>NC_091978.1:175074863-175429983 GCF_044704955.1 Pristiophorus japonicus | reverse complement strand
CATGCCTCCTCCACCTCCCCTCCCTCCTCCTCCACCCCCCTCCCCATCCCCCCTCCCCTCGCTGTCAGAAACACAGACAGACAGAGAGATAGAGACACTGACAGACACACTGGGGGGAGCCGTCCCAGCATGCTATTGGAGGACTCCCAGTGCTGCAGTCGGTAAGTAGAAATGTTTTATTTATTGATTTTTTTTAAAATTATTTTTTATTAATTTTTTGATTGATTTATTGGTTGATTTATTGATGTATTTATCATTTATTATTGATGATGGCTCTTTATTTGTAAAACTGAAGTGTTTAATGTTTGTAAACTTCCCTCTAAACCCTAGCCCCCCCCCCCCTTTCCCTACACCTAATTTGTAACCTACACCTGATTTTCTAAAGTGTAAACAAGGTTTTTTCGAACGTACAAAAATCTTCACTTACTCCATTCGAAGTTAGTTTGGAGTAAGTTTTCACTGTCTAAACTTTGAAAACAGGCATAAGTGGCCGGACACGCCCCTTTTGAAAAAAAAATTCTATTCCAAAGTGAAACTGTTCTAACTGACTAGAACTGGAGCAAACTAAATGCCAAGAATTCAAATTTCTAAGATACTCCATTCTAAATCAGTTGCTCCAAAAAATCAGGAGCAACTCAGGCCGAAACTTGACCCCAATAACTTTAAATCCCCAGTAGCCAAAAAGATAGTGATACTCTAAGTGCCAAAGAGTAAACTGCAAAATTCAATGCAAGTGGCAGATACTGAGAAGACAATGAGATTTACTATATCATTTGATTTGTTTCAGGAAACTACAGGAATGCGCATGATGTGCTATTTAGTATGTACACAGAGCTCAAAGCACAGAAAATCAAAATCCCCTCAGAAATGGTAACAAACCTTATGATTCTGCACAGCTACATTCTGGTAAAGGTAGGGAACTAAAACCATTCATGTATACTATTAGTATGGGAGCTTTCATGCTGATGAGCATAGTACGGTATGTTTTCTTGGCATTGGTAGTTTGAAAATATTCATGTGCTTAACAGTCAACTCTTAACTGGTGCATTCTAATGTGCTTCAGCATGTTTATCACATTCTGGATATAAAGGGCTTTTATGAACTATCAATGGAAATATGCTGCCAGTTGTAGGATGATAGTTCCCACACTACACTACATTTGTAAATAGAACATTCTTGTTTAATCATACCTTCAAAATATGCCATCTACCAAAAGTCAATGCAATGAGAATCAGGAGAGGCGAATAATTGGCAGCTGATCCAATATCGCCCGTTTGACACCATCATGCCCAGAGAGTCTCTCATCTAATTTGGGGTGGTGGAAGGCTATGTATTTCCTCAGAGAGGGAAGGAAAACTCCTACATTCCTCCTCTCTGCACCTAGTGGCCAAGATTTGAAGAGGTGAGTTAAACATTGATTTCAATTATTGAAGTAGGTTTATAAGAAAAATGGTCTACAACATCGAAAATAGCTGTTCCAATTCAGGGAAAGCATGAGTAGAATTAAACTTTTAGCAGGGATTGTTTAGAGATGATTGTTTCTATTCTTTTATTATTTGAAGACTTCTTTTCTCTTTCTAGACTCATGTAAAGCGTGGAGACCACATGAAAGGAGCAAGGATGCTCATCCGAGTTGCAAACAACATCAGCAAGTTTCCATCTCGTAAGTATCTCGTGTGAATGTTGTAATTACAAAGGGATGGTCAAGTGCCATGGTTTATGCTTCTTCACAAAAATCAAATCTTACTTCATTACTACAAACTAGTGATAGTTTACTGGGGGTAGGATAAATTATAAAGTAATTTTCAGTTCCAAGTATAATATGGCATGTATGCTTAATAGTAAATGTTTCAATTGTGAATTATTGTAGTTCTCACTTTTAAGGTATCTTTGATTTTATAAAACAGATGGAACTTACTGAGAGAAAAGTTGAGACAGCAGGGCCTGGAAATTCTGTGGGAGCTGTCCTGATCACCCACCGTGACTTCAGTTGGAGATAGGCGTAATCCCCAAAGAAATAGCATGAACAGCTTTTTTCAACCATTTACACCATTTCTCTTGGATTTCTGCCAATCTCCTGATGAAGTTACGGTGGGAGATCAGGCAAACTCCTGCAGAATTTCAAGGTCCAGTTGTTTTTCTAATAAAGTCAGTATTTTCAGTATGGTGAATTTTAACACTATCACTAAAGTAAACACTCAAATCTAGATTGATAGTCCACTGTATGTTACACAGAAGACGGCCGACCTCCACCCCGACTTTGGGGCCGCCCAACACTCGGCCCTCTGGGGCCGCCCAACACTCGGCCCTCTGGGGCCGCCCAACACTCGGCCCTCTGGGGCCGCCCAACACTCGGCCCGCTGGGGCCGCCCAACACTCGGCCCGCTGGGGCCGCCCAACACTCGGCCCGCTGGGGCCGTGTCAACACTCCCTTATCCGGGCCTCCTTTATCCAACACCACCCCTCATCTGGCATGATTCCGGGGGTGTATGCACAGAACACAGCTGACCTCTACCATGACTTTGGGGCCACCCCGACACTCGGCCCACTGGGGCTGCCCAACACTCGGCTCGCCGGGGCCGCGCCAATATTTGGCCCACCGACACTTCCTTTGCAGCCTGCCGAGGGCCCACCGGCCGACACTTCGGGCCTGTCCGGGGCGCCGACCTCCAGCCGCTGACCTCCCCTCATCCAGTAAAATCCCTTATTCGGCACAGGCCATGTGCCGGATAAGGGAGATTTAACCTGTACTTTGCATGTTTCATGTGCTTATCCAGGGCAGAATGACTATGCTATGAAACTCTTTTTTGTTTTGCAATCAGTGATTAAGCACTTTGGGCCCAAGTTTCCACATGATTTGCGCTTGATTTTTAGGAGCAACTGGTGGAGAATGGACTATCTTAGAATTAGCAATTCTCCACATTTTTCTTTCTGCAGTTCTAGTCAGGTAGAACAGTTCTACTTTGGAACAGAATTTTTCTTCAAAAGGGGGCGTATCCGGCCACTGACGCCTGATTTGAAAGTTTCCACAGTGAAAATGTACTCCAAACTAAAGTAGAATGGAGCAAGTGAAGATTTTTGTAGAACTGAAAAAACCTGTTCTACACATTAAAAAATCAGGCGCAGGTTACAAATCAGGCGTCCAGAACGAGGTGGGGGGGAGGGGAGGGAACTCATTAAATTCTACAATCAATCCTTATTTATGCATATACAAATATTATACAAATAAAACCTGAATAAACATTTATAAGCAAAGAAAAGATTAAATAAACCATCTTCCTACCTGTGTGAAAGTGCTTCAGCCACGGAGAATGGTGCAGCAAGCCTCACAAAACGAGGGAGCCGACCGAACGCGGGCCGAGGGGGGAGAGGAGGGAGCCCACCGAACGCGGGCGGGCAGGGGAGGAGGGAGCTGACCGAACGCGGGGGGGGGGGGAGGGAAGGGAAGGGAGCCGACGAACGCGGGGGCGGGGGGGGAAGGAAGGGAAGGGAGCCGACGAAGGGGGAGAGGGAAGGGAGCCGACGAACGCGGGGGCGGGGGGGGAAGGAAGGGAAGGGAGCCGACGAAGGGGGGGAGGGAAGGGAGCCGACGAATGCGGGAGCCGACGAACACGGGAGAGAGAGAGCCGACCGAACGCGGGCGGGAGGGAGCCTACCGAACGCGGGGGGGGGGGGGGGAGGGGGGGGGAGGGAGCTGACCGAACGCGGGCGGGAGGGAGGGAGCCGACCGAACGCGGGGGGGGGAGGGGGAGAAGGAGAAGGAGGGATCCGACCGAACGCGGGGGAGGGGGGGGGAAGGGAATGGAGCCATTCCAGACGACTGGCGGGAAAGAGAGAAGGCTGCAGGAAGCCTCAGAAATTGAGGAGCCATTTCCCGACGGCAAAAGGGGGAGGTCGTCGGGAAACGGCTGCCTCAACTTTCTGAGGCTTCCTGCACCCTTCTCACTGCTACAAGAAGCCTCTGTGCTGATGCCAATGTACTTTTATTAAAAAATGTTCAAAAACTAAACAGCTACAAAGAACTACAAAAATGGCCGAGTGCCAATGTTTTTTTCACACTGAGCATGCGCGAACGCTCCAACGCGCACGCGCAGCGTTGCCGGCAGGAAAAAAACTAATTTAAATAGTACCCGCCCCCTCCCACTTACAAAATCGGCGCGAGTGTAGACTCCGCCCCCCCTGGGCGCCGCGCCAAGCAGACAAGGAGCTGCAAAGCGCTCCAGAATCGCTCGTTTTTTTTCCGACGCCGTTTTAGGCGCAAAAAACGGGCACCCAGCTCAGAGGGGCGCCCGTTTTTTATCATGTGGAAACTTGGGCCCTTTATGTTTACTATTTGCATTAACTAGTTGTAACACAAGATTTATAACCTCAAACAATTTGCCTCACAGTGTAAGATATGTTATGTGTCTCACTCTTATTAAGTATATCCCTGAGGAATAATACTTAATTCTGACCTCAACCTCTTTAAAGCATGAATTAAAATTAGTTATTTTCGTGTATCGTATTCGCCCCTTTCATATATTATCAGAATACACACCTAGACTTTGGCAAAGAGGCCATACAGACAGATGCCTGGTCAGCAGAGATGCTGAAGTTTCAATCAAAATGGGAGCGCAGCTAAGTTTTCATTCCTTCTGTTGGTTTAGCATCTTACAAACATACAAAAAAACGACAGGTAAAGACCAACTGGTCAATCAAGTCTGTCCCGCCCTAGCATGGTGTAACTTGTGTACACCATCACTCCCACCATTCACACAGCCACAGATCTCCTGGGAGAGGCAAGTGTTCGACAGTGCTCCTAATAACTCAGCTGAGATTACATGGTATTTCTATTTGACACCATAAGTTATCTCATCTGAATACTCAACTACATAAAACTAGATTAAAAAGAAATCTATTAATAGTTACCAAAGATATTATATAAAGATATTATACTTTCATTCCCTCTGTTAAATTCTGATATAAATTGTATGGCCCTTGTTTAGTGCATTACAACGCAATTAAAATCACAAATCAGCTATAAAAGTTTCAAAAGTTGCCTTTACTCTATAGGTTGCTCATTGCTCATATTTGCATCTTTTTGTCAGATATTGTGCCCATTTTGACATCAACAGTAATTGAATGTCACCGAGCAGGGTTGAGGAACTCTGCCTTTAGTTTTGCTGCCATGCTGATGAGACCAGAGTACAGAAACAAAATTGATGCAAAATACAAGAAGAAAATCGAGGCTATGGTTAGGTAAGCATCAGCTTCAAGTGCCACTTTGGAAATCTTCAAAAGTCCTCGCATATTTATGGTGCCTCTCCTTGTGTTAAATGATAGCCTCTGGTATAATGCACCTTGTTTAGAAATTCAGGTTAAAGATAGTCAGACCTAGCTGTATGAAGACACGCAGCAATGAGTGTGATACTAGACCAGGTGTCCACTTAACACGTTTTGGTCAGCTGTTGAAGGCCATACAGCAATGTGTCCCCTAAGGTGCGCAGCAATCGCAAGGTATCGAGCAGTCTGCTCACCAGCTTCAGCTGTTGGAAGTGATACTGCGCATGTGCAGCAAATTTAAAGGGATCGTGCACGAAAAGGAATTAGAGGGAACACTACATAAATATAAATTCAGATAGTAGTCAGATACGATCTTAAATGCACAATGTAGTGTAAAATCTTCCGTTGTTAAATGAATGAGATGATTGATCGACCTGTTTCACAAAGTCTACGGGCACAAGTCTGTGGAGCCTCCAACGAGAGAGGTGTTCTCTTTTTAATGTGTTGTGTACGGGAGCCCGAGGCTTCACATGGCCTGAACTACAATCGCGTTACCTGGAATCCTTTTGCTCCGGGATCCACTCCCGTGCCTAAGACGGCAATAAGAACCACCCAGCCATCGTACTCTGCATACCAGGAGAGGAGAGATGTAGCGCCATTCTCTTCGATAAATGAGTGGTCGAGATGAGCAGCCATGACTCGATGGAGGAGGAACATCCAGTGCGCACGTGCAGCAGTGCCCCCACCAGCCAGCAATGAGCAGGGGATTCGACAGGTTTTAGAAAAGTGGTTTACCCAGAGCGGGAGAGAGCCGCAGACATTGAACAGGTTGGGCCTATACTCATTGGAGTTTAGAAGAATGAGGGGTGATCTTATTGAAACATATAAAATTCTGAGGGGGCTTGACAGGGTAGATGCAGAGAGGATGTTTCCCCTCATGAGGGAATCTAGAACTAGGGGCCATAGTTTCAGAATAAGGGGTCGACCATTTAAAACTGAGATGAGGAGGAATTTCTTCTGAGGGTCGTGAATCTTTGGAATTCTGTACCCTAGAAAGCTGTGGCGGCTATTTAAGGTGGAGATAGACAGATTTTTGAACGATAGGGGAGTCGAGGGTTATGGGGAGCGGGTAGGGAAGTGGAATTGAGGCCAAGATCAGATCAGCCATGATCATATTGAATGGGGGAACAGGCTCGAGGGGCCAAATGGTCTACTCCTGCTCCTATTTCTTATGTTATGACATGACTTGCCATAAGTAGTGTCACAGGACATCTAATATTTGTGTATCAGAGAATATAATTATTGGATTTCCTGTGGCATTGCTCATAGTGAATCTGGGAGACTTTGTTTGGATGGGATTGAGAGACCACAAAAGACCTTATGTTGGAAGGCTGGAGAGGTAGGGAAGAGCCCTGGGTGGACAAAGGAGGAGAGGAGCTTATCTTGTTACAATATTATAAACATCACCTCTGCAACAAGTAAAATGATTAATCTTTACAGGCGACCTGACTCATCGGAGGTGGAAGAGTTTACCTCACCATGTCCATACTGTGCTTTTCAGTTGCCAGAATGTGAGCTACTGTGTCCAGGTTGTAAAAACAATCTGCCGTACTGTATCATAACTGTGAGTATGAAAAAATGGCTGCACCATCCTCCATCATAATAAAGGGCAAAATTGCTTTTCAAATTAAAATTAAATGTTGTTTTCCTGTGAGATGATGCATCTTCAGTATTAATGATGGGCAGCAGGGAGTGCGGGGTGAACATTCACTTTTGTGTCTTCAGAAACTCACTGTTCATCACACAATTTCAAAGTGTTATAATAGAAAGTGATTCTTGGGATTGGCACCTTCTACTACCCATAGATACAGTTTGTGGTTTGTTTTTAAACAGTTCATCTTTTATTTGTTTTTAGTAGATTCTCCCGATTTTTAAGTTATTCATCGCTTTCCCCTTGTTTCTTCCACGCGGATAGAGCCAGCTAACCTGCTCCCACATCCACCAATTCCATTCTGAAATCAGCCATGAATGTATGTGACTGTGACGGCTCTCCTTCCAGTTTTCAGTCCTCCCCACAGGAAGCTCACACCTCCCATGATGGGGCAGCTGAGAGGTTGTGAACTCATTGTGTAGAAGGCAGCATGTATCCCATTATTGTGATAACAAATTGTGGTTTTACTATACTTATTATTCATTGTAATCTACCAAACACAAGCAGAGGGAATCTCTTTAAAGCATGTTGTTAGTGTCCCGAGAACTGGTCTGATTTCTGACCAATCACTGAATCTTTTCTTTATCCCTCTTTTGATCTGGATGGAACCTCTCCAAACTTGGTAAAGACCTGTTCATTCAGCTGTTTGCAGACTGATTTGTGAACATTAATTTGAATAGCTGAAATTCCAGCCTGCACATAACTAAAGGATTGCACCAATTGACGGTTAATTTTCACATCATTTCTAAGCTTTACTATTTTTGACAAATACATCCTGGGATGTGTATAATTATTTTTAAAATAAAAATTGAACAGTTATATACAGACTTTTGCCTTGAGGTGGATAGGCTCCCAAGCAGAACTGCCATTTTGTATATACCTAAGCCTCAAATTTTGATCTAAATATGTGGTGTTCATTGTCTGGAGGATTGTAGGAGGTAGCAAGTATTCTATCATTCTGTGAATCACCGTGACTTAACAAAGCTTAGAAACTATGTAAATTAGCAGCTTCCTTTGAGGCGGACTTTCCTCCAACAAATTTAACCGTTTTTCTACGTTAAAATAAATTAAAAAAAATAACTGGATATTTTTCTTTGAAGCAATATTCAAGGAAAATACCTTTTTAATCTTGGACTATTTCTTTATTTGAAAAGTTATCATTGGATTGTGGTATGAACAGAAACTTAAATGAGCCTGTGTATATCACAGCATTCAATGGGAGCTGGCAGAGTGCACATTTAGAATTTGTTTCACCAGGGCCGCCATATGGTGAAGGATGACTGGACAGTTTGCCCCCACTGTGATTTTCCTGGCTTGTACTCAGAGTTCAAAGTGTGAGTAGATAGTATTCAAAATATCTCTAATGTGTAAAGTCTGATAAGTGGAGTAGTATTACCAGATGTTGTGGCTTTAAATGTGGTCTTTACCAGAAAGATTGCTGGGAGGGGGAGCGTCTTAAAGATCTTCAGCCTAACTTGTGCTCTCTAACAGTTTGTTTTCAGAGGTACAATTTACTTTAACATCTCTAACATTAGAAAGCACAAAAAATGGATTCATTCATCATTGTAAATTAAAGACATTGGGTTTTTTTTGTATCTTAGTCTACTAGCTACAGAGAAAGCTTGTCCTATGTGCTCAGAAAAACTGAGTGTGGAGCAGCTGTCAAAAATCATTGAACCAGCACCATACCTACTCTCAGATGAAGCTGATTAGTGAGAAGAGCTGAATGGAGATACGAGACACAAGGTACAAAAGTTGAACAGTCTTATGTATTATTATAGGCAGTCCCTCGAAATCGAGGAAGACTTGCTTTCACTCTCAAAATGAGTTCTTAGGTGACTGAACAGTCCAATACAGGAATTACAATCTCTGTCACAGGTGGGACTGGTTTGCCGCACACTCCTTCTGCATGCTCTCGCCGATGAGACTCGAGGTGCTCAGCACCCTCCCGAATGCACTTCCTCCACTTAGGTGTCAGTGGGGATGTTGCATTTTATCAAGGAGGCTTTGAGGGTGTCCTTGAAACGCTTCCTCTGCCTACCTTCGGCTCGCTTATGTGCATGTTGGTGAGGGATTGCATTTCACCACCTCCAATCCAGAATCTTTCCCAGAATAAGGTTACAGCATTTCTCTTGGTTGAATTGTGCACAGCCGTTTGAAGAGTCTACCAACAATGTGTTTGATTTCAATTAATCTGTGTCATTTTAAAATTGAGTTCCCAACAGTACAGATTCTTTTGGTACATGTATTTTAACGCTGTTAACAAAGGCATTCAGTAGAGTCAAAGATGACAGCTAACCAAACTGATTCATTAAACATAGACTGGATACTGTCTAGGATGAAAATGAGGAGGCTAATCTGAGGACTGGTCACCCCAAGCATCGTAGCTAGATACAGAGTGGCAAAGGCCTGTTGGTAAATACTCTTATTTGGCAAATGCTAAAAATAAAAATTAATTTTGAACCTGTTATTTTTAAATCAAATTTTCCAGTCAGCAGCCTACTCTGGAACGAATGCACCCATTAGCTCATTCTGCAGCTAACTTTTGGTATTTGATATGCAAGTGTTGCACATTTAAGATTAGTGGCTGAAACGTTACAAGTAAATGGGACAACCTTTGGTGGATTAGAATCTAATCTAAGTAACTATCAAAATTATTTTAATGGCAACATCCAAATATGCCTAGGGTATCATTGACATACATATTGCTCCAAGGCTTTTTCATGAACCCTCTCTGGAGTGCTCTTTTAATGCTAATTGAGTCCCTCTGTACTCTGCATCATCCTTTGGGCAAAAGCTCTGGTAGGCAACCTGCTCAATAGACTGCTGCATTACTGTATTCCTTTAAAATAAACAAAACTGATGCATCTTTTCTTCCCCTATATTCCACGTGCACAAGTACATAATTGAGCCTGTTCTACTCTTAGAAACAAATGATTATGTTGTGAATGCTCTCCCTAATGTGAAATAGAGCAGGAAGGTAGCTCGTCAGTGCTGAATATGCTCATTTTGGCACTACAATTAGCCTCATCATTCCATGGCCTAGAGGGGGGTTTCTCAGCTTGGGTTGCCACTTCTGTTCACTATCCAGTAATAATTGCTGAAAAATGTGCATGCATGGATACAGAGTGGCAACAGACATGATTCATCCCAATACTCATTGTCACATCTCAGATGTTCAATTGCTAATTGAGCAGGGTATTGCAGGGCTGCTGGCATCTGTGGTATTGTACCCAAGAAAAGGGGAAATGGAAATTAGAAGGGGATAAAATAAGACTACACACTGCACAAGAAATGTTACCTTCCAAATCAGGTTCTCTTCTGTTTCATACAATATCCTACAATAAGATTTACACCAACAGCAGCTTACCTGGTGTTCCATTTTACATAAGGCCCTCCTGTAACCTAGCTAACTTATAAATTAAATAGTCTCTCAGGTGAAAAGGAATACAGGCAACTCTCGTTTATCCAGATACGGATCTAACTGAAAACCCGCTGTAACGGAATTTAAAATAACTGTTTCACACGTGAATCTCTCACTCACCTCAACTATCAATTACACCTAAATTGACGCAGGCGTGGACAACTTTCTCACTTTTCAACTGTGACACGCATTGAAAGCAGTTCAAGCAGTTGGGTGTACAATTTAAAATGTGGCATTAAAAGGAAACAAAAAGTATTGAACATTCAGCAGAAATTAGAAATTATAAAGAAGCCTGAAGCTGGCAGAAGTGTGCGTACCTTGATAGACGAATATGAAGTTGAATCATCAACAATTTACGATATAAAGAAGCAAAAGATTTAGAAAGTTTCACCGCTGCTTCTGAATCTCCGTGAAGGCAATGTCCCGCAAGAACTTGTGAAAGCAGAAGCTTTATCAAACTAGACCAAGTGCTTTATGAATGGTTTTCTTTGAAATGGTCTGAAGTTGTGCATTTTCAGGGCCAATGATTACAGCAAAGGCCAAGGATTTCAAGATGAAAATGAATCTAGCTGAAGAGTGCATTTTCTCAGACGGCGGGCTCACACGTTTTAAGCAGCGCCATGGCATTCGGCAACTGGATGTGTCGGGCGAGAAAAAAAGTCAGCAATGAGGCTGCACAGAATTATTCAATAACATTTGTTGAAATGGTGTAGGAAATGAAATTGACCGCAGATCAAATATATAACACCGATGAGACTGGCTTGCTATGGAGGTGTTTGCCAACTGCTACGTTGGCTGCAGCAGGGGAGGGGAAAGTTGCAGGCTTTAAAATGAATAAGGAGGTTAACAATCTTGAATTGTGCCAACGCCTCTGGAGAACATAGACTTCCACTTTGTGATTGGCAAATCAAGGAAACCACGTGCTTTAAAAGGAATTGCTCATTTACCAGTTAGCTATAAGGCTCAGAAAAGTGCATGGATGGACAAGGACATATTCACGGAATGGTTTTCAACAGAATTCGTCCCCCAAGTTCGAGAAAACAAGAAAGAAAAATAGGCAAACCTAGTGGAAAGTGTGTGCTGCTTCTGGACAATTGCAGAGCACACCCGCAGGGGTTAAAAATAGTGTCCAGTTGTGGCAATATCTTCGCATGCTATCTGCACCCCAATGTGACCTCGCTCATTCAGGGTGTCATACAAAACTTCAAGTGCCACTATAGGAATAACTTCATGTGCAAATTAATTTCCAGAGAGCATACAATATTAAAGATGTCATCTATGCATGCTCTCTGGCATGGAGAGAAGTAAAAAAACGTTACATTGAAGAGGTGTTGGTGCAAGTTATGGCCCAATGTCATATTCGAAGACAGTGTTTCTGATGACGAAGAATTCGAAGGTTTCTATGTACAGACTAAGAAAAAAACAGGTTGTCACAGAAATCGTGCAGATTGTCAGCAGTGTACACGAAACAAACGCACTTAAATCCCGAGCAGATGATGACATTGCTAAGTGGATAGATGTTGACATCGACACAGATGCAGCACAAACTCATACTGACGAGGAACTCATCGGCATAGTCACCAATAAAGACATCTGACGAAAAGATGAGCGATTCAGACAATGAAATTGAAGAAAAAGAAAAAGAAAAAGACTTGGACACGTGCTGAAGAAGCAATGAAATACGTTGTTGGTTTTTTGAGGAGAATTCTCATTTTACTTCACGAGGTTCTGCATATCATCCACAACATTTTAATTAAGAAAATGAATTCATTTAAACAAGCAGATATAAGATTGCTATTTTCAAAATCAAGCTCAGTTTTAACAGAATAAAATAATTTTTAATTGAGACGTTATGAATCGATTTTCATGTATTTTATTACATTCACGTTCCGATAACACGAACTAAATCTTCGTGGGTGGCTATCACCTTCAAATAAAGCTTTAAAATGTAAACTCGCCCTCATGGAAAATTCGTTTACGCGGAATTGCCGAATCCCCAAGCGATCCAGATAAACGAGAGTTTATTATATATTGATTTAAAACAAGTTATTGCTTTGGGAGAAATTTGCCTAGTGCCTAGTTTTCTATGATTAATCCATGTGTTACATTTCAACCAGGTTCAAATCCATTTATCAATTAACTGACAAGCAAAGTTGTTTGCAGTACTTGTAATATTTTTGTCTTTTTCTTTAAATCATTTGGCTCTCTATTTCCGAGAGCAGTGATCTGCTTCCAATCCCTGCAATGCCTTCTGGTAAGGACCCCTATATGAGCAACGTGAAGCAACAGGATTCCGGTTCTGTCCTCACATCTACTCAGTAGTTCCCCAGACACCTAGAGCTGAGTTCACTTTGTTCAGAATGTGGTGTGAACCCAAGTCATCCAGCTCTGTGGTACACTCTCAGCAGTCATTAACTGGAGGACCTGTCTGCAAGTGACACTCGAGGTCAACATCTGGCCTCTGCCAAGTCAATAATACTTGGTGTGAAACACTTAAATAATACATAGTGGAGAATCACTGAATGTTGGTATCACATTGCCTTCATTTTGAACTGAAAAGGAGGAAATATCTTTTGACTCCATAACAGCTGCACTAAATTAACATATGCTTGTGTTTTCTTGACAGCTGTAGACTTAGTATTGTGCATGTGATTATTTTTAAAACTAGATGTCTTGTTGAAAATACCCATGTCATTTTCAGTTCAACAGTACTTGATCCACCACATCAAATGTTTGATCTGATGTTCACATTAAAAGAGAGGGTGATGGCTTCAGCCTTGTATCAACTATGGAATACTTCAGGCAAATATCTAATAATCAATAGATAACTGGAAGTCACCAACTTATGAATTTTAATTGTATAGTCCATCATCATCATAGGCAGTCCTTCGGAATCAAGGAAGACTTGCTTCCACTCTTAAAATGAGTCCTTAGGTGGCTGAACAGTCCAATACGAGAACCACAGTCCCTGTCACAGGTGGGACAGATAGTCATTGAGGGAAAGGGTGGAGGGGGGACTGGTTTGCCGCACGCTGCCTGTGCTCGATTTCTGCATGTTCTTGGCAATGAGACTTGAGGAGCTCAGCGCCCTCCCAGATGCACTTCCTCCACTTAAGGCAGTCTTTGGCCAGGGACTCCCAGGTGTCAGTGGGGATGTTGCACTTTATCAGGGAGGCATTGAGGATGTCCTTGTAACATTTCCGCTGCCCACCTTTGGCTCGTTTGCAGTGAAGGAGTTTCGAGTATAACGCTGGCTTACAAGCAATGTGGCCTGCCCAGTGGAGCTGATCAAGTGTGGTCAGTGCTTCAATGCTGGGGCCATTGGCCTGGTCGAGGACGCTAATGTTGGTGCATCTGTCCTTCCAGGGGATTTGCAGGATCTTGCGGAGACATAATTGGTGATATTTCTCCAGTGACTTGAAGTGTCTAGAAGTGTCTACTGTACATGGTCCATGTCTTGGAGCCATACAGGAGGGCAGGTATTACTACAACCCTGTAGACCATGAGCTTGGTGGCAGTTTTGAGGGCCTGTTTTTCAAACACTCTTCCTCAGGCAGCTGAAGGCTGCATGGACGGTGGTGTTGAATCTCGTCATCAACGTTTGCTCTCAAGAGGCTCCCGAGGTATGGGAAATGGTCCAAATTGTTCAGGGCCGCGCCGTGGATCTTGATGACTGGGGGCGGGGGGGGGGGGGGGGGGGTGTGTGTAAGTAATGCTGTGCGGCGAGGACCTTTGTCTTACAGATGTTTAGCATAAGGCCCGTGCTTTCGTATGCCTCAGCAAATACGTCGACTATGTCATGTACAGTCAACTGCTATATAATCAAACACAATGGGGTAACTTCTCATCTTCACAAGCTTGAGTGGTAATGATGGGGCAGAAATGAAAAGCAGGCAGGCGATCTATTCTGCCAGTTTACAGCCAAAGTGGTGGTGAAAATTACACCCACTGTTTTGTTTGTTTTACAGATGCACCCCGAGGCACTCGTATCTTGTTTGAAGCCCCAGCTGATCTACATTCCAAATTCATTTCATTTTTAAGCATATTTATGTCCAGAAAATGTAAATACCCTTTTCTGAAGAAATGAAAATTAGTATTAAAGTTTATAGTAAACGCAAATCTGTTTAATGAGCCTGATTTTAAAAAAAACATTCTATGGTGACAGACCAGTTATCTGAACAATATATAAGAGTTGTTCAATCTCATCTGCCTGCACTCTCCTGCAATATGTTCTTGAATTGCCCTTTGAAAGATTGAGTAAATCATGGTAGTAGATTTTAATTTTGAAAGCATGTCCTATAAAGAATACATCAAACAAATTAAGTTTAGTGGAAAATACAGAGCTGCATTGCTATGTGGGAGAGTAACTAGCAGGCCTGGATATAAAGTCCTTGCTAATCTGCCCCCTTAAGGAAGACCGATTTTAAAACTTAAATGCCCTAAAATTGAGATCTTCCAGACCATGGCCACATTGAGTGGACCCCATATCTTGACAGCATACAGAGTGGGAGATAGCACCATCCCCTCACTGGGTCTGACTAAATTCAGTCCACCTCAAATTTTCAAAAATGCAATCTTTAAGCCAAAGACCTGCCATTTGTAGGTCCATCTCGAGTGGAAATTGAGAGCCTATGTTGCCACTTTATGAAACACTTTCATAATCTTGGTCCACTTTACAACTCCCTGATAAGTATCTGGCTATCACCTTGTACTTTCCCCCTCTTCCTCATCCAGTCACAACTCTGGGACAAGGCGACTAGTTCTGCCTTCTGAAGATTTCATGATCTTGTATTGCTTCTGGGTGTCTTGATGGCGTTTTTACAATGTATACAGGAATCTTCTTTTTACATACTGGATAAGTAAAAAGACTTGAATTTATATAGCGCCTTTCATAACCACCAGACGTCTCAAAGGGCTTTACAGCCAATGAAATCACTTGTAATGTGGGAAACGCAGCAGCCAACTTGCGCAAAGCAAAATCCCACAACAGCATTGTGATAATGACCAGATAATCTGTTTTTGTTATGTAGATTGAGGGATTAAATGCTGGCCAGGACACCAGGAATAACACCCCTGCTCTTCTTCAAAATAGTGCTTAAAAAATGTTTATGATATTTAGGTTGGCCATGTAAATCCGTGTCATTTTTTGTACATATTTTACATCCGCCTAAGCCAATGCAGCATTCCCTCAGTACTGCACTGGAGTGTTAGCCTAAATTTATGTGCTCATGTTCCTGGAGTAGGACTTGAACCCACAACCTTCTGACTCAGAGGCAAGTGTCCTACTGGATCTAGTAATGGGGAAACAAACCAGATCAGATGAGAAGTGTAGGGGAACATCGAGGCAACAGCAATCACAACAGGTTTAAGGTAAAGACTGAGAAGGACAAAGACCAAAGTTATAAATTGGAAAAAAAGATTTTATGGGGATGAGAATGGCACTAGGGCAAGTAAACTGGAAAAAAAATTACTGATAAAACAAAAATAGAATAGCAATGAGAAACATTTAAAAATTGTGATCAGAGTCCAGGAGAAATATAATCCACTGAAAATGAACAATCTAGCCAGTAATGAATAAATAATGAAAAAGGGCAAAATTGGATATATTCAAAAGGTTAGATATGGCCCTTACAGCTAAGGGGTTCAAGGGATATGGAGAGAAAGCAGGAAAAGGATACTAAGGTGAATGGTCATGATCTTATTGAATGGTGGTGTAGGCTTGAAGGGCCAAATGACCTACTCCTGCACCTATTTTCTATGTAAAATTGAAACTAAAGAAAAAGGCATACACTAAGTACATAGACAACAAAGGAGAGGATACCAAAAGAAAATTAGGAAGACAAAGAGAAACTACGAAATTAGATCATCAAGGAATATAAAGTATTCTACAGACGAAACAAAAATCAGGATTGGGATCGGACCAAGGGATATGATAAACTCACAAGCAATGACAGCAAAATGGCAGAAATATTAAATTACTATGCCCTTGGTATTTACCAAGGAGACCAATATGGTGGACATTAGACGAAGAGGTCAAAAGATATTTAACATAGAAAGAGCAGAGGTAATTGATAAACTAATCAAACTTGGAGAGGATAAAATCCCTGGGCCAGACGGATTGCATCCACGTATATTAAAACTTAGGAAAGAGAGCAGAGGTACTATTACATATATCTGGTTCTGGGGAATGAAGTAGGTCAAGTGGAGCAAGTGTCAGTAGGTGAACATTTAGGGAACAGCGATCATAGTATCACAAGGTTTAGATTAAGAAAAAGGAGAGGGAACAATCTAGAGTAAAAATACTTAACTGGAGGAAGGCAAAATTCAGTGGGATAAGGACAGATCGAGCCAGGCTAAATTGAAATCAAAGATTGGCAAGCAAAACTGTAGTGGGAAAATGGGCTGCTTTTAAAGAGGAAATAGTTTGGGTACAGTAGAATTATATTCACATTAGGGGGAAAAGGCAGGCAACTAAAGCCAGAGCTCCCTGGATGATGAGAATGAAGCAAAATAAATGAGCGCGTATGACATGTCAGGCTGAGAATATACCTGAGAATCGGGCTAAATGGAGAAAGTTCAGAGGAGAAGTGAAAAAGAAAATAAGGGCAAACAGAGGGTATGAGAATAGATTGGCAGTTAACATAAAAGCTAATCCAAAAGTCTTCTATAGGCATATAAATAATAAATGGGTAGTAAGAGGAGGGGTGGGGCCTATTAGGGACAAAAAAGGAGACCCACGCATGGAGGCAGAGGGTATGGCTGAAGAACTATGCATCTGTCTTCCCAAAGGAAGATGATGCTGCCATAGACATAGGAAAGGAGGAAGTAGAGGAGATAGTGGATGGGATAAGAACTGATAAAGATGAGGTACTAGAAAAGCTGGCAGTACTTAAAAGTAGGTAAGTCACCAGGACCGGATGGGATGCATCCTAGGACGCTGAGAGAAGTCAAGGAAGATATCGCAGGAGGTACTGGCCATAATCTTCCAATCCTCCTTAGAAATGGGTGGTGCCAGAGGACTGGAGAATTGCAAATGTTACACCCTTTTTTGAACAAGGGCATAAAAGATAAACTCAGCAACTATAGGCCAGTCAGTTTAACCTCAGTAGTGGGGAAGCTTTTAGAAACAATAATCAGGGACAAAGTTAAGTCACTTGGACAAGTGTGGATTCATTAAGGAAAGCCAGCACTGATTTGTTAAAGACAAATAGTGTTTAACCAACTTGAGTTTTTTGATGAAGTACCAGAGAGGGTTGTTCAGGGCAATGCTGTTGACATGGTGTACATGGATTTCCAAAAGGCATTCAACAAAGTGCCACAAAATAGGCTTGCCAGCAAAGTTGAAGCCCATGGAATAAAAGGGACAGTGACAGCATGGAAACAAAATTGGCTAAGTGACAGGAAACCGAGTAGTGGTGAACAGTTGTTTACTGGACTGGAGGAAGGTATACTGTGGTTTTCCCCAGGGGTCGGTTCCGGGACCACTGTTTTTCTTGATAGATATTAATGACTTGGATATGGGCTGACAGAGGTTGTTAAGATTATAGACCAGAACTAGGGGCCATAGATATAAGATAGTCACTAATAAATCCAATAGAGAATTCAGGAGAAACTTCTTTACCCAGAGTGGTTAGAATGTGTAACTCACTACCACAATGAGTAGTTGAAGCGACTAGCATGGATGCATTTAAGGGGAAGCTAGATAAACATGAGGGAGAAAGGAATAGAAGGATATGTGATGAAGAAGGGCAGGAGGAGGCTCGTGTGGAGCATTAAAAAGTGGCATAGATCAGTTGGGCCGAATGGCCCATTTCCGTGCTGTAAATAGTATGTACCAATTTACTTCTTTCTCCAATTCAGTTACTATCATTTTAAACTCAAGTTATATACCCTTGAAAACTTTAGATAGATGTCTACTCAAATGTACAGCCCCTTGTGTGCACAAGTCTGTCTGTTCTACGTGCTTTGTGCCGTAGCTGCTCCTTATTGTCCCATTTTTGTCCTTTTAGAAATAAATTTAAAATCGCTATCTTAAGGATTTTTATTTGCATTTGCTTTTTGTTTTACATAATATCCTGATTGCCTTTTCAGCTTTTTTAAAAATTCAAAATTTTACATAGGTTACTCCCAGACTAATGCTTACTTTGAACTGCATCAAAGTCAGTAGCTTTGAATATTCTGAACACTTTGTACATACCCCTCTAAATGTATTATGCTGTTAATATACCTAGTTTTCCTAACCATCACGTTACTTCATTACTACCATTTTTACAATGAATCATTTATAATTGTTGCTTTCTATAGTTCCATTTATCACAATTAAAACTAAACATTGGACTGCCTTCCACAGAAATAAATTTCCTCATTCTTCAAAAAGAAGATATTCATGGTTTGAAGTCACACTGCATAGTATTAGTAACAGTCCATCTTATTTGCCATTTTAAAATATTTTACCTTGGCAGTTAAGTAGCATTCATCTCAAGGTGGAGGTTTATGGTTTCAAGCCCCACTCCAGGAAAGTAGACCAACAATCCAGAGCAATACTGGACTGTCAGCGGTGATAGTCTTCAAATGAGACATTAATCTAAAATCCTGTGTGCCTGCTCCAGTGAACATTAAAAGTTCCTGTGGGACGAAGCTCTTCTGCTCAACAAGCACCATGAAAAACATTAACCGGTCCTTTATGACCAGTTAAGTGCTTTGAAATGTTTGTGGGATTTGATACGGCACTATATAAATGCATGTCTTAACTTCTTTCATTCATATTTGTTACTAATATTGCAACATATAATTTCAACCCTAAAGTCCCGGAAGAGATGATTTCTTGGTTAAAATGGGTATTTTTGAAAGGACGCGACTGCTGCCAACAAAGTTGAAGTAGTTGCAACTTTTTTTGTTGTTCACTTCTGGACTCTCAGGCTCTGGGGAAAAAATGCCAGGAATACGGAGCGGGCCTTCGGGACTCACGGGGTCTGGGGAAAAAAAATGCTGGGAACATGGTGTGGGCTGTCAGGACTCAAGGAAAAGCTGCCTGGAACAGAGCAGGCCTTCAGGACCCAAGGGCTCTGTGGAAAAAAAAACAGAATCATCATAGATAGCATCTTCAAAATTAATGCACAAAATGTTTCTGCGCAGCTTCTGGTTGTTGGCAGCAGTCACACTGTTTCTGGAAAGCTGGACCCGTTACTGACACATCAAGGTGAGAATTCAGATTTTATTGTTGCTTTTTGAAGCTCGCCAAGGTTTGCCCCCCCCCCGCCCCCAGTAAACTGAGCTGAAAAGAAAAGGACCAGCAACCTTTTCTGCAAGTCTAGTAGGAAGCCAAATATTCTGACCGGAGAGCGATAGGGGCAATGTACCAGACTGCTGTCATGGCCAGACCCAACAACCACTATCATGGCCAGTTGGTGTAGCAGCTCAGTCCCCTGGTGAATGTTATACACAGGAGCTTGTATCCGATTCCAAATAATGGCAGAAAGTTTCAGTAGCTTTGGCAATATAAATAGACTTTATGTTCAAACTTCAGCTGCAATCTCTGGTGAAAGACCACAAGCCTTTAGAGCATTTAAAGCATCAGTAAAAGCCTCTTTATGCATCAACTTCCTTTGGCTGTCACTGGAGTGAGGAACAGGAATATTCCACTGAACACCACGCTTTCTGCATTATACCTCAATGGAAAAAGCAACCCAGTCAGTGACTGCGTGAAACCTGGGCGATCCGATAGGACCAGGTGCCAGGCTTGGTCACTACAGAAACCACTGGAATAAATTGTCCCCAATTAAATTGGTGGTAACTAGACCCTGCAAAATATGGCATGCAGCAATGTCTGCTTGCTCACTTCAGGATGTGTTTACTCAGCAACTGAGAAGTAATACCACTGCATTATATTTATATTGTATACACTTCCCCGCATCATACTGCAAGTGGAAAGCCCTTCGTGAATGGGCAAAAAACACCAAATCAAAATGTATTCCTGAGTTAATGGCTTCGTTCTAATGGGAGCAATTTGACATCTTTAGTTTCTGTGATTGTAACAGAGACCTACGAGACTATTTATGGCCTCTCAAATATAAAGTGCAGAACTGTGAGTTTGAATTGTTTGTGGGGGAAGGGATGATGGGTGCCAGGCTGGAAACATGACTTCACCACACTGGTATTGCTTTGGTCACCTAGGGGCAAACTAGCTCCAAGCACGGCACAGCAAAAACATGACAATGCTTGTACAGATTCCGATGCGCAGGACTCAAAGCTCAAGAGAGGCCACTGCAGGGAATAGTCCAGCTAATCCTTAAATCCTTTCTCAGCAGTTTGTAGTTATGTCTGCACAGGAAAGTAACACAGGGCTCGCCTTCCTGGTGCAGATAAGACTGCAAAAATTACTTTATTCAAAAAAAAAAGGAACCTGCGCCACATTTTGTTAATGTACAGTTTCAAAAAATACCCAAAGCGTAGTTTTTTTGTATTGCATATATACAGTGAATAATTCTCGCACACAGCTCTACTTCAGTGAGTAAAGACAGTAAATAAAATTTAAGAATCCAAAAGAAACTGCGCTCTGGAATGAATGGTCATATTGAGCACCAGGTATTCACAGCCTGGTCTCTGCAGTCCTATTTTCAGCAGAGCAACAGCCAGTGAAAAAGCAGCTGATCTCTAGGCACTATCACTTCTTTGCCTTTCGTTTCCCCTTATCATTTCTTCCTTTCTGCTGTGTTATTTTTTCTTCTTTTCTGCTCTTTGATGCTTTAGACCTCTTTGGCTGAAAAGAAAAACAATTTATAAGGAATCTTAACCATGAAAGGATTACACAGAAATAAAACAACCGTAACAAAGCAGGAAATGAGAAAAGGTCATTCAGCCCCTCAAACCTGCTCCTTCCAGTGACACGGTGGTATAGTGGTTATGTTACTGGACTAATAATCCAGAGACAAGAGTTCAAATCCCACCAAAGCAGCTGGAGAATTTAAATTCAATTAAATAAATCTGGAATAAAAAGCTAGTGACCATGAAATTACCGAAATGTCATAAAAACCCAACTAGTTCACTAATGCCTGGCCTATCTGCGACTCCAGACCCACAGCTCTGTGGTTGACTCTTAACTGCCCCAGCAAGCCACTCGGTTGTATTCAAGGCGGCAGCTCACCACCACCTTCTCGAGGGCAATTAGAGATGGGAAATAAATGCTGGCCTTGTCGGCGACATCCACATCCTGTGAATGCATAGTGTTTTTTAAAAATTCAATATATCTGACCATGGACTCTACCCCACTCCTAAAATTACCCGAGGAAAGTTCTGCACAGTACTCCCGGTTTCCAAAGATAATTGAGAAAAATTTTTGCAGAATATTCATCCATTCTTATATCTCCACTATTCAATCTAACACTGCCCCACAAACAGATGCTTACAACCTCAGAAAAGTCCAAAATCCCTTTCAATAAAACAAAGTATTTAAAGGTACACTGTTCATCTAGTAAACATTGCCCTCCTTCTAAATACCATAGATCTACTCAGACTCAATACCCCAAACAGCAGTGGGCCCATACCTTTCAGAATACACAAACAATCCTCAGCCATTCTCAGGATATTACATGGCTTCTTTTCTGTGCTAGTGGAGCAGATTCCCAACATGCACAGCTGGCTGCATTTCAAATTTCTATGGTCAGGAAGACCAGGCTCAAAATATCAGGATTAGAAACTATAATTATGAGGAGAGACTTAAGATACTGGTACTACCACTGGGAGTGGGAAGGCCAAGGGGAGAGTTAATGGAGGATTTGATGGGGACAGATTATTTCTGCCGTTGGGGAGTCAGTGATGAGAGGCCATCAATTTAAAAGTGTCAGCAAAAGTGTGAGGAGAAGTTTCTTTAATCAGCGAGTTGCTGGAGTTTGGATTGCTTTGCCACAGGGAGTGGTTGGAGCAGAAACCATTGCTTCTTTTAAAAGGAAGAGTAAATAAACATTTGAAGTAGAGGAAGATTCAGCAGTCATGGGGAGAGAACAGGACATTAATAGTTTTGTGTTGCAAAGAGCCTGCACCGACATGGGCTAAATGGCTTTGTTCTATACTGTAAACCTCTACGGTTAAAAATGTATCTTCCTGACCGTGGGAGGATTACTTTTAGGATGCAGTTTGGCTGCCACTAGGACCGGTCTTAGTGCAAAATAAAATCATCTTTAAAATGCTCAAACTACTCAGGTCCAGTACGAACTTTCTACAGCTGGGTCGAGAGCAGAGGAACAAAGGCGGCCCTCTTTCACTTGCACTTTCACAAAGCATCCTATTTATGCCACTGCTCTTCCACATCAATCCTTCTTTACAGAGCGACTTCATTTGGTTCCGCAATTTTAAACATCAAGCAGTCCCAGGTAAAATTCTTCAGTCAATATTTTACTTCAAATCATTTTACTGTGCCTTAAGTGGTTTCAAAAAGAAACATTAAGTGAAAGATGTGATCCTACCTTAATCATTCCATCTAATTCCAGGTTATCCTCAGCCTCATCTGGTTGTGCATCCTCTATCTGTAATTCGTCATTAAGCTCAGAGTCTAGCGACGATCCAGCTGCACTTCCACGTTTCAATTTCTTTACAGCTTGCAGTGCATAGGGGGTCATGTGAGTCTCTCGGTTATAGGTCCGAGTAAATGCAGCTTTCACCTGAAGGGGCGGGGGGGGGGTGAGGTTTGAGATGCTGTAAGTAATCTATAAGGGTAAGGATTACACAGACTATTGGATCTACTACAGCAGAGAAGTTTAACAATACCGAGTGTGTGTCAGATATGAATTTAGCTTAGACTTGGAATAAGCATCAAATTCAGTTTCACTAGAAACAGACTGCAATAACGTGTGAGCAGCAGAAAGGGGTTTGGAGTTACCTTCGGGTCTAGTTTAGAGAAAGGGTCGGCTCGACCACCCCAGCTGCTGATCTCCATGATGCAATCCACATCCTCTTTCATCAGATAATACGCGTTCATCGTTTCAACTGCCTCTTGAACACCATTTGTTCCCTGAAGTGTCAGAGGCTGCACCAGAGTGTCCCGCAGGTAAGGAAGATAATCCAGGTTAACGGCCTGCTTACTGGCGTGTGTCCTTTTGTCAGTTTTAAAAACAAGTATAGATGTGAGAGGTTGAAGAAAGATCAACAAATGCAGAACAATTAAAAAGCCGTCTTCATCCGAATTTGGTATCTTGATGAACCATCAGTATTCTTCCCTGGCTGGTCAGCTCACAGGATTAGCTACAAATACGGACTCCGCACCAATTAACAGGGAGCACTAGAAGCCACCAAGCACTGAGCTGACCAACACTGGAGTGTGTCACTCCCCTGAAGCTGCATACACACCCTCCTTAGCTTCTCCCACTCCCCATTCAAAGCACTGACTCAACATTGGGCTATACTAGCGCAGTATTTGGCCAGTACCTACCCCAAGTTACCATTTTTTGTGTGTGAACCTAGACCCTGAGCGCTGACTGGCTATCCCTCCACCGAAGCATTACAAATCGATCCATTCTGACCCGATGTCCACACCCGGCCTTTTTCTAACAGAGGTGACTTATAGTCATCAGGATTGACAATTCTGGTTGATTTCCACCCGCCCCATCCTACCTCCATAGCTAGAGGTGCCAATTGAACCTCGCTCTTTTGGATATGTATAGCTCAGCATCATACTTCCCATTAAGCTATTAGGAGATCCTTACAATGAGGTCCCTTTTAAACAAAAGGGACCATGAATACTACAGAAGTGGCTGCTTTGCTGAAATCACATCCCCCATACCTTAGGCACATGTGCCTGGTAAGTTCTTGTATGATACGATCGTGCTTGCCAGTGGATGAAAATTTTCCAAACCAACTCGGAAAACTTGGAAAGTGCGACATGTAACCTCTCATCAACTCGCCAGGGATCACACTAGCATAAATAGCCTGAAAAGCAAGACAGCAAGACTTCAACAGTCTGCAGCAGAAATTCATTTCAACATTCACTATATTTTCACTATCATCCTTAATTCATACCCAGCCCCCTCCACTGGTCACAACCCAGGAGCTTGGAATGCTCGGTTAGATTTCTCTTATTTTCTGACCTACCAACACAGCAGGTACAATTCAAGCAAGGCAGGCTGAATTTGCTCAGTTTCCCTTTATCACATTTTGTTCCAACCGACAACCAATAACACTCAGATTGCAACGAATGTAACTGACAGGCAGAGCTAGGCCTCAGTCAATGAGGCAAGCACCAAACTGCCTTGAAATTGCAATCAAAAATATAATCAGGAGATACAGGGCACAAGTTAACGCCCTCTGGAAAAACGACGCATCTCGATAAGGTGCGTCCACTTTCTGGAAGAAAAAGGGCGTCAAAAACTTACCTTGTGATTCTCCGGTCTCCTCAGAACGTCTTGGTGCTCGGCGTGGTGCAGCACAAGGGGTCGGGGGCTGAGCCAGGTCCCGGCGCTGAAAACAGTGCCGGGACCTCTGCACATGCGCGCTAGAGTGCAGTAGCTCCAGGCCCCCGAGGGCGCGAGGGCCGAATGGGCTCACCAGGTGAAGATCGGACTGGACCTCCCTCCCGTTCAGCTCCCTCCCCCACCTCTTCTGTCTCTCTCTCCTCCGCGCCCCCTCCTCCTTCTTCTCCACCCTCCCCAGCTCAGTCGGCGGCGGCGGGGCCCGCCCGTCCGGCATCTCGCTGGGGGCAAGGCCCCGCCCGAAGTGTCGGCGGCGGCCCGTTCAGCCCCCCCCGCCCAATGTCGTCGGCAGGGCCTGCCTGGCATCTTGCTTGGGGGCGGGCCCCACCCGAATTGGCAGCGGCCCGTTCAGCCTCTTCCCCTCCCCCTCCCTCGCTGTCGAAAACCCCGCTGTTGGAGGGCTCCCGTTGCTGCAGTAGGCGAGTAGAAATAATTTATTGATTGATTTTTTAAAAATATTTTTTTTTAATTTTCTTTTAATTGATTTATTTATTATTGATGATGGCTCTTTATTTGTAAAAGTGAAGTGTTTAATGTTTGTAAACTTCCCTCACCCCCACCTATCTTTCGTTCCCTACGCCTGATTTATAAAAGTGTAGGCAAGCTTTTTCTGAGTGTATAAAAATCTACACTTACTCAATTCTAAATTAGTTTGGAGTAAGTTTTCACTGCCTAAACTTGCAAAACAGGCGTAAGTGGCTGGACACGTCCCCTTTTTTAAAAAAATCGTTCTAAAATGAAACTATTCTAACTGACTAGAACTGGAGCAAACTAAATGCTGAGAATTGCAATTTCTAACATGCTCCATGCTAAACTAGTTGCTCCAAAAAAATAGGAGCAACTCAGGCCGAAACTTGAGCCCATAGAGCTCATCGTGTACATCAGTACACTTATTATACAGTTCTTTAAAAAACCATCTTCAAATTTGTAACCAATCCTTCAATCTAGTGCTTGCCTATTTCATTCTTTGACTTTGTTCCATTAGTAATCTGACCAGGTTCTTTTTGCAGTTAGTATTCTGGTTTTTAATGCTTGACTTTATCTTACTCGTGTAGTTGTAGAATCAAAATTTCTGCACAGATAGCTAATAATTACAATTCAGGAAACAGGGATTCTGGTGGCACCTTGGTGCTGTGCACGGGAAAACCAACCGGCACCGTCGCAGAGTGGTGGGAAATAAGATTGACCCCGCACTTTGCCAAGTTCACTGCAAAAAGGTGCAGCTCCTAGGTCAGGTCTTTCCCCTCGAGGAGGGCGGGAACAAAAATGGGATATATAAAAAGGAGGCCAGTTCTATGGAAGCTCCACGTTCTCATGGGTGCCGCAAGCTTTCATCAGATTGGGCACCTCCTGCTCTGGGCTGCTAAATAAGCAGAAACTATTTATGCTTCTACATGTTTGCGTCCGAATGCAGGCAGACAGGTGCATAGACTGGCTAATACGCAATTCCGGGCCTTCCCACTCAGGCTTTCATGGGGCAGTATAAAATAGTTTCCAGCAAAAAGATTGGAACCAAACAAAGGCAGTCTCGCTGAGGCGGAGCATAAAGGAGAGACAGTGGAGAAGCATGGTATGTTTGACATTGTTGAATACTACAGAAAAGTCAAAGAATATGCGCTCCATGGTCACAGTCACAGAGGATATCGTTGGTGACTGACTAAAGTGGTCTCCATGCTGTGCGCAGGACAGAAACCAGATTTTTTTAAAAAAGAGATTGAACAGGGACTAGTGGGAGTGGTAAGCTGGTAACTATAAACAGTCATATTTATGCATAACATCGATAATGAGTAAACTGCTAGCTACCATGATACAGAATAAAATTACTACTCACTTAGAGACAGTGGTAAATTAAGGAAAGCCAGCAAAGATTTGTAAAAGGCAAGTTAATTTGTTTAAGGAAATAACCAGAGTGAAATGATAAAAGAAAATACAGTGGATGTTCTGTATACAGATCTGCAAAGGCAGGTGTCATGTTGCTGCATGGGAGGCTGGTTGGTAAATTTAATACAAATGATATTAAAGGGAACAAAGCAGCATGGATGGGAAATTGGTGAAAGGACAGAAAACAGTTGTGGTTGATATTAGATTTTCAGACTGGAGGGATATAAACAGTGGTGTGCGCCCAGGGTCAGTGTTGGGACCATTTTGGGAGGGGGGAGGGAAGGAAACACACTAAATGGTAAAAAAAAACTTGAGTAAAACAGAAGACGTATGACAAATCAGGACAAGTGACGAGGAAAAAGTGATAATGTAAAAAAGCATTGGTTTTATAAATAGGGGTTTACAGTACAAAAGTAAAGATGTTATGCTAAATCTATAAAAGATCATTGGCTACATTGCAGTTAAGATTATTGTGCCCTATTTTAGGAAGGATAGCAATGCCATAGCGAATGCGCAGAAGGTATTTACTAAGACACTATCAGGACTGAGAGGCTTTAATTGTGAAAATAGAAAAAAGGGACCATTTTTCATTATAGAGAAGGTTAAGATGAGATCTGATGGAGTTGCTCAAAATTCTGAGGGGTTTTGACGAGAGTTAGGGAACTCTATTTCCATTGGTCAGTTATTAGATGGGATAAATTTAAAATCGGCATCAGAAAAATGAAGGGAAGTTTGGAGAGCTTTTGTTTTATAAACCCAGAAGGTTGTTATGATATTGAATGCCCAACCAGAAAAAGGAGTGGATGTAGAATCCATCATGATCATCATCATCGGCAGTCCTTCGGAATCGAGGAAGGCTTGCTTCCACTCCTGAAGTGAGTTCTTAGGTGGCTGAACAGTCCAATACGAGAGCCACAGTCTCTGTCACAGGTGGGGCAGATAGTCGTTGAAGGAAGGGGGTGGGTGGGACTGGTTTGCCGCACACTCCGCTGCCTGCGCTTGATTTCTACATGCTCTCGGCGACGAGACTCGAGGAGCTCAGCTCGGGAGCCTCCTATCAACAAGAGCAGGCATTGACCACGAGATCCAACACCACCTCCAGTGCGCCAGTGCAGCCTGAGGAAAAGTGTGTTTGAAGACCAGGCCCTCAAAATGGTCACCAATCCATAATAGCTTTTAATGGAAAATGGATAAATATTTGAAAAAATGTAAAAAAAATAAAGGCTTGTGGGGAATAGGCAGAGGAGCAGGATTAATTGGATAGCTCTAAAGTTGGTATAGCTCCAGTGGGCCGAATTGCATCCTTTTGTACTATAACAAACATTCTATGATTCCAAGTACAAAATTCACAATTATCACAAAACAATACAATTGACAATTACCACAGATTTGTGCAACTTATCCAAGGCCTTCTCACAAGAAATACAATGCAAAGTCTACAAGCAAACAGAACTATCTATTCTCTAATTTGAATACACAAACTGAATAATGCATATCCAGTGACTATTAAAAATATAGCAGCAAATTAGCCATCACAACATGCAATTTTTTTGTAACGGCTTAGAAAATTAGTTAAAACTGATGCAGTGAAATGATAGCATTACATTCCTCTCCATTATAAAACCTGTAATACAGGACACACTACATTACTGTCTTAAAGTCTTCCCATCTAATTAATTACTTTCAAGTGCAGCAAATATTTAGACAAAATCAGCAGCCATTTGAACACAGCAAGATCTCACAAACAGCAAGTCAGGAAAAGGTAGATTGAAATCTTCTTGCATAGAATAGGGCCAACCAAGCCAAATAAGTAACATATTCAGCATTGCATAGGTCAAGGTAGCAAGCCAAGAAGTGAGTGGGTTGGATAAAGATTTATTTATGCCCGGCCTGAATTGATTTAGTCCAATGGACATGAAGCAGAATATCATCATACTTACTTTGTTTAAGGTTAAATCTAAACTGGTCTAAACTTAATTTGAAAGAAAGAATTTGCACTTATGTAAAACATTTCCTATCTAATGAATTACTGTTGGAGTATAGACACTGCTGTTCTGTAGGGAAAAACATCTAATATGTATATATCAAGGTTCTATAATCATCATCATAGGCAGTCCCTCGAAATCGAGGAAGACGTGCTTCCACTCTTAAAAATGAGTTCTTAGGTGACTGAACAGTCTCTGTCACAGGTTTGCCGCACGCTCCTTCCACTGCCTGCGCTTGTTTTCTGCATGCTCTCGGCGACGAGACTAGAGGTGCTCAGCGCCCTCCCGGATGCTCTTCCTCCACTTAGGGCGGTCTTCAGCCAGGGACTCCCAGCTGTTGGTGGGAATGTTGCATTTTATTAAGAAGGCTTTGAGGGTGTCCTTGAAACGTTTCCTCTGCCCACCTGGGACTCGTTTGCCATGTAGGAATTCCGAGTAGAGCGTTTGCTTTGGGAGTCTTGTGTCAGGCATGCGAAAAATGTGGCCCACCCAACGCAACTGGTCAGTGCTTCGATGCTGGGTATGTTGGCCTGGTCGAGGACGCTAACGTTGGTGTGTCTGTCTCCCAGGAGACTTGCAGGATCTTGCAGAGACATAGTTGGTGGTATTTCTCCAGCGATTTGAGGTGTCTACTGTACATGGTCCATGTCCGAGCCATACAGGAGGGCAGGTATCACTATAGCTCTGTCGACCATGAGCTTGGTGGCAGATTTGAGGGTCTGATCTTCGAACACTCTTCCTCAGATGGTCGAAGGCTGCACTGGCACACTGGAGGCGGTGTGGAACCTCGATGTCGAGGTCTGCCCTTGCTGATGATAGGTTCCCGAGGTATGGAAAGTGGTCCACATTGTCCAGGGCCATGTCGTGGATCTTGATGACTGGGGGGGGGCAGTGCTGTGGGGCGGGGTCAGGTTGGTTGAGGACCTTTGTCTTACGGATGTTTACTGTAAGGCCCATGCTTTCGTATGCCTCAGTGAAGATGTTGACTATGACTCAAGAGTTCAGTCTCTGAATGTGGGCAGACACCAGCGTCGTCCGCATACCGTAGTTCAACGACAGAGGTTGGGACGGTCTTGGATCTGGTCTGGAGATGACGAAGGTTGAACAGGTTCCCACTGGTTCTGTAGTTTAGTTACACTCCAGCGAGGAGCTTGTTTAGTGCGAGGTGGAGCATTGCAGCCAGGAAGATCGAGAAGAGGGTTGGCGCGATCACGCAGCCCTGCTTGACCCCAGTCCGGACATGGATTGGGTCTGTGGTGGATCAGTTGGTCAGGATCACGGCTTGTATGTCGTCGTGGAGCAGGCGAAGGATAGTGACAAACTTTTGGGGGCAGCCGAAACGGAAGACACTCCATAGTCCCTCGGGGTTGACAATGTCAAAGGCCTTTGTAAGGCCCAAGACGGCCATGTACAAGGGTTGGTGCTGTTCTTTGCAATTTTTTTGCAGCCGTAAAGATCATGTCCGTTGTACCCCATAGTGGACAGAATCCACACGGTGACTCCGGGAGGAACACCTCAGCCCCAGGGAGAAGACGATGGAGGAGGATTCTAGCGACGATTTTCCCAGTGGCTGATAACGGAGATTCCTCTGTAGTTGCTGCAGTCAGACTTGTCCCCTTTTTTAAAGATGGTGACGATCACTGCATCTCAGATCTCCTGGCATGCTCTCCTCCTTCCAGATGAGAGGAGGTCATGCATTTGTGCCAATAATGCCTCTCCGCCATACTTTAGTGCCTCAGCGAGGATGCCATCCGCCCCTTTGCCTTGTTGTTCTTGAGCTGGCGGATGGCCTTTCTACCTTGTGCAGGGCTGGAGTTTTGCTGAAATGGTGGCGGGTCACATGTTGCGGGATGGAGTCGATGACACGTGTCAAAAGCAGAGTCTCGATTGAGATCATTTTCGAAGTACTCCTTCCAGCGGGTCCTGACTGCCTCGGTGTTCTTGAGTGTCTCCCTGTTCTTGGCCAGCAGTGGGGTGGGGCCTTGGGTGCTTGGACCATAGGTGGCCTTGACTGCGGTGAAGAATCCTCGCACATCATGCTGTCTGGCAGCTCCTGAATCTCCTTTGCTTTCTCCATCCACCACCTGTTCTTTAGGTCCCGGGTTTTTTGTTGGACTTCAGCCTTAATGCTGCTCCCGAGTTGGGTTGTTGTTTAAGTCTCAGAAATGCCCTGCGCTTGCGATCTATTAGCACTTGGATCTCCTGATCATTCTCATCAAACCAGTCCTGGTGTTTCCTGGTTGAGTGACCGAGCGTCTCTTTGCAAGCACTGGTTATGGTGGCCTGGAGGGCAGATCAAGCGATGTGGGCATTCTGCGTCTCAGGATCATCAAGGGTCGTAAGGTTAGCAATGACTGTATAGGACGCTGGCTGTATAGGGCTCTCTTAGCTGAGTCTTTGAGTGCCCCGGCATTGATTTTTTTTGTGGCACTGCTTCTGCTGCCGTCGCTGCTTTGGGGCTATGTTGATGTTGATAATGGAACGGATTAGGCAGTGGTCTGTCCAGCAGTCATCAGCTCTTGTCATGGCGCGGGTGATGCGCACATCCTTGCGATCTCTGGCTCGAACGATGACTTAGTCGAGCAGGTGCCAGCATTTGGAGCAGGATTGTTGACACGATTCCTTGTACTTGTCCCTCTGGCGGAACAAGGTGTTAGCGATGACAAGGTTCTAGACATTTTGTCAGGAGCAGGATACCGCTGGAGTTGGTTTTCCCTACGCCCCCTCTGTCAATCACACCTCCCCAGAGGTCTGTGTCCTTGCCGACCCTGGTGTTGAAGTTGCCGAGGAGGATCAGTTTGTCGTCCTTAGGGACGCGGGACAGGGATTTTGAGGCTGGAGTAAAAACTCTCTTTGGTCTCATCTGTTGCATCGAGTGTTGGGGTGTACTGATGACTGGCGCACTGGTTCCAGGATAGGGTGAGTCGAAGAGTCATGAGACGTTCGCTAATCCCACGATTTGAGGCGGCCGACCAGCTTGTTCTTGATAGCGAAACCCGACTCCGTGAAGGCGGCGTTCTTCCTCTGGTTTGCCTTTCCAGAAGGTGGTGTAGCCTCCACCTTGTTCCTTGAGCTGACCTTCCCCTGCCCACCGGGTCTCGCTTAGGGTGGTGATGTCGACATCAAAGTGGCTAAGTTCTCGGGCAATTATGGCGGTGCGGCATTCCGGCCTGTTGCTGTTGGAGTTGTCCTGACGTTTCAGGTCCCAAACTTCATATTGAAAGGTGGAAGGTGCCTGTGCGTGAGTTCTTTTAACATAGGATGGCCGTTGCACACCAGCTACCACAAGGGCTTAACTGAGCACGGTCTTGGTCCAGTGGCAAGGAGGTCCAAGACGACTGGAGACCAGGCACTGCTGTATGAGCTTAATTGCTTACATCAAAATGTGGGCCGTAAGCTTGGCGCTGAGCAGCGCCTTTCGGTGAGATGGTAAGAGATTCGAGGCCTGGTTGGGGGCAGGCATTGGGAAGGTCAGACGTCCATTTTGTGGAAGGAGGTGAGACACAACCGGGCCTCCCTTTTTCCAACAGCAACCGGGCCTCCCTTCTTCCAACGAGGCCTCTCATCCTCCAGCAACGCTCTGGCCTTCCCCCCAGCTGCTGGCCCCACTCAACACCGGAGTCCCTGTCGAGCACATGGTGTGCACAATGGTTGTGGTCACTCTGACCTCTCCTTCCACAAAATGGACCTCTGGTCTTCTTTAAATAGCAAATAAGATGAGTGACCAGCTAATCTGTTTTTTAATGCTGTTGGTTAAGGGAGAAATGCTGTCCAGGACATTACATATAACTCTCTGCGCTTATTTGAATAGCTGTATGGAATTTTATTTCACATGTCCTTGAAGAAGAATAATGAGTTTAACATCTCAGCCAAAAGACAGCAGCTCTAATTATGCAGCATTCACTCCCTCGGTACTGCACCAACGGCTGGATTTTGGGCGAAAACGTAAGCGACGTGAAAATTACCATTTTCGCTGCGTTACCAATTTAAGGCCTAACTTTCGGTACTTGGTGTCTGCATCGCAAAGGGAGGCATCGCACAAATATTCGCAGCTCAAAAACGCGATCCTCGCCAACTTTAGTGCAGGGCCAGGAGCGCTCAAGAGGGGCCTGGGGGGAGGGGAGGAGGAGGGGAAGGAGAAAAAAAATCCAAGAAAACATTCAAGACTCATTGCCAAGACCCTTACCATAATACCATAACAAATCGCTGCAAAAAAAAAAAAAACTTGATAATTTACCTTTTTTTCAGGTTTTCCAACTTACTGCTGCTGGCAGGGCTGCACCGCTAGGTTTTACCTGGCGGTGTTCTGGGCGCAGCATACGGGTCCGGGTGAGTGCCGAAGCTCAAGACGGTAACACAATTCGAGTAGTTACATGTCCGGCACAGCTCTCCCCAGCGGTGCTTCCAAGCGTGGCCGCAAACAAGGAACCAAGGATCGCGACCAGGCTTAGCAACTGGGTTTTCACTGGCGGAGGGTCAAAACGTGATGAAAACCCGCTTGCAAACCACCCTAAAATCCAGCCTGAAGTGTCAGGCTGGATTATAAACTTCTGGCCTGGAGTGGGCCTTGAACCCACATTCTTTTTATTCATTAATAGTATCCAATAGAGCTAAACTGACATACTGCATTATAAATAAATTGGTTTATTCTTAGTTACTTGCAAAGTAGCCTGCAACTATGGAAACTAACTTCAAACCGCAATTCTAGAACTTGTGAAACAAAGTTATTTCAAACAATTCAACAGAGGCACATTTTGGGATCAACAGATATACAAAGCAACAGGAAAGAATGAGAGAATGCCTTCCTAATCAACACAGGACACCTCACACCAGCACTGACCTGAGTTGGGAGTAGGTTCCACGTCTGCAGAGAACGGATTCGTTTATCAACAAGATCCCCATCACAGATACTTTCTGCTGTCTTACTCAACAGCATTAGGTGCTTCCTCAGGTTCGTTCTGAATCATAAGCACAGCACAAATAACAGCTGCAAGTGCAGTGGGATTCAGAGACTACACTCATCATGTAATGAGCAACAAATGAAAGATACTGGGGAAAGACAGCCTTGAACAAGCAGATCGACAGTTTATAAAAAGAGATTCAAACAATGAAAGCAATTAAACTCAGCAACTGTCTAACCTACAGGATGAAAGTGTTTAGACACAAATATTCAAAACTGGCATTCAGTATTGCGATTTTAAGGTTCATTCTGTGCAAATGTATAACTATTAAAAGGAGAGTCCATTTAACAAAAATGGTGAATTCTAGTCAGTCATTTATTCCAACACAACCCACTGCCTGATGCCCTAAGTTACATGTCGCTGTGCTGTGGAAAACTCCAGCTTGTGGCATCACTATGGAAGGACTGTACATTATGTAAATATTAATGATATATAAACTTTATGCAATTTGTCCAAGTGAGATATCATCATCATGGCTATGTGAAGTCAAAGGGATTCAAGGACCTGCTATATAACCACACACCTTAAAAGTTCTATATATAATTTAAAAATTGTGCTCTGCACTCTCTTGGGCAGTTTCCGGTGAAACTATCTCTGCCGTGACATTACCCTTTACAACAATCTACTGGTCTACTGCTGAATCACCTGGTTTTAACCTTAGGCAGCAGTTGAAAGGTTTCGTTACCAAATTACTTCAAGTCAACAGGTAATCATCAATTGTCATATTGAACCCAGAATGGCTTAATAGTCCTCGATGAAGTCATTTGGACACATTACTAATAAACTAACAATGGCATCACCAGATCAGAGAACACACACTCACCCCAACCTTATTTCAATCTTTTTGTACAGAAACATTTAAATTCAAAGACGGAAATACATTCCAAAAGATATTACACAAAATGTAATACTACAGGACATGGGGAATATACTCTGCTACTTACCCAGCAGCCGCTGGCTTCACATGCAAGTAGTTCTCTTGCACAAAAAGTGGTGCTATTGAGTAATCATGAAAGAAGAGGTCTGACTTGTCTATCAGACTCATATGGGCTGTTTCCTCCCCAGCAGCAAACACTTTTCTCACAATATCAAAGGGACCCTGAAATCAGGAGGTATCACTGTTTTATATAGGTGTTATTTTGTAAATAAGTAAAATGGTCTGTTTATCTAATGGAATATCCAAAAGGTCTTTTAAAAAAAAAAAATCAAGATTCATGTCTTGCTCAAAATATTAATAGTCACAAATAATACTCAAATATAACACTAAGGAGAGAACAATGTGATTTTCCCCAAATACTTAATTTGTATTTATATCCCTTTTCCCCTTCGTAGTTTTTCCTGGGAGTACTTGATACTAATGCTGGATGTCCTAAATGGGAATGTGATCCACTTCCCAGCACCAACATTCCCCACCCTTGACCAGAAAATTCACCAAAAGACAATTCTAAAGGTTACCAAATTACACCAAGAGCAAATCAGTCAGCGCTGAGATACAAATTCTTGCGTTTGACGGGAAGTCCAAAACTCCACAAATTATACAAGAATTCTATTCCTACAATATGTTCAACAATAAAGAATAAATTATTGTCTAAATGATGTCCTCACCAGTTTAATATCTTTCCTGGTCTGGCTGCCATTGATTTTGGCCTGATCGTAAGTCAGAGTCTTGTTTTCTGCACACCACATACTGAGATTATGCAGAACCTAGAAAGCATGGGAAAGAAAGGCATACAGCTTCAAAATACAAGGTCAATAATAGAGTTTATGAACATGTAGGACTCAGGCTGGGTTGGTGGGCAGATGGCAAAGTACAAGACCACAACAGCTCAAGGGCCCTGTTCCAGAATAGAAACTGCATACTGAGGACTTTGGAATTATTTTCTTCTCCCGCCCCCAACATCTGGCACGATTTTGTTTAAAATGTAAGAGGAAAAAGTGGTGGAGTACTTTCCAACAAATACCCAACAATATGTCCATTGTAGGGCCTTACCATTCAAGTTTTTTAAAAATCTGATGACATTATTACCAATGTTATTTAAACTTTTGTTGAAGCTGAAAAATTAACTGATGAAACAAGTGCAGGTTGACCAAGATACTCGTGAGCAACGAGTGTAGGTCCCTCTCACAATTGAAGAGACTCTATATTCAAAGGCTTGCTGTAAAGTAATACTGGGAAACAAGGGAAGTAAATTAATTAAAATTAATTCCCGGTACTGGATAGTGCCAAGGAGTTTGCACTGTTAGAGGAGCAACGAGATTTGGATGTCCAGGTACACAAATCACAAAAAGTAATCAAAATGGCTAATGGAATTCATCTCAAGGGGGATGGAATAAAAATGAGAAAGTCATGATTCAGTTGTACAAAGCCTTGGTCAGACCCCATCTTGATTACTGCATTCAGTTTGACCACCGCACCTCAGAATGAGTATATTAGCCATGGAGGGGTGCATCACAGGTTCACCAGAATGATACCGGGGCTTAGAGGGTTAAATTATGGGGACAGGTTGCATAAACTTGACTTGTATTGCCTTGAGCACAGAAGATTTGAGGGGTGGTCTGATCGAGGTGTTTAAAATATTAACAATTTGATAGGTTCGATATCGAGAAAGTATTTCCTCTGGTGCAGGAATCTAGAACAAGGGGACATAATCTTATAATTAGAGCTATGCCATTGAGTGAAATTAGGAAGCACTTTTCCACACAAAGGGTGGTAAAAATCTGGGACTGACTCAAAAGGCTGTGGCTCCAAGGACAATTGAAGCTTTCAAGACAGAGATCGATAGATTTTTGTTAGGTAAACGTATCAAGGGATACAGAGCAAAGGCAGATGAGAAAGGACTAATTAGCAATCTTGTTGTGAGAGGCCCCTTGGGGAAGAGTGACCATAATATGGTAGAATTCTTTATTAAGTTGGAGAGTGACAGTTAATTCAGAGACTAGTGTCCTGAACTTAAGGAAAGGTAACTTCGATGGTATGAGACGTGAATTGTCTAGAATAGACTGGCGAATGCTACTTAAAGGGTTGACGGTGGATAGGCAATGGCAAACATTTAAAGATCACATGGATGAACTTCAACAATCGTACATCCCTGTCTGGAGTAAAAATAAAATGGGGAAGGTGGCTCAACCATGGCTAACAAGGGAAATTAAGGATAGTGTTAAATCCAAGGAAGAGGCATATAAATTGGTCAGAAAAAGCAGCAAATCTAAGGACTGGGAGAAATTTAGAATTCAGCAGAGGAGGACAAAGGGTTTAATTAGGAGGGGGAAAAGAGAGTCTGAGAGGAAGCTTGCTGGGAACATAAAAACTGACTGCAAAAGCTTCTATAGATATTTGGAGAGAAAAAGATTAGTGAAGACACACATAGGTCCCTTGCATTCAGATTCAGGTGAATTTATAATGGGGAACAAAGAAATGGCAGACCAATTGAACAAATACTTCTGGAAATACTAGGGGTCCGAGGGTCTAGTGAGAAGGAGGAACTGAAGGAAATCCTAGTCAGGAAATGGTGTTAGGGAAATTGATGGGATTGAAGGCCGATAAATCCCCAGGGCCTGATAGTCTGCATCCCAGAGTACTTAAGGAAGTGGCCCTAGAAATAGTGGATACATTGTTGGAAAATGATCACCAATCTATCGACTCTGGATCAGTTCCTATGGACTGGAGGGTAGATAATGTAACACCACTTTTTAAAAGAGGAGGGAGAGAGAAAACAGGGAATTATAGACCGGTTAGCCTGACATCAGTAGTGGGGAAAATGTTGGAATCAATTATTAAAGATAAAATAGCAGTGTATTTGGAAAGCAGTGACAGGATCGGTCCAAGTCAGCATGGATTTATGAAAGGAAAATCATGCTCGACAAATCTTCTAGAATTTTGGGAGGATGTAACTGGTAGAGTGGACAAGGGAGAACAAGTGGATGTGGTGTATTTGGACTTTCAAAAAGCTTTTGACAAGGTCCCACACAAGAGATTGGTGTGCAAAATTAAAGCACATGGTATTGGGGGTAATGTATTGACGTGGATAGAGAACTGGTTGGCAGACAGGAAGCAGAGAGTCGGGATAAACGGATCCTTCTCAGAATGGCAGGCAGTGACTAGTGGGGTGTTGCAGGGCTCAGTGCTGGGATCCCAGCTATTTACAATATACATCAATGATTTAGATGAAGGAATTGCATGTAATATTTCCAAGTTTGTAGATGACACTAAGCTGGGTGGCAGTGTGAGCTCTGAGGAGGATGCTAAGAGGCTGCAGGGTGACTTGGACAGGTTAGATGAGTAGGCATATGCATCACAGATACAGTATAATGTAGATAAATGTGAGTTTATCCACTTTGGTGGCAAAAACACAAAGACAGATTATCTGAATGGCGGCAGATTAGGAAAAGGGGAGATGCAACGAGACCTGGGTGTCATGGTACGTCAGTCATTGAAAGTTGTCATGCAGGTACAGCAGGCGGTGAAGACGGCAAATGGCATGTTGGCTAGGGGATTTGAGTACAGGAGCAGGGAGGTCTTACTGCAGTTGTACAGGGCCTTGGTGAGGCCACACCTGGAATATTGTGTTCAGTTTTGGTCTCCTAATCTGAGGAAGGATGTTCTTGCTATTGAGGGATTGCAGCAAAGGTTCACCAGACTGATTCCCGGGATGGCAGGACTGACATATGAGGAGAGACTGGGCCTGTATTCACTGGAGTTTAGAAGGATGAGAGGGGATCTCATAGAAACATAAAATTCTGATGGGATTGGACAGGTTAGATGCAGGAAGAATGTTCCTGATGTTGGGAAAGTCCAGAACCAGGGGTCACAGTCTAAAGATAAGGGGTAAGCCATTTAGGACCGAGATAAGGAGAAAATTCTTCACTCAGAGTTGTTAACCTGTGGAATTCTCTACCGCAGAGAGTTGTTGATGCAAGTTCATTGGATATATTCAAGAGGGCCCTTACGGCTAAAGGGATCAAGGGGTATGGAGAGAAAGCAGGAAAGGGGTACTGAGGCGAATGATCAGCCATGATCTTATTGAATAGTCGTGCAGGCTCGAAGGGGCGAATGGCTTACTCCTGCACCTATTTTCTATGTTTGTGTTTCTAAATGGAGTTGGGGTAGATTAGCTATGATCTAACTGACGGAACCAGCTCGAAGGGCTGAATATCCTGCTCTTGTTCCCATGTTCCTAATTACATCTGTGCAAGCTAACTCAATGATCCTCAGTCCTCTACCCCTAGCTCCTATTTGAAGAAAATTGTCTGCCTTTGCCTTATCTATACCTTTCTTTTATTTTTGTTCCCATTTTCAGATAATTCTGGGAGTAGTTGTAAGATACAAGTTATGAAGTTTTAGCCACTGTTGTAACTGCAATATGCACTGTATTAAGAAGTCAAATCATATTGAAAACCAAGAGTAGGAAAACGTATTCTGCACCTTAAAAGGGACTTAGTGGTGATAATTAGTATCATTAATTTTGATACAAGTCTAGTAAAAGATTTTTACATTATTGAGGTGACGAGAAGATACATGCAAACTGACAGTTCTAACATTTCATTTTACGGTCTTACAAACATTTAGTCATCAAATTTAGCTCTCTGCCAAGATTTCGGGTCACATCATCACTGCAATCACTAACCTGTCTGATATCCTGATTGGCTGCAAGTATAATTTCATTCATAGCTGGAGGGGGAATCTTCAAGCCTTCTTTAAAAGCAACAGTCATCATAGCACCCTGAAAAGAGAGAGGCGCTTTCAGAAGTCATTGAAGGGTCAATATCAGTTCTTCTACAGAAATTGCACAGCGTACGATGTTAGTTTTATTTTCAATCGCGTTTATTGGTGTGTTTGTGGATGATGGGAGTTATATGTTGCTATAAAATATAATGCTGCTTTTGTCCCCATGGGGAAAACACAAATTTACTCTACTTCACAAAATAGCCTCTTCAATCGTCACCCCTTCTACTTTTCCAAAGTGCTAAAATCAGCAGTTTAATTGGACGCGCTGAACACAACGGTGATGAGTTCTCAGTACTACACTCACCTGCTATTTATACCCGAGCATGTATGAAAGAGCTTATACCCAGCTCTTCTGCAAGCATGGCAAGCGAGGGCAAAAATCAGAAAAATGGGGGTGGGGTGACATTGGACACACAATTCATGCGTCAAAAGGATCAATACTTGGGTGGCTAAACTGTGTAATAGTTGCTACCTTCATGGCAGCGAGACTAGTAAACTAAAATATAAACAGCCAGGAACCCACACAGTAGCAGAGCGGAGTCATTTAACAAAACCTGGAGAACTATTGAAACCCCACCTTTATTTGTTCAACTCGAGGCCGCTGGAAGCGGAGGTCGAAGCAGTAATTGGCCAATGAACGGATCTTGGGATGGTTACGGTCATTACACATACAGATTATAGGAACCTTGGTCTGTTTAATGAGAGAAATCAGTTCCTGAAACAGAAAAACACAATACATCCAATGTCACACCCAAGTTCCTGTTAAGATGGTTAGAACAGCCACTCTGAATCTGCCCTCGTGACAAAACCGAGAAGGAAATCATGAATGTTAATCCAGGTCCTACACAGACGGACAGTCGGATTACGTCACACCTCAATAATTACAGCATATCGTTTTCCTTTGTTACTATGAGGTGGATCTGTGCTGCTCAGATTAGTAGGTGGTATCCAAACCTGGCATTTTGGCATCTTATTCCACCGTGATGAGAAAATGGTTTTCTGGATAATTTTTCTATGTATCCTGGTTTCCCCCTCCATGGTAGGATTCTAAGGATTCCATTGGCTAAGTCACCCTCTGGTACCTCCCCCAAGGGGCCATTCTTCACCTAGACAGTCAATGTTAGCATCACCACTGATCCCAAGGCAGTCCTCATTTCAGGTCCAGACATGCAACTGTAATTAGGTCAGGAATTTTCCAGATTTTTTTCCTTTAATTGTCCTGGGTTTTTAATCTGGTGTTGCACCTCTCCCAGGATATATCATGGCTTTTGGGTGGGGAGTATATATATTGAGATACACAAGGTATTGCAGTTGTATGGGTCAGGCTGGATGATCCAGTGGGTCTTTTACAGTCTGTCATCATTAGAACTCTCCAAGAGTGATCACTAGTTACGAATCAGGAGTAGGAATTCTGGCTAATTTTCTTCATCTTAGCCCAGAGCGTACTGAAGCCAATTGTTGCACTTTAACTGCTGCTTCAGCTAAGATCAGCAGACTAAGCACAGAATGTAGACTCCTTATCCCCCACCCAAACATCCCCAGTTCCCAACCAGAGATTTCTCTTCCAGATTAAGACTAATACTACTGCGGTAGCCCAGTGGTTATGGTACTGGAGTAGTTACCCAGAGATCGGGAGTTCAAATTCTATCATGGTACGAATGTGAATTCAACAAATCTGGTCATTTGTGAGCGAGCACCAGAAAGTGGCCATGGCGGATTATCGTAAAATCCAACTAGTTCACCAACAGGAAGGGAATCGCCACCCCTCCCCAGTCTGGCCGACGTGTCACTCCAGTCCCATACGTGGTTGACTCTGAATGCCACCGTGGCAATGAGGAATGGGCAATAAAAACTGGCTTACCAGTGTCACCGCATCTCAAGAACAAAGAGATTCTCAGGAACCAATTGCACATTGGCAGGGAGATTAAAAAAAAAAGAAATCTGTACTCCAAAAACAACTTTACTGGATAGAAGTCTCCAGCTCAGTCAATACTACAGGAAATCAGTAAGATTGCACTGGGTCACTGGCGTTCACACTAAATACTAACTGTGTTGTTGGAAACAGCGCCCTGCAAATATAATGATAAACAACAGTTCCTCTTTCTACAGCCACCCCAGTGCTCAAACATAAACAAGATGTGGTATTTGATTGAGTTCCCTGGTTAAATGTTATTTAAATGAACAATGCTCTACATCAAATGAAGCAGTCAAACTGTGTTACCTGAATCCCGCCCCTGTCCTCATTACCAGCCATACCATCCACCTCATCCATGATTAGTAAGTGTTTGGTGCTTACTAATGATGAAGCTCCTGGAAAGAAGAAAGCATTAATTTGTAATAAAAAAAATTCTTGTCAACCAACTCTCAAACCGTACCAGCAGTGTCCTGGCAAATACTGATCTGAACCCACTACACCCATCTGCACATACCACAATAGAATCCTTTGATACTGGTGTTGTTCAGCGACTCTGCTATCACTTCCTTCAATGTGTTCTTGCTGCGAGTGTCACTGGCATTGAGTTCAACATAGCTGTACCCCATATCCTTCCAGGGAAAAAAAAAATACAATTTGTTGTCAATTTTTTTTCTTTGTTAAAATTTATTTAAAGAAAATCCAGAGGAAGGGCCAAGACCCTTGTTGAAGGACACCAAAGTCAGAGAAGGTAAAGCAAATAAAGAAACGGGTTAAGTGACACCAAGCTTGGGATCTAGAGACCTGTAGATTGTAGGGTTCTTTATTTAAGTTGAAGAACCGAGGAGAAAGTAAGTTCCCCTATTCAGAAACAAACTTACCAACTGAACAAAAGCAGCAAAACAGAAAACAGTTTTGCTGAGTGCAAGAAACTAAATTGACTTCCATTAGTGTTATAGCCACTCAGTTCATTATTAGGCTTTTTATGAGAGATGAGTGTGCAAAGATATGTTTTGATGGGCGCATTCAATGTACAACCCAATTGCTTACTGTTCCCTTGGATACGGAAATCAGTTTCATCTCAGATTTCATAACTAGAGTTTCAAGTCACAGCAATTTGATGAGGCAGAGCCATGGTTAATGACGACAACAGGACATCCTAATGCAATGTTTGTCAAATTTCTCCCTTTCTTTGTCCATTTTCTGCACAAAGTTCTCCCCTCAAATATATTTACTCCTTGCTGGGGTAAGATTCCACAGACTCCAATGATCCTCTAGTGCCTCACTCAAGGGGCCATTCTTTAGATGTGAGACTTGATCAGGAGTGTTGGCAGGCTATTTCACTGAAGAAAGAATCACTGCTCAGTCATATTCTGTCCACACCCATCTGTATAGCTCAACTCATTGGATAAGGACACTTTGCCATCAAGAGAATTGTGTTTATCATCATATTCATTTTTTCCCATTTGCTCTTGGTTAGATTTATGTATTATATGCTCCAGTGTTTAAAACCTGCATTGTCCCAACTAACCAAAATGTCTTTGCAAACAGGGATGCAGCTCTGAGAAATTAGCTCCCGTGAATGTGTCACTTTATGATTCTTACCAATGAATAATACTGTAATTCTACTTCTTTATGAATCATAGCAGTGTACCAAGTAAAATAATGAAGTTGTTAAATTGTCCAAGCATCTAGTACTATAGTGGTTGGGCACATAAAGGTTTCAAAAGCCTTCAACTCAGCAGATCTTAGCAGTGTTTTTTTTTATTACCGATGGTGTTCATATGAATACTTAATGAAAGATTTACAAAGGCTTGAGATAGGTAATACTGTCAGCCTGCACGAGTGTCTAAGAGTATGGTAGGGTAAGCATAGGACCGGGACTTGAGGGAATGCACTGCAAGATACTAGTCTGGTCAGGTCAAACCTGGAGTGCTATGCACACTTCTGGACACCATAACAAGGGAGCCATCCAGGCCTTACAGGCAGTGCAGAGGAGAGAAATGAGGCCGATTCCTAGTGTCCGAAGGAAGAGGAACGACTTGATAAACTAGGGTAAAGACACATCTCAGATGGCACCTTATAAAAAAAAAAAGGTACAGACCATACTCAATGGGAATGGAGAAAATTAATCCAAATAGTACTTTCTTATGCAGCAGGGCAGAAAGACAAGAGGGCACAGATTGAAGTAATGAGTGGGCTCTATAGCTAGGATGGGTTTTCCAGGAAGAGACACACCAGGACATTGGACTCATTTATGAAACAAATAGATGCTGCAATACAGAGAGGACAAGGTTGGTATTCTGGAAGAATCCGATCAAATGAGCCAAACAGCCTTCTTTATTTAAACCTAGCTGTAAAATCTGCAGGTAATCAGTGCCACGTGAACAGAATTATCTTCTCCAATTGTTCATGCAAAACAATCCATCATCATAATGCTTTCTCTGGGGGAAAAATAATCTCAGGTCCTGTATCATTTCCAAAATTCAAGTTTATAGGTCATGAAGATTGATATCAACGCTTCCATTGAGAGTTGCTTCAAAGATTGTGCAAATTGATTGTAAATATTCATCAATATTTGCACATTTTCTCTTTTGTACCAATCCATTCAGTGCTGTGATTCATCTATTAATTAAATACTGTGCATTACTAGGGAGAAACAAATACAAACACTGCCTAGTTCTCATCGTGACATATGCGTATAACTGAACAAAGTGCTGAGATAACACGAGATTGTGATATTTGTGTTTCGACATTAAGAAAGTTCACTGTACTCAATGTTAGTGCACTGATCCATTGCTGCATTTATCCTGCTGTGAAAAGCTGTAGCAGGATTGTAGTCAGTCAGCACCTTCTTTACACTGACTGGCTGGAATTGCTGTGCTCCTGCCGAGGAGAGCTCTGCGCACACAGGCAATTAAAATGTAAATGTTTAGAGAATGCGAGCAGCAAGATCCACACTGTAAAAATAAATGAACTGCAAGTGGGTTTAAAAATTGTCCCGTAAGTTAAAGGGACTGACTGGCACTTCCTAAATCAATCATAGTTGGAGTAATACTCTATGGTACAAAAGCAAAATACTGCGGATGCTGGAAATCAAATAGAAACAGAAAATGCTGGAAATACTCAGCGGGTCAGGCAGCGTCTGTGGAGAGAGAAACAGTTAATGTTTCAGTCCATGACTATTGTCAGAACACATGGTGTTGGAGGAATACTCCATGGTGTTCTCAAACCCAAGTAATGAGACTATCTGCTCAGAGTATCACATTGCATCTCTCTGGATTCAGGTTGGATCCCATCTCTGGATTGATATTGCAGCTTTAGTGTTACTGTGAAACTCAAAAATTGCATTATAAATACATCGCATGTTAATCGTGGAAGGGAAAGACATTCTATTCCAGCACTGTGTTCTTACCTTACAGACTAGAGTGGCTGTGGTCGTTTTACCTACACCAGGAGGACCGGACAGCAGAGCAGCTTTGAAACTTGAACCATTGTCCTTCCCACCAAATTTGCCGAATTTCACTGCACAAAGACAAAGTAATTCCTTGCTCTACATTATACAGCCAAGCAGGGCACAATTTATTACTAAGAGAAAGCATACAAGGGCTGTTTTTTGTACAACTCATGTCCCTAGTGATCTTGAGATCCCCTCATTAGCAATTATTTGGTGATCCTGCACTGACTGGACCTTATTGTTGGTAAAAGAATCGGAGGTGAGATGAGAATTTTTTTTCTGCAATGAGTTATGATGATTTGGAATGCACTGCCCAAAAGGGTGGTGGATGCAGATTCAATAGTAACATTCAAAAAGGAATTGAATATATAATTTGCAGGGTTATGGTGAAAGAGAAGGGGAGTGGGACTAATTGAATACCTCTTTCAAAGAACTAACACTGGCACGATGGGCTGAATGACCTCCTATGCTGTATGATTCTATGATATGCATGTTTATTGTGGATCATTATACTAGGTTAACTAAAGTTAAGCTTCTGGAAAAAATTTAACTATGCAGGAAAAAGATTAGATTCCAATGCCAGTTGGAATCAAATGTGCCTATAAACAAGGACATTTCTAACGGAAGACGACAAAATTGTGATTTGTCTAGAGCAAATTGTTATATGAAGATGTGCATATGATTAAAAACACGGGTAAAGGTTGTGCTCATTAGACAAATTACGAATGAATAACAAAGGACTGCTAACAAGCAAAAAGACCTCAAGGATGTTTAAAAACATAAGGGAGAACAACAGATGCCGGGTCTGATGTGATGTTCCAAAGATGTCATGGGAACTGGTGCTGACAAGTAGGTTATAAAAGTCAGTAGAGGAGAGGTGAACTGCTTTCATCTGACAAGAGGAGTCGCAGGTTAGGAATACCCCAAAACAGGTTAGTCTGGCAATGTGATAACAGAGCCGACAGACTTATTAGGCACAAGACCCAGGTTCTCTCAGAGGAAAGCACGCAGCAAGTCATACAGAATGTTCTGCTGGAATATTAAATGATTATAAATCAATTTAAAAGAAACTAGAGCCTCTGTCTCCCTCTATTCTCAAGTCACATTGAAATCAAACAAACACCCAGACATGTCTGCCAGTGGCTTGGGTCACGTAATATATGTCAACTGTCCGAGACGGGTTAGTTGTACCCAGATGATAATTAAATAACACCGTGGAGGAAACATGTAGGTCGCGGGTGCAGAATATCCAGCGCGGCTACAAATTTAAAGAGCTGCTGTTGTGCCTCAAGGGGCAGCCACAGATTGTGTCAATTTGTGGATGCTGCAGAAATTCCATTCACTGGTTTGCAATTGATGGTTGAAGGCGGCACAATGGCACAGGGGAAAGAAAATTGAACGAGCCCTGGAGGAGGTCATGCTGAGGGGAAGTGCAGCAAAGGACAGCGGGTCACTCCTCTCCCCTTACTCGCCTCCCTGCTGCTGCCAGGGAGAATCTGGCAAAGCAGGCGAGCATAGTTTCAGACATGGAGGTTAGCACACAGACGAGCAACATTTTTGTCAAGTTGAGGAAGGTAAGTGTCCCCTGCATATAGCTGCTTCAAGTATAATGGTACAGCATGCCTAGAACAAAGGCTTTCACTGCATACAGCTGCACTTTGAGATTTTAGATGGTTTAGCCTAGATTTTTTTTTTTTAATTACACAAATACAAAACCAGCCAATATAGATAGGTATTACACCTTCAGGTTTCCAAGGAAACCTTTAAAAGTGGCTCAATCAGAAAATTTTGGCCCACTAATTTATCTTTCACCATGCGGCATGCTCACTAACTCCTGCATACTTTAGGAGGCATGGTGGCCATGTACCGTAATGGCTGTGCTCGTCAAAGCACCAGCACTTCAACTTGTTTCAACTTGCAGGAAAATGCAGCACAAAATGGAAGGGAGACACAAAGAACAGATAATGGGATCCCCATCCTCAAAACCCTCTCGGGAAAATGATTCTCCATGCAGTGGGCCTGGAATCAAAAGAACCAATTGAAAAGGTTTATGCTGCAGTGTGTCTCCCCAGTTGCAGGCTAGTACACATCGTAGATGCTGTTGCATTGACACGCTTAGGCAGTCTTGTCATTTGTAAATCTAGCAGGCACCACAGGATCAGAGCACACCACGTATTGGCAAGTCATGGGTAAGGAGTGTGTCACTGATACCATTGTAATAGATATTGCTCCTGTGTTTCTATAGAAGACTGAGGAGCTGGCAGCCACACGATCATCTCACAGCACCCATCATCACTCATTCCACTCATCCCAAGCATCAGCATTAACGCCAGGATTTAGATTTTGAGATTCAGGGGCGAGCACTGGGTGAAGCACACAGGATAAGAAGCGCAAGTGGAATTGGCGGAGAAGCAGGAACTTACTGATTATAGGGCCAGCTCAAGACTCAACCAATTCGGACTAAACTTATGGTGCACCAAGAAAGTTGCAAAGAAACGTTGTGTCATCCTCACCTACAGGCTTGCTGTCTCCAGAGTTGTTCATGTGCCACTTTTTCAGCCAGCGGACTAGTTTATTTGCACAGCTTTGCTCCCCTTGTTGTCCTATTATATTCTTCAGTGCTGCAGGTCTATATTTATCCACCCACAGCAAACTTGGTTCCTCCTTCGCTAAAGTCCGCGACTGAGGTTCACACTTCAGTGCAGACCTATTGGTGAAAGATTCTGCTTTGAATGAAATACTCCTGTTCATACATCTCCAGGACTCGCCTTTCTCTGGTGGTGAAGGACTGGTCTTTTTATGTTCAGTTTGTTTCTTTGATGCTGGCGAGATGTTCCTGCTGTGCTCACCTTTTGCAGTGACCTTACCTGCTTCTCTTACATTGGACTTTGATTTTCTAACCTGTAATTTTAAAAATTAAGAAAAGAAAATATATCATCAAGTCAACTGAGGTTTAAATCAATACATAGTTCTGAAGGCAAGTTTCTTTTTGGTCATTTGCAGAGGTGCTCATTAAGCAACATACAATGAAAGAAAGCATTTCATGACCCGAAAACATCCTAAAGTGCTTCACGGTCAATTAAGCATTTTTGAAGTACCTTCACTGTTGTAAAGCAGGGAACAGTGACAGCCAATCTGCATACAGCAAGGTCCCACAAACAGCAATGAGATAAATAACCAGATAATCTATAGGTTTTTTTTTTTAAAAAGTGACGAGGGATAACTGAACGAGGGATAGCCAGACGAGGGATAGCCGGACATCACTTGCATTATGAAATTGTACCTTACAGGTGAGCTGTCTTAATTGATTTGTGCATGCACAAATACTCATTTGTTACCTCTAATAATGGTTAACATTCAGTACTAAGACACAGCTCACACCAAGCTTAGGGTGTTGCAAAACTAAATTTTGTGATTTAAAATCTTCATGAAAAAAATATTGCAGTCTGAATCTCACAAATTAAATCAAAAGGACTGAACTCACATCAAAAGCATTCTGTAAACCAGCCACAACAATAACTTCAAATTAATTATGTAGCTATATTAAAGGGGAACACATTTGGCAAACAGCACCTTTCTGGTTTGCCGAGAGGGAGTTAAACAGTGCCACTTTCCACTAGGAAGCTAAATTGCCATAGGACACATCAATGTGATCACAGCTGCACTTATTGGGACCTCGGAAATACATATTGGAAGTGTTTGATTCCAAAAAAAGGTACAATCATAATTCCACAGATGCCTTTGTGTTTGGCCAAGACCTTATTCCAGGAGTGCAGCTGGCTACAAGTGGGAATGAAAATTATGTAAAATACCAGAGTGAAAAGTGAAAGATCGAAACTCCACTAATATACAAATAGTAAGATTATTCTCACCACAAAAATACCGTATGCAATGTGGGACTCAGTCACACAAACCAAGGTCCTAGGTTCAATCCCTGGTTTGCGCTGAATTAGCTGATCTCAGTCAGAGAAGTGGTGGAGGGTGAAACAGGCTCGTGTCTGGACGAGGTAAGGGGGGGGAAATAGCCAGGTTTTCCACACCGGATCACTTTCGGAAGACCTATTGGAAACCAAAAAGGTAATCCGTGTGTGGAGGCGGAGGACGTGGGTATAGTTCTTAATGAATACTTTGAAAATGTCTTCATAGGAAAGGGACGATGCGGACATTGTAGTTAAGGAGGAGGAGTGTGAAATATTAGATGGGATAAACATAGAGGGAGGGGAAGTATTAAGGGGGCCAAGTTTCGGCCTCAGTTGCTCCTGATTTTTTTGGAGCAACTGGTTTAAAATGGAGTATCTTAGAAATTTGAATTCTCGGCATTTAGTTTGCTCCAGTTCTAGTCAATTAGAACAGTTTCACTTTAGAACAGAATTTTTTATTCCAAAAGGGGACATGTCCGGCCACTTACACCTGTTTTCAAAGTTTAGGCAGCGAAAACTTACTCCAAACTAACTTAGAATGGAGTAAGTGAAGATTTTTGTACGTTCGAAAAAACCTTGTCTACACTTTAGAAAATCAGGCGTAGGTTACAAATTAGGCGTAGCGAATGGGGGTGGGGGGGGGGGGGGTTTAAAAGGGAAGTTTACAAACATTAAACACTTCAGCTTTACAAATAGAGCCATCATCAATGATAAATACATCAATATATCAACCAATAAATCAAAAAAAATTAATAAAAATTTTTTTAAAAATTTAAAAATCAATAAATAAAACATTTTCTACTTACTGACTGCAGCACCGGGAGTCCTCCAACAGCGTGCTGGGTCGGCCCCCCCAGTGTGCCTCTGTCAGTGTCTCTATCACTCTCTGTCTGTCAGTGTCTGTGTGGGCGGGGGGTGAGAGGGGAAGGAGGAGGGGTGAGAGGGGGAGGAGGAGGGGTGAGAGAAGAAGGAGGAGGGGTGAGAGAAGAAGGAGGAGGGGTGAGAGAAGAAGGAGGAGGGGTGAGAGAAGAAGGAGGAGGGGTGAGAGAAGAAGGAGGAGGGGTGAGAGAAGGAGGGAGAGAAGGAGGGAGAGAGGGATGGAGGGAGGGAGGAGGGATGGAGGGAGGGAGGAGGGATGGAGGGAGGAGGGATGGAGGGAGGGAGGAGGGATGGAGGGAGGGAGGGATGGAGAGAGGGAGGGATGGAGAGAGGGAGGGATGGAGAGAGGGAGGGATGGAGGGAGGGATGGAGGGATGGAGAGAGGGAGAGAGGGAGAGAGGGAGAGAGGGAGGGATGGAGAGAGGGAGAGAGGGAGAGAGGGAGAGAGGGAGAGAGAGAGAGAGAGAGAGAGGAGGGAGGGAGGGAGGGAGGGAGGGAGGGAGGGAGGGAGGGAGGGAGGGAGGGAGGGAGGGAGGGAGGGAGGGAAGGAAGGAAGGAAGGAAGGAAGGAAGGAAGGAAGGAAGGAAGGAAGGAAGGAAGGAAGGAAGGAAGGAGAGGGGAGAGGAGGGAGAGATGGAGGCTGAACGGCTGGGCCGAAGACTTCGGGCTGGATTTACAGGTTGGTGGCATCGGGTCTTCTCCGGGCGGGGAGGGGGGGAAAAAAGAGAGCGGGGGTCGGGTCGGGTGAGCCTTATCCACGCAGCCCCAGTGAGGCCATTCGACCAGGGCTAGGGGCTGCATGCTTCGGGCCCCTCCCACAGTTTTGGGCGCCTGGAGCTACTGCACATGCGCGCCCACTGTAGCGCGCATGTGCAGAGGTCCCGGCACTGGTTTCAGCACAGGGACCTGGCTCCGCCCCCCACAGCTCATGCTGCGCCGCGCCCAGCTCCAGAGGACCAGCAGGGAGCCGGAGAATAGCTAATTTTTTTTTAGGCGCACTTTGTGGCATGAAAAACGGGCATCCAGGTCCAGGCTGCGCCATTTTAGGCGCGACCCGAAACTTGGGCCCAAGAAGTTTAGCATTGTTGAAAGTAGATAAATCGACAGGCCGGATGAAATGTATCCCAGGCTGTTGAGAGGTAAGGGAGGAAATAGCGGAGGTTCTGACCATCATTTTCTAATCCTCTCTGGCTACAGGTGTGGTGCCATAGGACTGCTAACATTATGCGATTGTTTAAAAGGGGAGAAAGGGATAGACTGAGTAATTACAGGCCAATCAGCCTAGTCTCGGTATCAGGAAAATTGTTGGAAAAAATGGATTTGTTGCGGGAAGGTCGTGGCCGACTAACTTGATTGAATTTTTTGAGGTGGTAACGAGGAGGGTCGATGAGGGTAGCGCATTTGATGTAGCCTACATGGATTTTAGCAAGGCCTTTGACAAGATACCACATGGCAGTTTAGTCAAAAAAGTAAAAGTTCATGGGATCCAAGGGAAAGTGGCAAGTTGGATGCAAAATTGGCTCAGTGGCAGAAAGCAAAGGATAATGTTCAACCAGTGTTTATATGACTGGAAGGCTGTTTCCAGTAGGGTTCCGCAGGGCTCAGTAACTAGGTTCCTTGCTTTTTGTGGTATAAGTCAATGATTTAGACTTCAATGTAGGGGTACGGTGAAGGCGGCATATGGGATACTTTCCTTTATTAGCCGAGGCATAGAATACAAGAGAGCAGAGAGGTTATGTTTGAACTGTATAAAACACCAGTTAGGCCACAGCTAGAGTACTGTGTACAGTTCTGGTCGCCACATTACACGAAAGATGTGATTGCACTACAGAGGGTACAGAGGAGATTGACGAGGATGTAGCTGGGATTGGAGAATTTTTTAAGCTATGAGGAAAGATTGGATAAGCTAGGGTTGCTTTCTTTGGAACAGAGGAGGCTGAGGAGAGACTTAATTGAGGTGTATAAAATTATGAGGAGCCTAGATAAGATTGGATAGGAAGCACCTATTTCTCTTAGCAGAGGTCAATAATTAGGGGGCATAGATCTAAAGTTAATTGGTGGAAGGATTGGAAGCGAGTTGAGGAGAAATCTTTTCACCGAGGGCGGTGAGGGTCTGGAATGCACTGCCTGAAAGGTGGTAGAGGCAGAACCCCTCATCACATCACATTTAAAAAATACTTGGATATACAAGGCTACAGGCCAAGAGCTGGATAGCTTTTTCTTGACTAGCGCAGACACAATGGGCTGAACGGCCTCCTTCTGTGCTGTAAATTTCTATAATTCTAAGTTAGATCATCCCATGAGGAAATAGTGTGGATATCAGATACTAACTAAACTCACTACCATAACAGAAGCATACACCTATCAATTGCTTTAATCGAAAGGACGCCAAACCTGACTAACTCATAGTTCTGTTATCTTGGCGAGATGAACCCTACGCAGGACACAAAGCTGAAGGATTATAGATGGAGTACTTTATTTCTTTAAAACTGACCTCGTCTTCAGCTGCAATTTCATACTTGGATTTCTTTCCCGGCATTCTACGGATCAGATCCAGTAGTCCATCTTCATCAATTTGTTTTGTTCCAATACTCTCTGCCTAAAAAGTTTTTTTTTTAAATAAAATAAATAAAACCACGTTTAATTTCAATGAAAACTTATGAATGGATAATATATTTGGTGCTTTCAGAAAGTCATGGAAGGTCACTATTACACATTTCAGGTCAGCAAAGAATGACAAGACAGCAACTATGAAAAAGTTACATCTGATCTCTAACTTGTATGCAGTTAGAATATTACACTACAGTTTTATAATGGCAATACCTGTATTACAGATCACATATGCCACAGAAACCTTCAACACTCGTGAACTAAAAAAACCCAACTAACTCACTTACATTGGTGCAAATTAAATGGCCAGAATTACAATTAAAAAGATAGTCCAGAAAAATCAAGTTGCTCCAAAAAAAAAGGAGCAACTCCCTGGGAAACTTGGGCCATATGAGTGGTGCTCACTAAGCTCATGCTACCGACAGGTACTCACTTTGTCCAGTTTGGATCGTCCACCTTCGCGACCCGTCACCAGGTAATTTGTTTTCTTACTAACATTTCCTGTCAGCTTGCCTCCATGGCGTTCAATTAAAGACTTGGCATCATCGCGTTCCATGGACTCCAGGACTCCTGTAATGACGAACGAAAGTCCTTCCAAGCAGTTCTCAGCTCCCTTAATGATAAGAGTTTGAAGAGTCATTCTAATTATTAAGTACTAATCACTCTTTGTACTAGGTCTTTATGTTTGAGAGAGGGTGTGACACAACGAGACAATAGATTTGAGGCTAGAGGTAGAAGAATTGCCGACCAGATGGCAAGCTTTTTTTTGTATCCTTTCCAGGAGTGAGAGGTGTTAGAAGAGCCTACCCATATATGGGAGCAATAGATGGACTTGGCCTTTAGAGAGAATTAAGAGCTGGTGAGAGGAATGAAAGTGATTGGCAGAAAGGAAACATTTCCTGAAGGTAGCTTTAACAATAGAGAAGATGCGAGAGCCCCACCTGAGTGCACGGGAGACACCGAAGTCAGTAGATGAGGAAAGACTGAGTAGCTGCCAAAAAGGCAAGAATGGCTACATGGTACTTTTGATTTGTGAGAGGTGAAGAAACAATTTCTTCAAAGAATGTAGTGAAACAAGACTTACACTGATCCATTGAAGGACATCAAGAAGTAACGATTTAAGCACTGCACTGTGAAAGCAATGAAGGTTATGTGCACCGAGGTCATACAATCTAAAGAAATTCGAATGTAAAGAGAAATTTTCAGCAAAAGTAAATAGTAAAATGGGCAGTTCTACAGAGTAGTACAGTTGAAAAGAAGTGTTGCCGTTGACGTCAATTGTAGCATCCCTTGTAACTATTACAGCAGCATGTGCTGCTCCCTTTCCCTAACAGCATCTTTAGAGGTATTGGTCACCGATAACTCAATGCGAATGCTGACTTTGCCAGCTATTGACCAATGCACTGAAAAATAATAGATAGATGCAGAGGGTGGGGAGGTGGAGGTCAGTGCAAATGTCACTTTCCTTCCCCAGCAATACCAATCCCCCTGGTTGGCTAGAGATTTCAATCTGGACTGGGAGCACAAAGCGTTCAGTTTTCAGCTTGGATTTGCCCAAAGACATCTTTGAATTAAAACACAAACAAGAGAAAAAAAACATGGATTTCCTTCTCCCTGATCTTAGACAATTATTCTCACAGGAGTGGCTACAGGAGATGAGGAAATGACAGATGGCTGACTCTCAGTGAGAGGCCAGTCAAACATCGCAACTCCAGCAAATTCCAATTTTCAACCTTTTGAACGGATGAGTTGTCAAATCTTTTTTTTAGCTCACACAATGAGGAAAAAGCCGTTTTCCCCTTCTCTTGGAAGACACTTAACATCCATCAAAACGAGCCACATCTTATGTCTTTGCCAGAGCTATCCAGGCAACTGTCAATGGCATTGTCAATGAGGACTTATTTACAAAAGGTTTCTTTTCAAAGCTTGCTCACTTATGATTGTTTTTCCTCCTTCCCTTTTCTAGTTTGGAAAATATCTCACTCAGACATTCTTTGTACATGAGCCTCAACATTCCGTGTTCACAGCTATTCCACCATTTGGGACATCACAACCAATCCTGTCCCCATCCAATTCCATTTTTACATGCAGGCACACACACTAATAGGGAATCTCTGAAAAGCAATCAGGAGCAAGACATGTGGCCAATTTCCCCCTTCCCCTCCCCCAGGAACACACAAGCCATTTGCAGCACCCCTAATGCCACCTAGCTGACGCTAAGCACAGATCATGGAGAAAAACATCTGGGATCTTCCTGGTTCATGACAGTTTAATGAAGGGGAGAGGGGGTGCATAGGAAAGAGAGGGTCTGACCAATCGAGCTATAGTGAGGAGCAGCACAGTGCTCCTTGTCTGGCAAACATTACACACAACATATCTTTCTTCCACTTCAATCTATAAACAAATAAAATCATAGAATTTTATAGTGCAGCTGGAAGCAATTTAACTCTTCACACCCATGCCAGATCTCTTTAAAAAGAAGCATCCACTTAGTCCCAATCTCTTGGCCTTTCCTCATACCCATTTTAAAGTAGATTCTTTTTCAAATATTTATCCACTTCCCTCTGAAAACCATAATCTGCTCACACCTGTTTGATGCATTAAAATAGTCTTCTAACTTCTCCCTATGTTCTTTTGATCTTAAATTTATGCCCTCTAGTTACCAACTCACTAACCAGTGGAAATAGATTTTCACTAATTACCTCATCAAAACCATTCCTAAAACACATCCATCAATTTCAATTCCAATAAAAAGAGCCCCAGCTCCTCTAGTCGCTCATCCTTGGTATCTTAGTGAGTCTATTCTCTCTGGATTTGACATCCTTCCTAAAGTAAGGTTGTAACTACACTTAAACAATGATTTGTATAGATTTGGCATTACCCCTGCTTTTTAAAAAACTTAACCACTTGACAGCCCACTTTTAAAGATTTGAGTATCTGAGCACACAAGTCTCTGCGATTTAAAAAAAAAACTGAATGTATATTTCCTCATTCTTCGTTCCAAAATTAATCACATCACATTTTTCGGCATCAAGTTCAGCTTAGCATCTGTCTGCCCAATCCACTAACCTGTCTTTGCCCTCCTCAGTTAATCATTCTGCCCATTTCTGTGCCATCTGCAGTGAACTTACACCAGACTTAGATAAAGATTCAAGTGCCTATTGAGTTTCCATTAAATGCACAAAAAAGCAATGCGACATCCAGTGATTCCCCAATTTATTGAATACCATGCTGTCTAAACAAGATTTGAAATTATGTACTATACCATCACAAATGGTACAATAAAATCCAAATTGTAGAAAAATTAAGAGCAAATAATTGGTATACATTTAGAAATAATCTTCCACCTTGGCTGATTATATAAGAATGACCTATACCATAAAACTATGCAATTGGTTTAAACATTTTTGTAATTCACACAATTAATTAGCATAAAAGAACACTATAGCATACGTTGGTTTTCAAACATACTAGTTTCCATTGAAATTATAAGAACTTAGCTTCTGTTTATAACTACAAATATCTTTGGTTTGCTTTCTTCTGTATCTTTCTACCAACCTACCTGGGGAATTTCTTTAGACCCCAGAGCGCGAGGTCCATCACGATTCAGGAAGCTGCGATAGGCCAGGTAATTCTGCTGCTTCTTTTCAGCATTCTCTGGACTTTTGGACTAGAGAAACAAAGATGCAAACAGCGCTCTCTCAGCAGCTGCCTTCAAAATACCAAACTACCCCAGAAACAACTATGCTGAACCAAACTGCGTACATTTCAGCGTAATGTGTTCAACATCAGTGTGCTTCAGTATGAAAAATAGACTAAACTACATATGCAACCAACACATTCCTCGACGTTCAGTCAGTACAGCCATTCCAGTTGTAAAATATAACACAATCATGCCAACTAGCTGGTATGAACACATTTTAATAAAATGCATTTAGTATGGTTGACCTGTTTCCATTCATTCATTTAAATTCTCTGTCTCATGAAATCTAATCAACTCGTTTTATTAGTTAACGGTAAGGAAAAGTCTAGGCAAGTATTTTCTGTTCAAAGTACTTGCCCAATATCAGTAGCATATTTTCCTGGATTTTAGGTACTTCCACTTCCAAGCCATTCCAAAACTGTGACACGTAAAAATATATGGAGTCAAACCTGGACAGTTGCAACTCCTCTCAATCAGTGGCATGTACTGGAGGGAAGGTGGCCCAAAGCAGCAGGGCTCTAACTGTAGTAGGAAATTGGCCTTTTTTTTTTAAAAAGTAAAAAAGATTGTTTTTTTTTAATTGTTTTCCCATGATGACGAGGGGTGGGGGCAGGTGAGGGGGAAGGAATCTGAACAGAAAATACTCCTTTCCCCATTAAGTTGAAAGAGATCACAACCTAAGGTGACCCAGCATGTACCTGACCCAAAATACACCAAATGTGACTAACGTGCTTCCTACCTCAGACTTATTTGGAGATATTTTCTCCTCTTTGCTTGGGGAAATCTTGTTGTTTGGAGAAAGAGTTTTCTCTTTCTTTGGAGAAATCTTTTTTGCTCCATTCTTTGAAGAACCAGTTTTCTCTTCTTTCTTTGGCGAAATCCTCTTCTCTCGGACTGGTCTTGTTGGACTGTTCTCGATCACTCGTGTCAATTCTTCTTTACGTTTCATGATGGCCAATTTTGTACTTTTTGTCACAGGAGACATTTTACTAAATGACTTTTCCACTTTAGTACTGGAAGATTCAGATGAAGGTTGAGAAGAAGTCCTCATGCTCTGTGATTTACTACTTCCTAAATTTTCACTGCTGTTTTTCACACTGCTCTCAGTTTCACTCAACATCTTGGCTGAAAATTAAGGTAGAGATTGATGAGTGAAGTTTTTTTTAAAATGTGCACATCAAGGTATCAAGGTGAGGATGCTGTGGAATGGAATCCAGCTATCCAGTGTCAGCATTAAGCTTTCCCAACAAGGTATAGCTAACTAAAGAGTATAGCTCCCTCTGCTCCAGTGGGGGGGGGGGGGGGGGGGAAGGGGGGGGTGTCCAACCATTTTCTCTTTCTGTACACGCAGTTGCTTAGCATGGAACTCCACAGGCAACATTAAAAAAACATTTTCACCACAATATACCAGATTCAGTTTTTTTATTAAAGGTGACACTGTGTGCAATAGGAAGGATATTGATGCTCGAGAGGATAGAATGTAGATTCACGAGGTGCTGCCTGGTCTGAGGAAATACAAATAAGACGACAGACTTGACCCTAATGCAGTCTTTCTTCATTGGAACAACACTGATCATGACATTGTACAATAGCAGTTTTTAAAATGATGAAAGGATAAGACAGGGTACATAGAAGTAAATATTTTCCAGTAGCTGAAGGGTCAAGAATGAGGGGCCACAGATCCAAGATTAAATGCAAGAGATTTAGAAGATGAAGCAGGAGAAACTTCAGAGAGCGGTGAGGCCATAGAATTCACTTTCAGTGTTAGTGGTTGATGCAGTCACTATTTCAACATGCAAGATTAGATTGGTTAGCTGGATGAAGGCAAAGTGGTCAAAGGGATATGGGAACAGGGTATGTAAATGTAAATAACATCCCCAGCATTGAAGCACTAACCATCACTCGATCAGCTTTGCTGGGCAGACCGCTTAGTCCACATGCCAGACACGAGACTCCCTTAACCAACGCTCTACGCGGAGCTCCTTCATGACAAAGAAGCCCAAGGTGGACAGCGGAAACATTACAAGGACACCTTCAAAGCCTCCCAGGTGAAGTGCAACATCACCACTGACACCTGGGAGACCCTGGCCGAAGACCGCCGTAGGTGGAGAAAATGCATCCGGGGGGACGTCGAGTTCTTCGAATCGCAACGCTGCCAGCGTGAAGAAGTCAGGCACAGGCAGTGGAAGGAGCGTGCGTTAAATCAGTCCCACCCCCCACGGATATCTGTCCCACCTGTGACAGGGTCTGTGGCTCTCTTGTTGTACTGTTCAGCCACCAAAGAACTCACATTAGGAATAGAAGCAAGTCTTCCTCGATTCCGAGGGACTGCCTATGATGAGGTAAATATGTTTAGAACTATTTGTTCAAGTGGAGCATAAACACCAACAGAGTGGTTGGGCTGATTGGCCTGTTTCTGTGTTGTAACTTAAGTCTTTCTATGTATTCCATCTAATTCTATGTATTTTTGTTGCTCATTAAAAGATGCCATAATTTAAATACAATGGACTGTTATTTTTCTGTAATCAGCAGTTATTAAGTGGAGATTTTAAAGGAATAAACTTTTGATACTGGATTCTAATGAGTATTCTTATTCAGGCTAAGTCAATTGGAAATTTCAAAACTGAGATTGATAGAAAAGGATATGGAACCAAAGCAGGTAAAAGGAGTGAAGATACAGATCAACCAGGATCTAATTGAATAGTGGTACAAGGGGTTGAATGGCCTACTGCTATTCCTGTGTATTCATGCTGAAACAGAAATCTTTCTGCATTTTCCTAGTTAAATATTTTATAGACTAAACTGTTACAAATGCCTGCTATTGGAGCAGAAAAAGCTAACAGAAGATTTGAGAGAGGTTTTTAAAATTATGAAGAATTTCAAAGCTGAGAAAGGATACAGGGCTGCGGGGAGAGAACAGGGCAGTGGGAATAGTTTTGGATTTCTCTAGCAAAGAGCCGGCACAAACACATTTCAAATTCCAGAACATTTGTTTTCTTACTGCTTTTGTGATTTTAGACGGTGACAATTTTTTTTTTTACAGAATGGAACTAGGAACAAAAGTGCTTTAAAAAATTGTGACTTAACCTTTTCAACTTTGGTGACAAAAAGCACACATTTATTTAAGTCTTTTTAAACAGAAATTTGAGAACAGTAACAGGAGTTGTCAAGGAGAAACCATTGATCATACATTTTCCGAAAATGTGAACGTGACATTTAATCACAGATTAACTAGTGGCTCGTGCAAGAACAGATAAAGACATTCCCCCATTGTCCACTCTCCATCTCTCCTATTCCGAGATATAGTTTCACTAATTTTGAAGTATCTCATCCAGTGGCTATCTTTCCTGTTTGAGCTCAAGGGAGGAAGCATTCATAGCACACCCAACCCAACATGTGCACTTCCAGCAGGAGTCATCAACGGCACCTTCAGTGGCCAGTGATAAGCTCACATTAAGCAGCTGGAGCACTCAATAGCATGCGCAAGAAATAAAGGCCAAAAGACTGAACTGATCCTTAGAACCAGAGGTTTACGACACAAGTGGTCATTCAGCCCATTACATTTGTGCTGGCTCTTTGCCAACGCAGTCAAAAACTAAACCCACTGCTCTGCTCTCTCCCCATAGGTCCTGCATCTTCCTCTGATTCTAAGCACTTCGTAATTTTAAAATTCTCTATTAAATCTCTTCTTGGCTTTTGCTGCTTCAGTGGAGAGTCCAAGTATCTCCTCACAACTATTGTTTCCTATCCCTGGGATCACCCTGGTAAATATACACTCACTACAGTTTCAATATCCTTTCCATAATGGAATGTCTGACAGTACACAGGACTCTTAGCTTTAGCCTAACCAATGTTTAGTAGAAATCTATTATCACTTCTTCACTCATGTACTCTATGCCCGTATTTATAATACTACTGGCCTTTTAACAGGATCATCCAGCTGCACTCAAGGAATTGTGAATTCGAACCCCCCAAACCCACTCTTCTTCCCACAGCACCTTCCCGTGCAAGCGTAGAAGATGCAACACTAGCTCTTTCAACGCCTCCCTTCCCACCATTCAGGGCCCCCAAACACTACTTCCAGGTGAAACAGCAACTTACTTGTACTCCTTTCAATGTATTCGCAACTCACAATGCAGTCTCCTTGAAATTGGGAAGACCAAACGCAGATCAAGGAGGCGGAGCAGCGTCGGAGAAGCCTACAAAAGGCCACGTCGAGTCGGGGAGGGGAGGCAGTGGAGAGTTCAAGGAGGCGGAGCAGCATCGGAGAGACCTACAAAAGGCCACGTTGAGTCGGGGAGTTCTAGGACGCGGAGCAGCGTCGGAGAGGCCTACGAAAGGCCAGCGTAGAGTTGGGGAGGCAGCGGGGAGTTCAAGGAGGCCAGCTGGTGCAGCTGTAGCAGGGAGGCAAAAAAGTAGTAGAAAGAAATCGAAAGGTGACGTCACAGCCAAGGGGATAAGTGATTGGTAAGTAGTTTTATTTTTTCTTTCAGTAAGTAACCTTTTAGCATTGTTGTTGCCAGATTTAGTTAATCTAGGGGTTAAGTCATGGCACGACAGTTCAGACACGTGTTATGCTCCTCCTGTACTATGTGGGAAGCCAGGGACGCTTCCAGTGCCCCTGACGACGTGTGCAGGATGTGTATCCGCCTGCAGCTCCTGACGGACCGCATTGTGGCACTGGAGCTGCGGGTGGATTAACTCTGGAGCATCCACGATGCTGAGAATGACCTGAATAGTACGTTTAGCAAGTTGGTCTTACCGCAGGTAAAGGGTACACAGCCAGATAGGGAATGGGTGACCAACAGGAAGAGGAAGGTAGTGCAGGGGTCCCCTGCGGTCATCCCCCTGCAAAACTGACACCGCTTTGGGTACTGTTGAGGGGGATGACTCATCGGGGAGAGCAGCAGCAGCCAAGTTCATGGCACCGTGGGTGGCTATCCTGCACAGGAAAAAGAGTGGGCGAGCGATAGTGATAGGGGATTCAAATGTAAGGGGAATAGATATACGTTTCTGCGGCACCAACCGAGACTCCAGGATGGTATGTTGCCTCCCTGGTGCAAGGGTCAAGGATGTCTCGGAGCGGGTGCAGGACATTCTGAAAAGGGAGGGTGAACAGCCAGTTGTCATGTTGCATATAGGTACCAACGATATAGGTAAAAAAACGGGATGAGGTCCTACGAGACGAATTTAGGGAGCTAGGAGCTAAATTAAAAAGTAGGACCTCAAAAGTAGTAATCTCAGGATTGCTACCAATGCCACGTAATAGCCAGAGTAGAAATCGCAGGATAGCTCAGATGAATACGTGGCTTGAGGAGTAGTGCAGAAGGGAGGGATTCAAATTCCTTGGACATTGGAACCGGTTCTGGGGGAGGTGGGACCAGCACAAACCGGACGGTCTGCACCTGGGCAGGACCGGAACCAATGTCCTAGGGGGAGTGTTTGCTAGTGCTGTTGGGGAGGAGTTAAACTAATATGGCAGGGAGATGGGAACCTATGCAGGGAGACAGAGGGAAATAAAATGGAGGCAGAGGCAAAAGATAGAAAGGAGAATAGTAAAAGTGGAGGGCAGAGAAACCCAAGGCAAAAAACAAAAAGGGCCATATTACAGCAAAATTCTAAAGGGGCAAAGTGCGTTAAAAAGACAAGCCTGAAGGCTCTGTGCCTCAATGCGAGGAGTATTCGGAATAAGGTGGACGAATTAACTGCGCAGATAGCAGTTAACGGATATGATGTAATTGGCATCACGGAGACATGGCTCCAGGGTGACCAAGGCTGGGAATTCAACATCCAAGGGTATTCAACATTTAGGAAGGATAGACAGAAAGGAAAAGGAGGTGGGGTGGCGTTGCTGGTTAAAGAGGAAATTAAAGCAATAGTAAGGAGGGACATTAGCTTGGATGATGTGGAATCGGTATGGGTGGAGCTGCGGAATACCAAAGGGCAGAAAACGCTAGTGGGAGTTGTGTACATACCACCAAACAGTAGTAGTGAGGTTGGGGACAGCATTAAAGAAGAAATGCGGGGTTTGCGCAATAAAGTTACAGCAGTTATCATGGGTGACTAATCTACATATTGATTGGGCTAACCAAACTGGTAGCAATGCGGTTGAGGATTTCCTGGAGTGTATTCGGGATGATTTTCTAGACCAATATGTCGATGAACCAACTAAAGAGCTAGCCATCCTAGACTGGGTGATGTGTAATGAGAAGGGACTAATTGGCAATCTTATTGTGCGAGGCCCCTTGGGGAAGAGTGACCATAATATGGTAGAATTCTTTATTAAGATGGAGAGTGACACAGTTAATTCAGAAACAATGGTCCTGAACTTAAGGAAAGGTAACTTCAACAGTATGAGGCGTCAATTGGATAAAATAGACTGGCAAATGATACTTAAAGGGTTGACGGTGGATAGGCAATGGCAAACATTTATATATCACATGGATGAACTTCAACAATTGTACATCCCTGTCTGGAGTAAAAATAAAACGGGGAAGGTGGCTCAACCGTGGCTAACAAGGGAAATTAAGGATAGTGTTAAATCCACGGAAGAGGCATATAAATTGGCCAGAAAAAGCAGCAAACCTGAGGACTGGGAGAAATTTAGAATTCAGCAGAGGAGGACAAAGGGTTTAATTAAGAGGTAGAAAATAGAATACAAGAGGAAGCTTGCCGGGAACATAAAAACTGACTGCAAAAGCTTCTATAGATGTGTGAAGAGAAAAAGATTACTGAAGACAAACGTAGGTCCCTTGCAGTCGGATTCAGGTGAATTTATAATGGGGAACAAATATTTTTGTTCTGACTTCACAAAGGAAGACACAAATAACCTTCCGGATGTACTAGGGGACCGAGGGTCTAGTGAGAAGCAGGAACTGAAGGATATCCTTATTAGGCGGGAAATTGTGTTAGGGAAATTGATGGGATTGAAGGCCAATAAATCCCCAGGGCCTGATAGTCTACATCCCAGAGTACTTAAGGAAGTGGCCCTAGAAATAGTGGATGCATTGGTGATCATTTTATCGACTCTGAATCAGTTCCTATGGACTGGAGGGCAGCTAATGGAACACCACTTTTTTTTAAAAAGGGAGAAAGAAAACAGGTAATTATAGACCGGTTAGCCTGACATCAGTAGTGGGGAAAATGTTGGAATCAATCATTAAGGATGAAATAGCAGCGCATTTGGAAAGCAGTGACAGGATCGGTCCAAGTCAGCATGGATTTATGAAAGGGAAATCATGCTCATCTAATCTTCTGGAATTTTTGAGGGTGTAACTAGCAGAGTGGACAAGGGAAAACAAGTGGATGTGGTGTATTTGGACTTTCAAAAGGCTTTTGACAAGGTCCCACACAAGAGATTGGTGTGCAAAATCAAAGCACATGGTATTGGGGTTAATGTACTGACATGGATAGAAAACTGGTTGGCAGACAGGAAGCAGAGAGTCGGGATAAACGGGTCCTTTTCAGAATGGCAGGCAGTGACTAGTGGAGTGCCGCAGGGCTCAGTGCTGGGACCCCAGCTCTTTACAATATACATCAATGATTTAGATGAAGGAATTGAGTGTAGTATCTCCAAGTTTGCAGATGACACTAAGCTGGGTGGCGGTGTGAGCTGTGAGGAGGACGCCAAGAGGCTGCAGGGTGACTTGGACAGGTTAGGTGCGTGGGCAAATGCATGGCAGATGCAGTATAATGTGGATAAATGTGAGGTTATCCACTTTGGGGGCAAAAACACAAAGGCAGATTAGGAAAAGGGGAGGTGCAACAAGACCTCGGTGTAATGGTTCATCAGTCATTGAAAGTTAGCATGCAGGTACAGCAGGCGGTGAAGGCGGCAAATGGTATGTTGTCCTTCATAGCTAGGGGATTTGAGTATAGGAGCAGGGAGGTCTTACTGCAGTTGTACAGGGCCTTGGTGAAACCTCACCTGGAATAGTGTGTTCAGTTTTGGTCTCCTAATCTGAGGAAGGATGCTCTTGCTATTGAGGGAGTGCAGTGAAGGTTCAATAGACTGATTCCAGGGGTGGCTGGACTGACATGAGGAGAGACTGGATCAACTGGGCCTTTATACGCTGGAGTTTAGAAGGAGAGCGGATCTCATAGAAACTTATAAGATTCTAACGGGACTGGACAAGTTAGATGTGGGAAGAATGTTCCCGATGTTGGGAAAGTCCAGAATCAGGGGACACAGTCTAAGGATAAGGGGTAGGCCATTTAGGACTGAGATGAAGAAAAACTTCTTCACTCAGAGTTGTTAACCTGTGGAATTTCCTCCTGCAGAGAGTTTTTGAATATATCCAATGAACTGGCATCAAGAGGGAGTTAGATATGGCCCTTACGGCTAAAGGGATCAAGGGGTATGGAGAGAAAGCAGGAAAGAGATACTGAGGCGAATGATCAGCTATGATCTTATTGAATGGTCGTGCAGGCTCAAAGGGCCGAATGGCCTACTCCTGCACCTATTTTCTATGTTTCTTATACCTCCATTCCGTCCGCAGGCGTGACCCCGAGCTTCCGGTTGCCAGTCATTTTAATTTTCTGTCCCACCTTGGCCTCCTACACTGTTCCAATGAAGCTCAACGGAAACTCAAGAAACAGCATCTCATCTTTCTATTAGGCACTTTACAGCCTTCCGGACTCAACACGGAGTTCAACAATTAGAGCATAACCACTGATCCCATTTATTTCCCCAAACAGCAGGTGCATGTAATGCTTCTCCTGTTACCCTTTACAGCTCCTCTCGACCCATCTTTTGTTTCTTTACTTATCCCATTACCACCTCTTTTTGCCTTGCACCATCATCCCTCTTGTCATTTAATCACTCTTGCCTTCCAACCCATCACAGACCTTCCCTTTTGTTACTTCCTCTCCTCCCACCCTTGCCCCACCTCCGTACTTGCTTAAAACCTGTTACATCTGTCATTTTTACCAGTCAGACAAAAGGTCAGTGACCTGAAACATTAACTGTTTCTTTCTCCACAGATGCTGCCTGACCTGCTGAGTATTTACATCATTTTCGGTTTTCATTTCCGATTTCCAGCATCCGCAGTATTTTGCTTTGGGAATCTGTTCATCCACACCCTTCTGCATCTTTACATTGAGCGTATACTCCTATTCCTTGTTTTTCCTCCCAAAAGTTCTTACCTCACCCTTCTCCGCATTAAATTGCACCTGCTATCTTTCCATTCCGCTAACCTGTTTGTGTCTCTCTGAAGTTGTTTTTTTTTTTAAACTTAACAGATTTGCCAAAACTTTGCCCTACTTTTGGGTCTTCAACAAATTCCATCATCATGCTGCCATTGCCCAAGTTCAAATCATCTGTATATACCAAAAACAAAAGTGTACCCTGGGAATCTAACCATTCCCCAGACCAAACAACACCCATTAACCCCAACATTTTACTTCATACCAGTCAACTAAATTGTGTCCAGGCTGCTAGCGTTCCTTTTACATGGCTTCAATATTGTGAAGCACTAAAGACTTATTGTACTGAGCCTCAAATGGTTGGGGTAAAAATGTACTTGGGAAACAATCAGCCAAAAGTTGATTAAGATGTTTTATTGCCTCACTTCCAGAGTGGATGAAGGGATTCCAGTGGCACTGGGATACAGGCAAACTTAAAAAAAAAGGTTTTGTTTAAATTTCAGAACATTTTAAATTTGGTATATTATTCAGAAGTTAGAAAACAATGAACAGGGGAAAAAGTAATTGGGAAAGCAGAGTTAAAGTATTTAAAACTCAACACCAAAGAAATAAAGCCACTCTTGGCATCTAACTAGCATTACCCCAGTATTAGAGTCTACTGCAGTATAATTCAAAAAAACTGATTGACCTTGGCAGCCTGGAGCTGCCAGCAAATTAAGGGTTAAACAATCTTAGGGCTTAACCTTGGGGCCTCTGGAAAGTGTATGTACCACATTTTTAAAACGTGCATTTACCAGAGTGTTCTGCTGTTTGTTCATCTGCCGTTTTTCTAGGTTCAGCCTTTACAACCAAGGATAAAGACAGTTCCTGGCCTTCAGAATCAGTGCGTGCCTGAAAAGGATTGAAGTAAAGTTAATTGTTGAAGAAATAAATCAAGGAGGGGGCCTATAATGGCTTTAATTATGGTACTGGTTTGAAAAAAAAACTGCTCCTACAATCCAATAAATTAAAAAGTTCCCAAAATTTTGAGGACATGGCTCCATCTTCAAGTTTCACACCACCTCTCCTGAATGTGTATATTCCTTGGTGAGCGATGTTCTACTTGCACGAGCCTTTGTGGACAGCATCACAGCCAAGCACATGACACCACACACTAGCACCTCCCTATCAGGAATTCCTGGAGTGTTCTGCAGTAGGAATCTGGACTTTTCTTTCTACCCCAGAGCCACTGTAGCTGACTAGTAAGAGTCAGCATTGGTAGAGCAGTAGCACTCTTGACTCAATCAGAAACTCGTGAGTTCAAGCCTCACTCCAGGACACTAGTGCATAATCTAGGTTGACAGTTCAGTGCAATGCTGATGGAGTACTGCATTACTGGAGGTGCGGCCTTTCAGAGGAGTTGTTAAACCTGCATTCAGGTGAATACAAACAATTCCGGTGCAGACTCAATGGGCTGACTTGCCGCCTTCTGTGCTGTTCTATCATGATTCTGAGAAGAGCAGGGGAGTTCTCCTGGAGACCTGGCTAATAATTTATCTTGCCATTTGTGGAACATTGTTGTGCACAAATTGGCTGCTGCATTTATTAATTGGCTGCAAGGTCTTCAGCAGGTCCTGAGGATGTGAAATATATTATACACATGCAAGTTCTTCCTCTCATAACCCTATCGTTACCCCAATTGAGTTTATCTACTTCAGCAGACTAAGAATCGAACATGGGACATTCTTGTCTGTATGACTCAGTCCTACAGTGTGCCTTTAACCACAAGTCCTTACTCTTTTTTACTACAGGTCCAGAAAGAAACCTGCTCACAGGTTACCATTGTGTCTACTGAAATGTTTCCCTGGAAAGTCAATCTAAGTAGCTAAGCGTGATCATCACTCTCCTGTTTCTTGCCTCCAACTGTGTAGCAAAGCATCCAAGCCTGTGCTGAATACTTCGAGGGGCAAGTCTTTGATAAAACCTGATTAGTCACTGTTAGTCATCCAGAGTCAGTGTCAAAGTCTTTCTGCAGATGATGTGTCTGAAAAATCATTACTTTGTGTGTATAGAGCTCCAAGGCCTTCTGGTGTTGCAACCAGATTGTTTATTTCATTTGGCAGAGTTGTATTCACTACATGGCTGCTTGGGATGAGACCCACGAATGCCCAGCTGTTGGAATAAATAATTTTCCCTATACACATAGTGTGGAGGCCATTCAATTCTCTGGGCTGATCAGGGACAAGAGCTCAAAGAGGTCTGCTTTGGAGTTTAGATTCTCTAAGACAGAATTAACAAGTAAATTGATAAATATGATCCAAAACTGGTCAGTGCAGCTCAGGCCTGAAAAGCACAGGCTTCTTTAGCCTTTTTTCCTATTCATTTATATTTTTGAAGAAACTATATCCATTCCTTCCTTCCACATGGATAATAGTGCTGCATTGAAATACATTCCTTGCATAAAAGAAATATTAAAACACCACTTTTTGCTACTAGCTGCAATTAAAACATTTTCAAATTAAATATCACAATGAAATACAAAGTAGGTTTAGTTTAAAATGGTAGATCTTTATTTCAGAAGTTACCTTTTTGCTTTTTGGCAGTTCATCCAACATGGCCAATGTTCTAGCAAATTCCTCATCCTCATGGAGCTGCCTCTCAAGCTGAAAAAGGTCAGAAAACAGAACATGGTTAAAAAGAAACTGGACAAAAATCCATAAGCATTACATACAAAGTCTTTGGATTATTCCCCAGATAACAAGTGAGCAAACAAAAGTACCAACACGTAATAGGTGTCTCAATCAACTTGGCCACAATGATTTGCAAAGGGCAAACCTGCAAACAAAGGCTATATGAGGAAAGTGGCACAATCCCAAGAGAAAATGGGTGCAGTCAGATCAACAATCCCCATCAGACACCAATTGATTGGAGGAGAATGGAGACCTCACCTAACATGAACATGGATGAGAATGGCTATGCCAGATCAAGCCCAACAAGAGAGGGGGTGGTTCTGGACTTGTTTTGGGGAATGAAGAGGGACAGGTGGAAGGGGTATCAGTGGGAGAGCATTTTGGTGCTAGTGATCATAATTCAGTAAGATTTAGGGTAGTTATGGAAAAGGACAAAGGTGGACCAGGAATAAAAGTTCTCAATTTGTGGTAAAGCCAATTTTGCTGAGCTGAGATGGGATTTGGCCAAAGTGGACTGCAAACAGCTACTTGATGATAAATCAGTGACAGAGCACTGGGAGGCATTCAAGGAGATCATGAGGGTACAGAGCAAGTATGTTCCCTTAAAAAAAAAGCGGGGCTAACAAATCTAGAGCCTCCTGGATGTCAAGGGACATACAAGGCAAGAAAGAAAAAAAGGGAAGCTTGTGACAGATACAGAGAACTCAATGCTGCAAAGACTCTAGAGTACAAGATGTGCATGGGTGCAATTAAAAAAGATATCAGGAAAGCAAAGAGTGCATGAAAGAATGTTGGCAAGTAAAATCAGGGAAAACCCAAAGATGATTTATAAATACATTAAGAGCAAGAGGATAACTAGAGAAAGCATGGGGGCTATTAGAGACCATAAAGGGAAATGTGTGTCTGGAGGCAGAAGACGTGGGTATGATTCTTAATGAATACTTTGCATCTTTCACAAAAGAGAGGGGCGATGCAGACTTTGCAATGAGGGAGGAGTGTGAAATATTAGAGGAGATAAACATAGGGAGAGAGGAAGTATTAAGGGACTTAGCAGCTCTGAAAGTAGATAAATCCCCAGGCCACGATGAAATGTATCCCACGCTGTTAAAAGAGGCAAAAGAGGAAATAACAGAGGCTCTGACCATCATTTTCCAATCCTCTCTGGCTACAGGTGTGGTGCCAGAAGACTGCTAATGTTGCATCTTTGTTTAAAAAGGGAGAAAGGGATAGACTGAGTAATTATAGGGCGATCAGCCTAACCTCAGTGCTATGAAAAATATTGGAAAAAACCCTGAGGGACAGGATAAATCTTCATTTGAAAAGACATGGATCAATCAAGACAGTCAGCATGGATTTGTTAAGGGAAGGACGTGTCTGACTAACCAAATGGAGTTTTTTTGAGTAGGTAACCAAGTGGGTCAATGAGGGCAGTGCGTATGATGTAGTGTATATGGATTTTATCAAAGCTTCTGATAAGGTCCCACATGGCAGACTGGTTACGAAAATAAAAGTCCATGGGATCCAGGGCAAAGTGGCAAGTTGGATCCAAAATTGTGTCAGAGGCAGGAAGCAAAGGGTAATGGTTGATGGGTGTTTTTGTGACTGGAAGGCTGTATGACACTGAAACGTGTAGAGGAGCAAAGTAGTACAGGGTCCACAGATCTCTAAAGGCAGGGCTCAGTACTGGTTCCCTTGCTGTTTGTGGTACAGCATATGTCAATGACTGGACTTGAATGTTGGGGGTATGATTAAGTAGTTTGCAGATGACACTAAAATAGGCTGTGTGGTTGATAATGAAGAAGAAAGCTGCAGACTGCAGGACGATATCAATGTACTGGTCAGGTGGGTGGAACAGTGGTAAATGGAATTCAAGTGTGAGATAATGCATTTGGGGAGGTCTAACAAGGCAAGAGAATACACATTAAATGGTATGACACTGAAACGTGTAGAGGAGCAAAGTAGTACAGGGTCCACAGATCTCTAAAGGCAGGGCTCAGTACTGGTTCCCTTGCTGTTTGTGGTACAGCATATGTCAATGACTGGACTTGAATGTTGGGGGTATGATTAAGTAGTTTGCAGATGACACTAAAATAGGCTGTGTGGTTGATAATGAAGAAGAAAGCTGCAGACTGCAGGACGATATCAATGTACTGGTCAGGTGGGTGGAACAGTGGTAAATGGAATTCAAGTGTGAGATAATGCATTTGGGGAGGTCTAACAAGGCAAGAGAATACACATTAAATGGTATGACACTGAAACGTGTAGAGGAGCAAAGTAGTACAGGGTCCACAGATTCCTAAAGGTAGCAAGCCAGGTAGATAAGGTGGTTAAGACGGCATATGGCATACTTGCCTTGATAAGTCGAGGTATGGAATACAAGAGCAAGGAGATTATGATTGAACTGTATAAAACACTGGTTAGGCCGCAGCTGCAATACTGTGTGCAGTTCTGGTCACCGCATTACAGGAAAGATGTGATTGCATTGGAGAGGGTACAGAGGAGATTTACAAGAATGATGCCTGGACTGGAGAATTTTGGCTATGAGGAAAGCTGGATCTGTTTTCTTTGGAACAGAGGAGGCTGAGGTGAGAACTTAGAGGTGTATAAAATGGAGGTGTCTGGATAGAGTGGATAAGGAGGACCTGTTTCCCTTGGCAGAGGGGGCAACAACCAGGGGGGATAGATTTAAAGTAATCGGGGGGCGGTTTAAAGGAGATATGAGGGAAAATTTCTTCACCCAGAAGGTGGTGGGGGTCTGGAACTCATGACCTGAAAGGGTGGTAGAGGCAGAAACCCTCACATTTAAAAAATACTTGGATGTGCACTTAAATGCCGTAACCTACAAGACTACAAAGAGTTGGAAAGTGGGATTAGGCTGGATAGCTCTTGGTCGACCGACACTGACATGAGGAGCCGAAATGGCCCCCATCTGTGCTGTAAATTTCTATGATTCTATGAAAACAAGTTGGGCTAGCACACGTACTCACTTTCTATGCAGTAAGTATAAAACATTCACTGATGCTTATGTTTACTGTTCAGATTAAATAAAAGTGGATTAATTCTAGAAGAGACATTGCATTAAAAAAAACTGCATCTTCCCTTCAAATGCATAATAAGTCTTTCAGGTTCTGTTACCTCTGCATCATCATCAAGCTGCAGCTGTCGGGCTAGTTCCTCATCATCTACTGTGGAATCAGCGCTGCCTGTAGGCTAAGATCACAGGAACAAAGTTAACCCATTTTATCTTTCCCTCCAATTTTCTTCCCCATCTCAGGTTGTTGACTCCCTTACTGGTGTATTGTTCCACCAACAGCTTCACCCTTCACTTCCTCACCAAGTGGCCAACCATGCATGAGCCTTAGTAGCGCACATCATCTGGCTATTCAAATGCATAGGGCATCACAGCAGACCCAGTCTTGTCCTCACACACATACACTTTCAGCGAGAAATGCTGCATAGCAATCAGGAGTTGGAACCACTACCAATTTTGCTTTCCCTAATCCAAGGGTGTTAGTCAATTGCTGTTCCTCTACTGTTGCCTCAGCTGAGATCAGCTACTCCATACAGGCCAGGCCTTGAACCTGGAACATTCCTGGTTTGACCAGCTCAGTGGCAGCGACTTTATCTCTAACCACTTTTTTAAAAAATTGTTTTAACTCCTCTAATGAACAAATGGATAACGAGATCAGCAAATGTATTACTAAGTATACAAATAAGGTGGCCCCAGGTTCAATTCCCAGTCTCTGCTGAGCTAGCTGACTTCCACCTGGAAAAAAAAAGTAAACTCCACTTTAGCATTCCAGAGGGATACATCAATTACCTCAACCTTGGCACAACTGCTAAATATGTATGGGGCTAGGGTTCGCAGATTTGGGGGGTGGTTTGGGGTGAGTGAGTGAAGCCTGGGGGTTGCAGGTTTAGGAGGGTCGGGGGTGAGTGAGGTTCAATACCCAATCAGTTCTGCATTGGTCGAGTTCAGATGGTGTGTTATTATTGTCCTCAGAATCCCACTGCTTGAAAAAGGAACAAAACCCACAGCGAAACAACCCTCTTCCAGTTGAGATGGCTTCCACAGCCAAATAGGTCACTAATTAGCGGGACTCGGTGCGAGTTGGGACACAGGCTGCCGAGTTTTGGATAAGCTCCAGTTTACAGAGGGTGGAAGGAAGGGTGGAGAGGGTTGGAATAATGGAGTTTGGAGATAACAGAGGCATGGAGGAGAGATTCAGCAGCAGGTGGGCAGAGGCGGTTTAAGTAGCTCATAAACATACTTCACAGCTGAGTGTCTGGGTCAGTGACCCCTCTACACCATTGAGCGAGTGTGCAAAAGATAAAGTGCGTATATTGGCATCATTCCTGTTGACAGTAAAATGTGGGGTAGGAGGGATTTAACAGCCTAGCTTAATACAGCAACAACAACTTGTATTTATATAGCGCTGTTAATGTAATTAAACATTCCAAAGCGCTACACAGCATTATAACTTAAAATTTGATATCGGGCCACAGCTGTAGTGGCCATTTGGTCCCTCGAGCCTGCTCTGACATTCAACAAGGTCATGGCTGATCCTCTATCTCATAGCAGCGCATTTGGAAAGAGGTGACATAATAGGTCCAAGTCAGCATGGATTTGTGAAAGGGAAATCATGCTTGACAAATCTTCGGGAATTTTTTGAGGATGTTTCCAGTAGAGTGGACAAGGGAGAACCAGTTGATGTGGTATATTTGGACTTTCAGAAGGCTTTCGACAAGATCCCACACAAAAGATTAATGTGCAAAGTTAAAGCACATGGGATTGGGGGGGGGGGGGGGGTAAGTGTGCTGACGTGGATTGAGAACTGGTTGGCAGACAGGAAGCAAAGAGTAGGAGTAAATGGGTACTTTTCAGAATGGCAGGCAGTGACTAGTAGGGTACCGCAAGGTTCTGTGCTGGGGCCCCAGCTGTTTACATTCTACATTAATGATTTAGACGAGGGGATTAGATGTAGTATTTCCAAATTTGCGGATGACACTAAGTTGGGTGGCAGTGTGAGCTGCGAGGAGGATGCTATGAGGCTGCAGAGTGACTTGGATAGGTTAGGTGAGTGGGCAAATGCATGGCAGATGAAGTATAATGTGGATAAATGTGAGGTTATCCACTTTGGTGGTAAAAACAGAGAGACAGACTATTATCTGAATGGTGACAGATTAGGAAAAGGGGAGGTGCAACGAGACCTGGGTGTCATGGTACATCAGTCATTGAAGGTTGGCATGCAGGTACAGCAGGCGGTTAAGAAAGCAAATGGCATGTTGGCCTTCATAGCGAGGGGATTTGAGTACAGGGGCAGGGAAGTGTTGCTACAGTTGTACAGGGCCTTGGTGAGGCCACACCTGGAGTATTGTGTACAGTTTTGGTCTCCTAACTTGAGGAAGGACGTTCTTGCTATTGGGGGAGTGCAGCGAAGGTTTACCAGACTGATTCCTGGGATGGCGGGATTGACATATCAAGAAAGACTGGATCAACTGGGCTTATATTCACTGGAGTTCAGAGAAATGAGAGGGGATCTCATAGAAACGTTTAAAATTCTGATGAGTTTAGACAGGTTAGATGCAGGAAGAATGTTCCCAATGTTGGGGAGGTCCGGAACCAGGGTCACGGTCTAGGGATGGGGTGTGGGCCATTTGGGACCGGGATGGGGAGAAACTTCTTCACCCGGAGGGTGGTGAACCTGTGGAGTTCTCTGCCACAGAGGGTTGTTGGGGCCGGGTCACTGAATATATTCGAAAAGGAGTTAGATGTAGTCCTTACTACTCGGGGGATCAAGGGGTATGGCGAGAAAGCAGGAATGGGGTACTGAAGTTGCATGTTCAGCCTTGAACTCATTGAATGGCGGTGCAGGCTCGAAGGGCAGAATGGCCTACTCCTGCACCTATTTTCTATGTTTCTACGTAATACTCACTATCTAAACTCATGCAGAATGACTCCCACAAAAGGAAAAAAGAGGGGTAGGGAAGGGAAAGACAGATCTAAAGTTCATGGTCATCCAATATCACTGATTTCGCAAAAGTAAACAAATGCAAGAGGGGAGAAGAAAAGTGAAAAGTCTAATAATTATGGATGGTCCCTTTTAACAAGGTAATAATCTTGTGATTTTAGACAAAAGCAAAATACTAAAAATGCTGGAAATCTGATTTTTTTAAAATCACAAAATGCTGGAAATACTCAGGTCAGGCAGCATCTCTGGAGAGAGAAACAGATAATGGTTCAGGTTGATAACCTTTCATCAGTACTGGAAAAAGTTAAGAGTTGTACCAGGTTTTAAGCAAGTGTAGGGGTAGGGAAAGGTGGGGGAGGGGGAAGAACTAAATAGATCTGTGATAGGGTGAAAAGCAGGAGAGATTAAATGTCAAAAGGAATGATGGTGCAAGGCAAAGGAGATGATAATGGGACAAGTAAAGAAACAAAAAGATGGGTCTTGAGTAGATGTAAATGGCAATACCAGAATCATCAACAGTTGCCGTCCAAAAAAAAAGGGGGGCAGAGGTTATGATCTGAAATTGTTGAACTCAATGTTGAGTTCAGAAGGCTGTAAAGTGCCCAATAGAAAGACGAGGTGCTGTGACTCGAGCTTGCATTGCGCTTCGTTGGAACAGCAAAGGACACCGAGGGCAGAGGTCAGAGTGGGAGTGGAGCAGAGAATTAAAGTGACAGGCGACCGGAAACTCGAGGTCACACCTGCAGACTGGGAGGTGTTCCACAAAGCGGTCACCCAATCTGCATTCAGTCTCCCCAATGTAGAGGAGACCGCATTGTGAGCAGCGAATACAGTATACTAAATTGATATTACAAGTAAATCGCTGTTTCATCTGGAAGGAGTGTTTGGGGCCCTGGACAGTGGAAAGGGATGAGGTAAAAAGACAAGTGTTGCATCCCCTGCACTTGTGTGGGAAGGTGGCGTGGGAAGGGGAGGGGGTGATTGCGGAGTGGATCAGTGTGTCGCGGAAGAAGCAGTCCCTTCAGAATGCTGAAAGTGGAAGACGTGTTTGATAGTCGGATCCCGCTGGAGGTGGTGGAGGCTGATGAGGCGGAAGGTGAGGACAAGGGGAACCCGATCATAGTTCTGGGAGGGAGAAGGGGGTGAAAGCAGAAGTGCGGGAAATGGAACGGACACAGTCGAGGGCCCCGTGAACCACATGTCCGTTCTATTTCACGAGCTACCGGTCACCTGTCATTTTAATTCTCCACCCCACTCCCAAGTTGACTTCTGCCATCAACCCCCTACACTGTTCCAATGAACATAAAAGAAATAGCAGGAGTAGGCTATTTGGTCCTTCGAGCCTGCTCCGTCATTCAATAGATCATGGCTGATCTGATCATGGGCTCAGCTTCACACAAGCTCAAGGAACAGCACCTCATCTTTTTATTAGGCACATTTCAGTCTTCCGGACTCCATATCGAGTTTAACAATTTCAGATCATAAGCTCTGCCCCCATTTGTTTCGGACGGCAGCTGTTGCTGATGATTCTGAGATTTCCATTTACACCTGTTCTACACCCATCTTGTATTTGTCCCATTACCATGTGCCTTTGCCTTGCACCATCATCCCTTATCATTTAATCTCACCTATCTTCCACCAGATCAGACTTTTCCCTTTGTTCTTTCCTCCCTTCCCTTTTCCCGCCTCTGTACTTGCTTAAAACCTGTTACAACTCTAACTTTTTCCAGTTCTGATTAAAAGATCATCGACCTGAAACGTTAACTCTGTTTCTCTCTCCTCAGATGCTGCCTAACCTGCTGAGTATTTCCAGCATTTTCTGTTTTTAATACACTTGCACCATGTCCAGACAACCCAGTTGCAAATAGAACCAAGGGTAAATATGATAAAGACAGGGATTGTATTTGTACAAAAAATAAATGTAAACAATCCTTACTGCTTTCCTTTTGCTAGCCACCAGTTTTTTATTTGATCTCTGCACATTGCTTGTGCCAAAGTAATCGCGTACTGACGTGCGGGTGGATTTCACTGGACTCGCTGGTTTGGATTGCGTCGGTTTGACCTGTGATTTATTGTCTGCGGACCTTCCAGAGCCTGACGTTCCAGGGTGGCCGCCATTTTCTCTGGATTTCTGGGTCATCTTCCTACTTTGCAGAAAATCATCCTCTTCATCTTGAGATGATGGCGGGAGGAAGAGGGTGAAAAACATGATGAGAAGTGTTGCCTGCATTCCAAAGGATATACAGTACTAAGTGCCAGATAGCATCAGTAAGTGCGTATGAAAGCTGCTAATGTGGCTTTTGAAAATACACTTTTAAATGCAACCAATATCACCCTGCAGGATATCTGAACCGTTTAATTGCAGTGAATTTAACCCATTTCTTCCATTGGTCAACAAATCTTCAAAAAAAAACTCCTCCTTCAAAGCCTAGCTGTCCAGAGATAATCTAGCATCTCCAAATTTCAATGAACTTTACTGATAGGATACAGTGAGGAAAGAAAAGAGGAAACAGAAAGAAAGAGTACTCTACTATATCCCTGGTTACTTACTAAATATACTAGCTAGGGACTATTACAGGAAAGCAAAATACAAATTGCTTTGTGAAGAGTTCTGCACCAGGTCACACTGCAGTCGCAAGAGAAGTATGGGAAGTTTTGACCTTAAAAATCACACTGTTTCTGGAGAGGAAAACTTGCACACAATACAATTTCTAGCTTTGGAGGGAATTAACTCATACACGGCCAGAAACACAAGGCACAAGAGTGACAGCTTCAGTATTTGCCAGCGGCTGAGTCTCATTAGTACAATAAACTGTCAGACTAGAAAGAAGTACCTCACACAATGGTCAGTGAAATAGAGTCTGCTACAGTTTCTCCAAAGTAGACTACTTGCTGATATATTGTAGGCTTCACACTTTTTCCTTTTTGTTCAGTGCATTACAGCAGAGGGATTCTTCAATCAGGTTAACTTTACTAAAGATAATCAAACAAGTGCTATCCCATGGCTATCTGCTCCGCCAGATGTCGATATGGGACAATATCTCATATTGGCACCATGCTGGTGTTCCTTAGATCACTTGACAGAACACAAACAACAGATGTTGTTCTAGAGCATCCCCAACACTCGCTCCCCTTCCCACAGCATCTTCCCGTGCATGCACAGGAGTTGCAACACCTGCCATTTTACCTCCTCTTTTCCCACCATCCAGGGTCCCAAACAGTCCTTTCAGGTGAAACCATAATTTACTTGCATCTCTTCCAACTTGGTATACTGTATTCACTGCTCACAATGCGGTCTCCTCTACATTGGAGACCATACACAGAATGGGTGAACTGCTGAACATCTCCGTTCAGTCTGCACGCATGACCCTGAGCTTCTGGTCACTTGTCCTTTTAATTCTCCGCCCCACTCTGACCTCTACCTCCTATACTGTTCCAACGAAGCTAAATGCATGCTCAGAGAACGACATCTCATCTTTCTATTAAACACTTTACAACCTTCCACCTCAACATTGTTGAAAAACTATAGATCTTAACCACCACTCCCATTTTCTCAGAAAGCAGGTGCTGGTAATCGAGGGTGGCTGCATCAGAGTGAAGGTGGTGTGGGCTGGGGATCCTCTATAGGTACACAGCCTGTATGGTGGTCTGCACCCCTAGGGTTTACTACTTTCTCCACCAAATTCCTGGGCCATAAGAGTCTTCTGCTCTTTGCCAGATTTTCCATGCCACTTCTCTCGACCCCTCCACAGTCTCTAAATTGTCAGATTGCTTGTCCGACATCCAGTAATGGATGAGCAGAAATTTCCTCCAATTAAATATTGGGATGACTGAAGCCATTGTTTTCGGGCCCCACCACAAACTGCGTTCCCTAGCCACCGACTCCATCCCTCTACCTAGTATCAGTCTGAGGCTGAACCAGACTGTTCGCAATCTAGGGGTCATATTTGACCCTGAAATGAGCTTCCGGCCACATATCTGCAGCATAACTAAAACTGCCTATTTTCCACCTCTGCAACATTGCCCATCTCTGCCCCTGCCTCAGTTCATCTGCTGCTGAAACCCTCGGCCATGCCTTTTGTTACCTCTAGACTTGACTACTCCAAGACATTCCTAGCTAGCCGCCTACATTCTACCCTACATAAACTTGAGGCCATCCAAAACTCAGCAGCCCGTGTCCTAACCCTCACCAAGTCCCGCTCACCCATCACCTCTATGCGCGCTGACCTATGTTGGCTCCCAGTTAAGCAATGCCTCGATTTCAAAATTCTCATCCTGGTTTACAAATCCCTCCATGGCCTCACTCCTCCCTATCTCTAGTCTCCTTCAGCCGCACAAACCCTCCTACCTCTCAAGCTCTCCACTGCCTGATTTGTCAAGCTGCTTGTCTGACATCCAGATTAAATGAGGCCTTCCCGTCCGTAAGCTTGAGCTCATCCAAAACTCTGCTGCCCGTATCCTAACTTTCATCAGGTCCCGTTCACCCCTCACCACTGTGCTCGCTGACCCACATTGGCTCCTGGTCCGGTAACACCTTGATTTTAAAATTCTCATCCTTGTGTTCAAATCCCTCCGTGGTTTTGCAACTGTCTCTCTAACCTCCTCCAGCCCTACAACACTCAGATCTCCGTGCTCGTCCAATTCTGGCTTCTTGCGCATCCCCGATTCTCATCACTCCACCATTGGTGACTGTGCCTTCAGCTGCCAAGGCTCTAAGCTCTGGAATTCCCTTCCTAAACCTTTCTGCTTCTCTCCACTCCTATAAGTCGCTCCTTAAAACCTACCTCTTTGACCAATGCTTTGGTCACCTGTCCTACTATCTCTATGTGGCTCGGTGTCAAATTATGTCTGGTAACGCTCATGAAGTGCCTTTGGATGCTTTTACTACATTAAATGCGTTATATAAATCCAAGCTGCTGTTAGTCAAGTTTTATTCTTTTTTTATCTCTCTATTTTGTCAGCCCATGACTGTGGAAACAAAGCCTGTGCCCAAAACCAAATATGTTCTGTTCCAGACACGAAGTGGTGCTGGACATCAAGATTTAACTTGTTCTGAGGCTGTCTCCCACTTTACCTCTTCTCTGTGCTTCTCACAGACACCATATGGGGAAGAATTTAATGGATATTATGTGGTCAGAGGCATGCTGGATTATGAAAATCCCAGTGGCGGAAAGCTTTGGGAACCATAGATCCAAAGTCACCTGTACCTCCCAAGCATGTTTCACTTACCATATGCTACGCCTCAAATTACTCATACTGCAACCTAAAATACTATTTTCTGAAGGAAATCTGTCTAATTTGCATTTGAATGCAAGTATCTCAGTGCTGCCAGTGTCCATAGAACCATAGCCCAGCAGGATTTACCACCTTCAGGAGGAATGGGGAGAAAATTGACAGTAAGGAAACACGATTAAAAGCCAAACTCAAGTGAGCAGACACAGCACGAAATAACCGACCTGCTGCAAGTGCCTTACTGCAAAATGGATCCAGGTGATGTCAGAAGCACAACCCACAATTTCAGCTATACAAGCTCACACAAACTGAATATATTTCACAGGATATAAAACAAAACTTTGCTGCAAGGTATGCAATGGTGTGAGAAAGTGAGCACTAACGTGTTACATCCCATCAGAGAACAAAGCCAACATGACACAGGTTACCACATTTACATTGAAAATTGCTTCCACTGAGAGTTCAGCACATCCTGCATACGGCACCGTTTGTGCTTATTCCAGCGACACAGGTAGAAGCCACCTCTGTGGGTGCATCTGTGGCACCGGAGCATTAATGGCATCTGGTTTATAGTTTGCGGTCCCTCGTGTCAAAGGTGTAATCTAAATGTTGTGTTAAACTAAAGTGACTCCACCACTCACCAAAATCAGAAGCATCATGTACACCAGATCCACTGCCAGAAGTGACCATACGACAGTGCTCAAATCATAATTTCCAAAAATAGAATGTTCAACCATTTAGTTTTAATATAAGAAACTATGAAACAGTAAAGGCCGTTCAGCCCATCAGGCCCAATCTCTATATTATACACAACTATTTTTGTCATGGCCTCCACCTAGCCATCCAAAGTTTGAGGAAAGGGAGAAGACCAGCCAGAACTTTCAGAAAAATCCACAACAGCCTTATCAACTTCCTACAAACATTCACTGAATAAATCACCAGTGTTCCCTAATTACTTAACCACTAGGCCTAAATTCTTCCCAATAATCCAGGCAGTTAATTGTGCAACCTCTTTTTAAAGAACACAGTGGATTAGCACCAATTCAGTCAATAGGTACCACACCCACTCACATCCGAACAATAATATAATAGATGATTTCTAAAATTGTCCTATAAATAATGCTGGCCTAATGAAAATCATTATAATGCAGCATGTGTTGATGGTTATGAAATGTGAAGTCTCTGATGATTTTGATAGTGGTGGTGCTTTTGTTGTGCATATGCTGTGGTTTTTTACATATAGAAATTTTTCATCAGGAAAAGGCCATTTAGCTCAATAAACCCACTCCTATTGGTTGATCTCAGCCTCAGCTCTCTGCCCTCACCATTTCACTCAAGAAACAGATTCAGTTGCCTCCTAAACCCATTTATTCTATTGCTTTCAACTGCTTCGTAGGTAACTTAAAACTCCCCACCCCCTGTATCCTGCTGCCCAGCTTCTGCCATATGCTTCTTCGTCAACCTCAGAGGCGGTAATGGAGCAGAGGGGCCTTATCGACCGGGGGGGCAGATGGATGGACCGGCCCGACTGAAATTGCCCCCGGGCCGGAAGCAGCAAGAACCGGTTACCACACTGCCCATTTTCCCACAGCGTCAGGCACGTGCCAACCCCTTACCAACTGGCGGCGGCCCCCTTTCCGACACCCGTGCGGAATTGCCCCCCACCCCCTCGGTCAGAGAGCGGCACCGCCACTAGTCGATGCCACTGGCAACTTTCCCCAGCGGAGAGCTGTCTGTGGCTTGGCGACGTGACAGCCCTTAAAGGGGAGGTTGCGCTGTTGGTGACTTCACGTTATTTTTTTTATTGTCGGCCGACAATTATGCCCATAGGTTCGGCCGGGCCGCCAACAGGCAGTCTGGCACCCCCGCTTTTGAATTTTCTACAGCGACTGGCCCAGTGCTTCGCACTAAAGTGGCTGCACTGTTCGCTGTAGCCCTCCCCTTTAACTGAAGGAGGGAGTCATCAGCGAGGCTTTGGTGACTTGGAGCGACGGCTGTTCCGACCCGCCCGCACCTCCGCCCCGCTGACAACTGCAACACTGCTCCGACCAGAAAAAAAAAGTCCTGAATTTTGCCGGATTATCCACCCCATGACAGAACACTTACAAAGCGGTAAGTGTGCCCCGTTTTGGGCGGAGGGCAATTTCTGCCCCAATGTATTTATTATATACAACAAAAGCAAAATACTGCAGATGCCGGAAATCTGAAATAAGAACAGAAAATGCTGGAGACACTCAGGTGAAGTGGAGAGTTTCTTTCTCTACAGATGCTGCCCACGGTATTGAAAGTAGTAGAGAAAAACACAGAAGCATTAGTTATAAGCTTTCAAAGCTCTCTTGATTGAGAATGTTACCGTTAGACTGGAAATTTACTAATGGAACTCCATTATTTAAGAAAGCTGGGCGAGAGAGAAACCAGCGGGCCGAAATTCAGCAACTCACCGCCCGCTGCGGCCGACATTCCTCGTGAAGATCCGCCCAGTGCCATTTTGGAGGTGGCCTGGCACGGGCCGGAGGACAGAGCCGCCGGGAACCACCCGCTGAAGTCAGCGGACGGCCGAATGGCGCAACGGACCTCCCGCCCGCCGAACTCTCAGATTCCTGCGGAATCTGCGGCAGAATGGGGATGGACCGCTGCGAGAAGGCTGGTCTGTCCCCAACAGTAAGTTTGAAGAACCTGAAAAAAGATAAGAACATTTTTTTTTAATTTTCCACAGCGACTTACCTGGATGGGGTCCCCCGAAGGTCTTCCAATAGTTTTTTTATTTTTACCGTTGATTTTTTTTTCAGGTCTTCGATCCTCCGTGGGCCCAACTCCAACCTCGGCGGCACTTAGGCAGCAAGCATCTCTGCCGCTGAGAATGAGACCTCCCGCCCACTGCCACCCAGATTGGCGGCATACGTCATCCATTTGCCACCCGCCAACCTTCGAGGGACCTCTGCGATGAATATCCCGTACCTCGGCGGCCATCGGCGGGCGGAGGCCTTGATGAAAACCGGCCCCTCGGTAACTACAGGCCTGCCAGTTTAACGTCAGTTCTGGGGCAGCAACTAGAACTTGTTGGGGATAGAGCGACTGAACACTTGAACAAATATAAGCTGGTTAGGCAGAGCCAGCATGGATTTGTTAAAGCCAAGTAATATCTAACTAATAGAGTTCAATTTTGAGGTCACTCTCAAGGTACATAAGGGAGTGGCTATAGGCATTATTTATATGAACTTCGAGAAGGCATTCAATAAGTTCCATGAAAAAGATTAGCAGCAAAAATGGGAGCGCACGGAATTGGAGGCAGTCTTTTGACTTAGAATCATAGAATTAAAAAAAAATTGTTTCTGGGATGTGGGCGTCGCTGGCAAGGCCAGCATTTATTGTCCATCCCTAATTGCCCTTGAGAAGCAGGGTACTTAAGAGTCAACCACATTGCTGTGGAGTCACAAGTCAGTGGGTAAAACTATGGCAGATGGAGTTTAATGTGGGCAAGTGTGAGGTCATCCATTTTAACCCATGAAAGATAAATTGAAGAATTTTCTAAATAGAGAAACTAGGGGCTGGAAATTCATCACATTACCGCCCAGAAATGCGAATTTGATCAAAAAAAATCAATTACTGCCCACGGCCCCAAAAACGCAAATTTGATCAATAAGATCCATTCACTGAAAAGTGAGGTGTTACCTGATCCTAGCCGATCTTAAGCGGACGCCATTTTGAAAATGGGAGTAGTTGATGAAAGGCTGCTGAGAGCTTAATAGTAGGATTTATAGGGAACTATGCAGTCCAAGTGCATCTATCCCCCAGCCAAAGTACAAAGTATTCCCCCCCCTCCTCCTCCGTCTCCCTCTCTCTCTTCCCCCCCCACCCCATGCGCAGAATTAATTTGTCAAAAAAAAAAATCGCGCATACGCAGAACTCAGCCTCCGAACTTTGCCAAGTCTAATGGCCTGCACCGCCCGCCAAACCCCACTACATCACCATGAAATTCCCGCTGGAGGATCTCAGCAGCAGCTGGCTGTAAAAAAATAAGGGCCGCCCGAATACCGCCAAGAAACGGGCGGCAGTGAGACATCAATTTCAGGCCCTAGGGACTGTAGAGATTTGAGATTGCAACTACACAAACCATACAAAAACAATCAAGAGGCTAATGTAATGTTGGGCTTATCTCAAGAGGGTTGGAATACAAAGGGGTGGAAGTCATGCTTCAGTTGTATAGAGCCTTGGTCAGACCCCACCTGGAGTACTGCATTCAGTTTTGGGCATCGCATCTCAGGAACAATTTTAGATCTTGGAGGGGGTTAAAATACCAATTCTTATCTTAATTCCTCAAAGTTTGAAATATGCCACAGATACAAATCAGAAATGCATTTATGATTTATTAGTGCAAGCAAATTACTGAGTAAGGGTTCAACCGTTAAGTGTTGCTCTATATCATTAAAACACAAGAAATATGAGCAGCATACGGCCGCTCGAGCCTGTCCGCTATTCAATAAGATCATGGCTGATCTTCAACCTCAACTCCACTTTCCCACCCGATCCCCATATCCCTTAATTGCCTTAGGAGAGTCCAAAAATTTATCGATCTCAGCCTTGAATATACTCATCGACTAAGCATCAACAACCCTCTGGGATAGAGAATTCCAAAGATTCATAACTCTGAGTGAAGACATTTTTCCTCATCTCAGTCCTAAATGGCTCACCCCTTATCCTATTGGTTAGAGATGGCAATAAACATCAGCATGCTTCCAACTGAAGTCAAACTGAATGGAATGTTTCTGCAAAGAGTTACAAGCTCAAGGCAGTAAACACCATTCTTATTAGTCAGGAAATTGTGTTAGGGAAATTGATGGGACTGAAGGCCGATAAATCCCCAGGGCCTAATAGTCTGTATCCCAGAGTACTTGAGGAAGTGGCCCTAGAAATAGTGGATGCATTGGTGATCATTTTCCAACAGTCTATCAACTCTGGATCAATTCCTATGGACTGGAGGGTAGCTAATGTAACACCACTTTTAAAAAAAAAAAGGAGGGAGAGAGAAACCAGGGAATTAGACCGGTTAGCCTGACATCAGTGGTGGGGAAAATGTTGGAATCAATTATTAAAGATGAAATAGCAGCGCATTTGGAAAGCAGTGACAGGATCGGTCCAAGTCAGCATGGATTTATGAAAGGGAAATCATGCTTGACAAATCTTCTGGAATTTTTTGAGGATGTAACTAGTAGAGTGGACAAGGGAGAACCAGTGGGTGTGGTGTATTTGGACTTTCAAAAGGCTTTTGACAAGGTCCCACACAAGAGATTAGTGTGTAAAATTAAAGCACATGGTATTGGGGGTAATGTATTGACGTGGATAGCAGACAGGAAGCAGAGAGTAGGGATAAACTGGTCCTTCTCAATAGCAGGCAGTGACTAGTGGGGTGCCACAGGTTTCAGTGCTGGGACCCCAGCTATTTACAATATACATCAATGATTTAGATGAAGGAATTGAGTAATATCTCCAAGTTTGCAGACGACACTAAGCTGGGTGGCAGTGTGAGTTGTGACGAGGATGCTAAGAGGCCGCAGGGTGACTTGGACAGGCTAGGTGAGTGGGCAAATGCATGGCAGATGCAGTATAATGTGGATAAATGAGAGATTATCCACTTTGGTGGCAAAAACATGAAGGCAGAATATTATCTGAATGGCGGCAGATTAGGAAAAGGGGAGCTGCAACGAGACCTAGGTATCATTGTACATCAGTCATTGTCATGCAGGTACAGCAGGTAGTGAAGGCCCCAAATGGTATGTTGGCCTTCAGAGCTAGGGGATTTGAGTATAGGAGCAGGGAGGTCTTAATGCAGTTGTACAGGGCCTTGGTGAGGTCTCATTTGGAATATTGTGTTCAGTTCTGGTCTACTAGTCTGAGGAAGGACGTTCTTGCTATTGAGGGAGTGCAGCAAAGGTTCACCAAACTGATTCCCAGGATGGCGGGTCTGACATAGGAGGAGACTCTGGATCGACTGGGCCTGTATTCACTGGAGTTTAGAAGAATGAGAGGGGACCTCATAGAAACATAAAATTCTGACAGGACTGGACAGGTTAGATGCAGGAAGAATGTTCCCGATGTTGGGGAAGTCCAGAACCAGGGGTCACAGTCGAAGGATATGGGGTAAGCCATTTAGGACTGAGATGAGGAGAAACTTCTTCACTCAAGAGTTGTTAACCTCTGGAATTCTCTACTGCAGAGAATTGTTAATGCCAGTTCGTTAGATTATATTCAAGAGGGAGTTAGATATGACCCTGACGGCTAAAGGGATCAAGGAGTATGGAGAGAAAGCAGAAAAGGGGTAACTGAGGTGAATGATCAGCCATGAACTTATTGAATGGTGGTGCAGGCTCTAAGGGCCAAATGGCCTACTCCTGTACCTATTTTCTATGTTTCTATTATTGAAATAGATCCTACACAAAAGTGGTGCACCTAGCTGTTCAGACATCTCTGCTCATCATCAGGCTAACATTCAATCTCCTGTAGTAATTTATTTTCCATCATAGTTGGATTGCACGAACTTAATTTCAGAACTTTCAAACTATAATTTAAGTTAAGAATACAGACAATAAAATGATCAGGGTTTTTAAATGTACTGGCCTAGATTAGTGTATGTACAACAGGCACAAGTAAAAATATAAGTGAGAATTAGTGAAAACACAGGCAATCTGTCATTATTCTGCTATTTCACAAGAACTGAGAATAGGACTATATACAGGAACACAGATCAAATCAGTTTCTTACCAGTTTCAGAAACCACAGTAACAATTGCCGATTTGGTGGGTTTTGTAGGTTTGGAGGAGGAAGAGGAGGAACTTTTCTTAGATTTCTTAACTGGAGGTGATTCTTCTGGTTCAGAATCTGCATTATAGTAATAGATGTTTTTTTTTAAATATACATTTCTTTACAGGTAGCATATCTTTATGCCAATACAAATCAATGCAAAACATGCTGGAATGACAAGCTTGCACCGTAGCCCAGTGGGTAAATGCACTATGTGGTGGTGTACTAAATCAGAGACGCAGAAGGACCAATGTTCTTCGGTGGCCTTTGCTGCATTAGCTGATTTGGAGATGAGAGATGGAAGGAGGGACACAACTGCCATCGTAGAATCATAGACTATTACAGTACAGGAACATGCTATGTTACCCATTAAATCTGTGCTCATGTTTTCTATCACCCATCAATGCACCCGTGCTACAGAAGAGGGAAGGAAAAACCAGGGAACTCCAGTGACCCTGCTGGACCAGGATCAGCATCAGCTGTGATGCCTCCCATGATCAAATTACCTGCCAACACTCATTGTCTAGACTCGCACATGCAGAACAGCCATTTGAGTAAGGTACCACAGAGCTTCTGACACCAATGGAACTGTATCCCAGCTGTATTAAGCACTTTCAGAAAGGAGGGGAGGAAACAGAAAAAAAAAAATCTACTCACTACACTTGACTGTTCAGTTTATTAAAACAAATAATTTTTTATTTGTTCTTGGAATATGGTCAACACCTTCAAGTCAACATTTTCTGCCCCGAGGGCATTAAGAATCAACCACATAGTGTGGGACAGGAACCACTTATAGGTCAGGTAGGGAACAATAGTGAAGTAGTTGGGTTTTTAATGACAATCCAGCAGCTTCCATCATTGTTATTCACAAGAGTTAAAATTTACAACCATCGCTGGTATACCCCTCAGGAGTACTTGCCAATCTCTCTGCTTACTTTGTTACTATGCAGATGTTTTCAATGTTTATATAGAGAAGTATTTACCAAGTAAACGGAAAACAAAAGTACATGGAAATGTTGCTGAATAGGTCTAAGGTCAGCACAGCCCACTGCACAGCGGAATACTTTTAGAATGACTGCAATTCACACAGAACATACCAACTGCATCCCTGGTAGTTTTAAAAAAAATAGAAATCATCGGCAGGCAGGTGCACTCTCAGTTCTCCTACCTGCCCCTAGCTCAGGCCGAGTGGCCTCCCGGTGCGTTGTACCGTCCCTAGCTCAGGCCGAGTGGTCTCCCGGTGCGTTGTACCGCCCCTAGCTCAGGCCGAGTGGTCTCCCGGTGCGTTGTACCGCCCCTAGCCCTGGCCGAGTGGCCTCTCGCACCAGCTGGCCCGCTGCCTTTCCGGGCAGAGTTTGAAGATGAAAGTAGGACTTACTTCAATTTTTGTTTGCCAGGCTTGGTGGTTTAGGTGCAGGTCCTCTCCGCTTCCCTTCCCGCCCCTATCCCAGGTCGAATGGCCTCCGATGTACCTACCTGCGTCAATTTCTTTAACTCTCCGCAAGGGTTTTCTGAAGTGGCCACCTAAGTAAATGGAGTAACTATTCGCTGGCCAAAGTTGCCTAAATGTGCAGAACTGGCGTAGGTGGCTGGTAACGTCCCCTTTTGAGAAAAAAAACTAACCCAAAAAAATCATAACTAACTCAGTTACACTGGTGCAAATTGATTGGGGAAAATGGGGATTTTTAAGTTATGCCAGAAAAACCAAGTTACTCCAAAAAAAAAATGAAGCAACTCCAGGCCAAAATTGAGCCCTATAACTGCTCAACCATCGGTGTCAGTGCCTTTAGCTGTTTGGACCCTAAGCTCTGGAACTCCCTCCCTAAACCTCTCCCCCTCTCTTTCCTCCTTTAAGATGCTCCTTAAAACCTCTCTTTTTAACCAAGCTTTTGGTCATCTGCCTCAATTTCTTCTTTTGTGGCTCGGTGTCAAATTTATCTGTTTTGTCTTATAACACTGCTGTGAAGCACCTTGGGATATTCCTGTACTTACTATATTAAAGGCGCTATAATAAATAAAAGTTATTATTGCATCTCCCTATCTCATCAATCGTATTCCACAAAAAAAAAAGACATGTCGCCATGGTATTTCTCCATCAATTTCACCTTTGGTCTCTACAGCACGCCCAAGAAACAGAAAAAAAAGGAGTGCAAGATAAAACATCTCACTTGCCAGGGCTGTGCAGCCCTCTGGGATATGCCCACCCAGGTTACTGCCATGACATGGCCACCACTTCCCTCCCACTTCATGCTCCAACTGAGAGCAAAAAAAAAGCACCAACCCTCACCAACACAGGGGAGGGAGGCCAGGGCCCTCCTAATTTAGCACTAAGCCTTCAGTGTCTGCTATTGATTACTTTTTGTTTTGTTGTAAATTTATTCTGCTTAAATTAATGGTTTGTGCTGATTATTTTTGAAGATATTTTCTGAACAATTCCTGCTTCATAAACAATTTTCTTGATCATGAGAGTGAACTTGAAGTTGTACTGCGTTTAATTCTGTTTTTTCGCTAATTAATTTCATTTGATATTTTAAACTATGAGTTTGATCCATACAAATCCATGAATATCACAGAAAACTGCTTTCTTGTGAATGTTTATGTGGAAGGTGACCCATCAAAAGAACACTCATTTTTTTTGATTCACCAACAGGGTTCTACAAGAAAAAAAAATGAAACAGCTATCCAGACAGACCCCTGTCTAACTAAATCTCAGCTGCAGCTTCATGCTCGAAAAATAAACAGTCCATATGAAAGCTGCCAATCTGACCAAACATCATCCACAATCACCCACAACAACAAAAAGGACGAACAACTGCCATCAAAACATCTCAGCCCCAACATCTTGCTCTGGCACAGGGCTGTTCATCTACTAGAATTAATGGGCAGAGGCAAGAGGCCTGGCCAGCATCACCAATAAAGCTAGCTAACCAAGAGTGCTCAAACTGCAAACATAGAGCTAAAAAGCCATGAGAAACAAACTTCAGCAATTTATGTCATGTGGATGGTCCACTGCTCCCCAACACAATTACAGCCTTTTAATAAAAACACATAACAGGAAAATCTTGCGTTCAATGCCCCACCTGTGAGGGGTGGGAAATAGCTGATCTCAGCCAGAGCAGTGGTACAGACACTACAATAGGCCTCAACATCCATAGGTTGGTGTGAGGGGTGTAAATTCAGTCAGGGGTCCGATTCCTGATTGCCGGCCAATAACGTTCAGGCATCTGGATGTCTGCTGAAAACAGGGCCAGGCTCTGATGCTCCCTACTCACCTGTGCCGATACTCATCGAGAAGACTCACACATTAATAATGGCCATATAGAAAAGGCGTCAGAGAGCGGCCAGCGCCAGTGAAACCACACTAACAATGAGTCAATACCTTTACTGGAAGAAGGAAAATTGGAGAGATCAGCTCTCTTCCAGGTAGCTCATTCTACGCTAATTATATTTCATACAGAAAAGACAATTTCCTCAAAACATTACCTGAATCATAAATAATGTGCTTTTTCCTGTGTATTGGTTTTTGTTTTGCTGATATCGAATTGGATGAATCCTTTCCCTGAAAATAAAAAGCAAACAAACCAGTCAGCGTGCATCATTAGCTGAAGTTGGACAAGAGTCCTGATTATATTGCCCATTGCCTGAGATGCAAGTTGGCAGTCCTTGTATCTACACCTTATTTCAATGAAGCATTAATGCCAGTGAAGCATTCAGTACCTTATAAAATGGGCATAAAGTAACTGACCTTGACATCCGTTTTCTTCTTCGCGTCTGAAGTTCCCTTGCCAACATTTTTCATTTTGTTCTTTTCCAAAGCCTCACTCCCAGTTTTTTTCCCAGTAGGAAGTCCACCAAAGAATCTTCTGATGTCCTATGAATATAAAACATTAAAACAACTGTTTAGTGAGAATGTTGAGATAAATTGCATTTCCATAATAGAAAAATGCACATAGGCTGGTGCACCAAAATTCAGATTGAGTGAACATATGTACACTAAATGGCCCATCAGTGGCAATTCACAGACACACTCAGTGTCGGAGATCAGAGTTACAAGGGAAGCCTGAAAACACTTCTGCCCTGAAAGCAGATGGATAGTAAACACTATGGAAGGGTATATCTGGAATATTATTTCAAACTAGGGCAAGGTTAGGACAAGGGGACTTCCGACTTCAAAACTAGTGAATAGCAAATGTAAAACCAATGCATCACAAATTTCTTCACGCAAGGACTGATCCAATACATCAAATAGACCTCCGGGTGGACTACTGAAGGCAAAATTCATGGATCAATTTTAGAAAGAAATTAGATGCTGCAATTGTGGGGTATAGAGTCTCTCTCGAAGGGGGACGGGCCAAATAGGCCAATTTTATTACTTATTCTGGAAAACTTCTGTGAACTAACAGCCAGCATGTTTCATACAATAAACCCCAAGATTTAAAGACAATAATTACTCCATTTTTTTTCTTGCTAATTAGCTCCATTCCCTCCTGAAAGATTGAACTCCTCGCTGAGGTGCAATTCCACAGATGCATGTAGCTTCCTCACAGAAATGGTCAATTTTCATGTAGTGTCAGCAGACTATCCTACCATGGGTGTCTCAGCCATATGTTCTTATGTAAGCTCAATCCTGTCCTCAAATGACATCAGTGCACTCACACTTCCAACAGGGGCAGATCCCTGGCAATTGGCCAACTGTAACACTGCTACAAGCATCTCAGCAATAACCAATCATAGAATGATACATCACAAGAGGCGGCCATTCAGCCAATCATGCCTCTGCCAGCTCTTTGGTAGAGCTATCTAATTAGTCCCAAGTCCCTTGCTCTTTCCCCATAGCCTGATGATGTTTTTCCCTTCAAGTATTTATCTAATTCTCTTTTGACTGTTACTATTGAATCAGTTTCCACCATCCTTTCAAGCAGTGCATTCCAGATTACAACAACTTGCTGCGTAAAAAAAGTTTCCTCATCTCGCCTCTGGTTCGGACGAAGGCGACGACAACTTGCATTTACATAATGCCTTTAACATGGCTCACGGCGCTTCGCAGGAGCATTATCAAAAAAAAATCGACACCGAGCCACATAAGGAAAGCTTGGTCAAAGTGATAGGAACATCTTAAAGAAGGAAAGAGAGGTAGAGAATTCCAGAGCTTAGGGCCTTGGCAGCTGAAGGCATGGCCACCAATGGTGGAGCACTTACAATCAGGGATGCTCAAGCGCCCTCAAATCTATGTCCTATGGTTACTGACCCTTGTCACTGGAAATAGTTTCTCCTTAATTACTCTATCAAAACCCTTCATGATTTTGAACACCTCTATCAAATCTCCTTTTAACCTTCTCTGCTCTAAGGAGAACCACCCCAGCTTCTCCACTCTCTCCAAATAACTTAAGTCCCTCACCCCGGGTGCCATTCCAGTAAATTTCTTCTGCACCCGATCCAATCGTAGACATCCTTCCTAAAGTGTGATGCCCAGAATTAAACAATATCCCAGCTGAGGCTTAACCACTGTCTTATACATGATCAAACCTGGAATCTTTTCAATCGCCTTAACCGGGTTGAGCCATTGAGAGGGATATTAATCCACTCTTTAAAAAAAAAACAGGCACAATTTCCATTTTTTCCTCCTTTCTTAAAAGAAAATTATTGAGCAGCACAAATTAGGACCACTTTCTTGATTGTGGTATAATAGAATACATGGTACTTCCCAATGTATACATTGGAGGTCTTGTACAGTCCGGTACAATTAGATGGTATTACTCAATGACAACACAGATTTAATTTGTTCAGCAGGGTTTTGAATTCTTGTCCCGATTTGCCTCTGCTTTCTGTTGTCTCATCTCCACAGTCCACTGTCGAGCAAGAACGGTTCCAGTTAAATGGCCCTTATCAGTGGCAGTGTTTCTTTCGACAGCAGACTTGACTTTGCCAGCAACGCTGTAACGAATGAAATGTTGCTGCCTCCAGAGGATGAGAGATTCACCCCAGGAAGTGGTTTCTCTGGAGGCAGCAACACCATCAGAATTGTAGTTTCATTCCACTGTATGTAATAAAGCAATGACATGAATGTCCTGCTTTTCTCGCCATTGTACTACAATTACACAATGTGTGTCTTACTGTGGTTAGTATCGAGAGAGTCCAGAAATTAAGAAAAAACACAGGGCATACCATACCTGTGTGGCCAAGTGGCATCACAAGACATCTGAAAAATGCTGGCGGGATGTGGAGAAAGCACAATCTTACACATCTTCTGAATGGTCCAAAGATTATAAACATGCCAGCAATCAAAAAGATACAGTGCATCCTAGGACTTCCCTTGAAAGAAATTCCCTCAAGGTCGATGGTGGAAAAAATTCTGGGATCCTCCTGCTTGCAAGTTCATCATGGTATATCCCTCTGAAGTGACCGAACACACCCCTCCCCAATTCAAACAAGTACAAATGCAGCAGATGGGCGGATCTGAAGAAATTATATACTGGTTGAATAACTTGGATGTGAGAAAACTTGGCCCTCATTCTTGGTGTATTTCTCACAGCAAGCAATAAAACCAACAACCCTAAAGCTAAAGCAGTCACTGCACATGTATGGGTCAAGTCAATAGTCACAACCACTTCATGCATATAGAGCCTTTACTGCTGTAAAATGGCCCAAAGAGCTTCACAGGAGGGTTATCAGACAAAATGTGTCATTTGTCATGAGGACAGGAGACCAAAAGCTTGGTCAAAGAGGTAGGTTTTAAAAAGCGTCTTAAAGGAGGAGAGAGAGGGCAGAGAGGTTTAGGGAGTAAATTCCAGAACTTCAGGTTTAGACAGTGGCAAAGGAAATTGAGGCTGCGCAACTGGCCAGAATTAGAGAAATGCAGTGACATAAGAACATAAGAATTAGGAGCAGGAGTAGGCCATATGATCCCTTGAGCCTGCTCCGCCATTTAATACGATCATGGACTCAGGTCCACTTCCCTGCCCGCTCTCCATCACCCCTTAATCCCTTATCAGTTAAGAAGCTGTCTATCTCCGTCTTAAATTTATTCAATGTCCCAGCTTCCACAGCTCTCTGATGCAGCGATTCCACAGATTTACAACCCTCAGAAGAAATTCCTCCTCATCCCAGTTTTAAATAGACAGCCCCTTATTCTAAGATTATGCCCCCTAGTTCTAGTCTCCCCCATCAGTGGAAACATCCTCTCTGCATCCACCTTAATCAAGCCCCCTCAACCTTACACGTTTCGATAAGATCACATCTCATTCTTCTGAATTCCAATGGAGTAGAGGCTCAACCTACTCAACCTTTCCTCATAAGTCAACCCCCTAATCTCCGGAATCAACCTGGTGAATCTTCTCTGAACTGCCCCCAAAGCAAGTATATCCTTTCGTAAATATAGAAACCAAAACCGTATGAAGTATTCCAGGTGTGGCCTCACCAATACCCTGTATAACTGCAGCAAGACTTCCCTGCTTTTATACTCTATCCCCTTTGCAATAAAGGCCAAGATTCCATTGGCCTTCCTGATCACTTGCTGTAGCTACATACTAACCTTTTGTGTTTCATGCACAAATACCCCCCAGGTCCCGCTATACTGCAGCACTTTGCAATTTTTCTCTATTTAAATAAGAAGTTGCTCTGATATTTTTGTGTCTTTCTAGCATTATACTCTATCTGCCAAATTTTTGCCCACTCACTAAGCCTGTCAATGTCCTTTTGCAGATTTTGTGTGTCCTCCTCACACATTGCTTTTCCTCCTATCTTTGTATCCGTCAGAAAACTTAACTACGTTACACTCAGTCCTTTCTTCCAAGTCGTTAATATAGATTGTAAATAGTTGGGGGTCCCAGCACTGATCCCTGCGGCACCCCACTAGTTACTGATTGCCAATCCGAGAATGAACTATTTATCCCGACTCTCTTTTCTGTTAGTTAGCCAATCCTCTATCCATGCCAATATATTACCCCCAACCACATGAACTTTTATCTTGTGCAGTAACCTTTTATGTGGCATCTTGTCAAATGCCTTCTGGAAGTCCAAATACACCACACCACTGGTTCCCCTTTATCTACTCTGTTCGTTACATCCTCAAAGAATTCCAGCAAATTTGTCAAACATGACTTGCCCTTCATAAATCCATGCTGACTCTGCCTGACTGAATTATGCTTTTCCAAATGTCCTGCTACTGCTTCTTTAATAATTGACTGCAACATTTTCCCAACCACAGATATTAGGCTAACTGGTCTATAGGTTCCTGCTTTTTGTCTGCCTCCTTTTTTAAATAGGGGCCTTACATTTGCAGTTTTCCAATCTGCTGCAACCTCTCCAGAATCCAGGGAATTTTGGTAAATTACAACCAATGCATCCACTATCCCTGCTGTTACTTCTCAAGACCCTTGGATGCAAGCAATCAGGTCCAGGGGATTTATCCGCCTTTAGTCCCATTATCTTACTGAGCACCTCCTTAGTGATTGTATTAACTTCCTCCCTCCCCCCTCCTCCGCCCATAGTCCCTCGACTATTCCACCGTTGGGACATTGTTTGTGTCCTCTACCATTAAGACTGATTAAACAGAGTTTCTGCCATCTCCATATTCCCCATTACTAATTCCCCAGTCTCATCCTCTAAGGGACCAACATTTACTTTAGCCACTCTTTTCCTTTTTATATACCTATAGAAACTCTTGCTATCTGTTTTTAAATTTCGCGCTAGTTTACTTTCATAGTCTATCGTCCTTCTTTGATCATTTTTTTGGGGCTTTTCTTTGCTGGCTTTTAAAAGCTTCCCAATCTTCTGTCCTCTAACTAGTTTTGGCCACTGTGTATGCCCTTGTTTTTAATTAGATACCGTCCTTTATTTCTTTAGTTAGCCACAGATGGCTATCTTTTCTTTTACACCCTTTTCTCCTCACTAGAATACATTTTTCTTGAGTTGTGAAATAACTCCTTAAACGTACACCACGGTTCATCAACTGTCCTACACTTTAATCTATTTTCCTAGTCCATTTTAGCCAAATCTGCCCTCATACCTTCATAGTCTCCTTTATTTAAGCTTAGTACGCTGGTTTGAGATCCAACTTTCTCACCCTCCATCTGAATTTGAAACTTAACCATGCTATGATCACTCATTCCAAGGGGATCCTTTACGAGGATATTGTTTATTAATCCTGTCTCATTACACAGGACCAGATCCAAGATAGCCTGCCCCCTGGTTCGTTCCGTTACATACTGCTCAAGGAACCCATCCCTTATGCACTCTATGAACTCTTCCTCAAGGCTACCCTGACCAATTTTATTTGTCCAATCAATATGGAGGTTAAAATCACCCATGATTATTGCTTGTTCCCTTTTGAAAAGCCTCAGAGTTGTCGGCTGGAGGAGGTTACAGGAGATAGGGAGGGGCGATGTCAAGGAGGAATTTGAACACAAAGATGAGAATTTCAAATTCGAAGCATTGCTGATCCGGGAGCCAATGAAGGTCAGCAATCACAAGAGTAATCGATGATTGCCGCCTGTATCCCAACTCGTACCAGAGATTTGGATGAGCTCAAGTTTAGAGGGTGGGAGAGGCGAGGAGGCCAGGAGAGCATTGGAGTGGTCAAGTTCAGGTAGCAAAGGCATGGATGAAGATTTCAGCAGCAGATGGGCTGAGGCTGGGACTGAGACGGGCAACTTATGAAGGTGGAAGTAGGTCTTGGTGACGGGAGAGGATATGGGCTCACGGTCAAATAGCACGCCAATGTTGCGAAGAGTCTGCTTCAGCTTCAAACAGTGGACAGGGAGAGGAATGGAGTTGGTAGCTAGGGAATGGAGTTTATGGTGGGGGCCATTGACTTTGCAATAGAAACATAGAAACATAGAAAATAGGTGCAGGAGTAGGCCATTCGGCCCTTCTAGCCTGCACCGCCATTCAATGAGTTCATGGCTGAACATGCAACTTCAGTACCCCATTCCTGCTTTCTCACCATACCCCTTGATTCCCCTAGTAGTAAGGACTTCATCCAACTCCTTTTTGAATATATTTAGTGAATTGGCCTCAACAACTTTCTGTGGTAGAGAATTCCACAGGTTCACCACTCTCTGGGTGAAGAAATTTCTCCTCATCTCGGTCCTAAATGGCTTCCCCCTTATCCTTAGACTGTGTCCCCTGGTTCTGGACTTCCCAAACATTGGGAACATTCTTCCTGCATCTAACCTGTCTAACCCCGTCAGAATTTTAAACGTTTCTATGAGGTCCCCTCTCATTCTTCTGAACTCCAGTGAATACAAGCCCAGTTGATCCAGTCTTTCTTGATAGGTCAGTCCCGCCATCCCGGGAATCAGTCTGGTGAACCTTCGCTGCACTCCCTCAATAGCAAGAATGTCCTTCCTCAGGTTAGGAGACCAAAACTGTACACAATACTCCAGGTGTGGCCTCACCAAGGCCCTGTACAATTGTAGCAACACCTCCCTGCCCTTGTACTCAAATCCCCTCGCTATGAAGGCCAACATGCCATTTGCTTTCTTAACCGCCTGCTGTACCTGCATGCCAACCTTCAATGACTGATGTACCATGACACCCAGGTCTCGTTGCACCTCTCCTTTTCCTAATCTGTCACCATTCAGATAATAGTCTGTCTCTCTGTTTTTACCACCAAAGTGGATAACCTCACATTTATCCACATTATACTTCATCTGCCATGCATTTGCCCACTCACCTAACCTATCCAAGTCGCTCTGCAGCCTCATAGAATCCTCCTTGCAGCTCACACTGCCACCCAACTTAGTGTCATCCGCAAATTTGGAGATACTACATTTAATCCCCTCGTCTAAATCATTAATGTACAGTGTAAACAGCTGGGGCCCCAGCACAGAACCTTGCGGTACCCCACTAGTCACTGCCTGCCATTCTGAAAAGTCCCCATTTACTCCTACTCTTTGCTTCCTGTCTGACAACCAGTTCTCAATCCATGTCAGCACACTACCCCCAATCCCATGTGCTTTAACTTTGCACATTAATCTCTTGTGTGGGACCTTGTCGAAAGCCTTCTGAAAGTCCAAATATACCACATCGACTGGTTCTCCCTTGTCCACTCTACTGGAAACATCCTCAAAAAATTCCAGAAGATTTGTCAAGCATGATTTCCCTTTCACAAATCCATGCTGACTTGGACCTATCATATTACCTCTTTCCAAATGCACTGCGATGACATCCTTAATAATTGATTCCATCATTTTACCCACTACCGATGTCAGGCTGACCGGTCTGTAATTCCCTGTTTTCTCTCTCCCTCCTTTTTTAAAAAGTGGGGTTACATTGGCTACCCTCCACTCCATAGGAACTGATCCAGAGTCAATGGAATGTTGGAAAATGACTGTCAATGCATCCACTATTTCCAAGGCCACCTCCTTAAGTACTCTGGGATGCAGTCCATCAGGCCCTGGGGATTTATCGGCCTTCAATCCCATCAATTTCCCCAACACAATTTCCCGACTAATAAGGATTTCCCTCAGTTCCTCCTCCTTACTAGACCCTCCGACCCCTTTTATATCCGGAAGGTTGTTTGTGTCCTCCTCAGTGAATACCGAACCAAAGTACTTGTTCAATTGGTCCGCCATTTCTTTGTTCCCCGTTATGACTTCCCCTGATTCTGACTGCAGGGGACCTACGTTTGTCTTTACTAACCTTTTTCTCTTTACATATCTATAGAAACTTTTGCAATCCGTCTTAATGTTTCCTCTATCTTTAGATAGAGGAAATTTCCATTTATTGAATATTGGATGTCAGACAAGCAACGTGACAAATCAGAGGCAATGGAGGGGTCGAGAGCGATCCACTTGAATATAGACCGGTCAGCCTGACATCGGTAGTGGGTAAAATGATGGAATCAATTATTAAGGATGTCATAGCAGCGCATTTGGAAAGAGGTGACGTGATAGGTCCAAGTCAGCATGGATTTGTGAAAGGGAAATCATGCTCGACAAATCTTCTGGAATTTTGAGAGGATGTTTCCAGTAGAGTGGACAAGGGAGAACCAGTTGATGTGGTATATTTGGACTTTCAGAAGGCTTTCGACAAGGTCCCACACAAGAGATTAATGTGCAAAGTTAAAGCACATGGGATTGGGGGTAATGTGCTGACGTCGATTGAGAACTGGCTGGCAGACAGGAAGCAAAGAGTAGGAGTAAATGGGTACTTTTCAGAATGGCAGGCAGTGACTAGTGGGGTACCGCAAGGTTCTGTGCTGGGGCCCCAGCTGTTTACATTGTACATTAATGATTTAGACGAGGGGATTAAATGTAGTATCTCCAAATTTGCGGATGACACTAAGTTGGGTGGCAGTGTGAGCTGCGAGGAGGATGCTATGAGGCTGCAGAGTGACTTGGATAGGTTAGGTGAGTGGGCAAATGCATGGCAGATGAAGTATAATGTGGATAAATGTGAGGTTATCCACTTTGGTGGTAAAAACAGAGAGACAGACTATTATCTGAATGGTGACAGATTAGGAAAAGGGGAGGTGCAACGAGACCTGGGCGTCATGGTAAATCAGTCATTGAAGGTTGGCATGCAGGTACAGCAGGCGGTTAAGAAAGCAAATGGCATGTTGGCCTTCATAGTGAGGGGATTTGAGTACAGGGGCAGGGAGGTGTTACTACAGTTGTACAGGGCCTTGGTGAGGCCACACCTGGAGTTTTGGTTTCCTAACTTGAGGAAGGACATTCTTGCTATTGAGGGAGTGCAGCGAAGGTTCACCAGACTGATTCCCGGGATGGCGGGACTGACATATCAAGAAAGACTGGATCAACTGGGCTTGTATTCACTGGAGTTCAGAAGAATGAGAGAGGATCTCATAGAAACATTTAAAATTCTGACGGGTTTAGACAGGTTAGATGCAGGAAGAATGTTCCCAATGTTGGGGAAGTCCAGAACCAGGGGTCACAGTCTAAGGATAAGGTGTAAGCCATTTAGGACCGAGATGGAGAAACTTCTTCACCCAGAGAGTGGTGAACCTGTGGAATTCTCTACCACAGAAAGTTGTTGAGGCCAATTCACTAAATATATTCAAAAGGAGTTAGATGTCGTCCTTACTACTAGGGGAATCAAGGGGTATGGCGAGAAAGCAGGAAGGGGGTACTGAAGTTGCATGTTCAGCCATGAACTCATTGAATGGCAGTGCAGGCTCGAAGGGCCGAATGGCCTACGCCTGCACCTATTTTCTATGTTTCTAAAGTATCCAAAAATCAGGACAACCAGATAAGGCGGCATAACTGCCTCTGCAAGAAACCCGACAACACCCTCAAAGAACGAGACACCAGCACCAACTACCAGGGTTATCTACATATTAACATTTAGGTAACTAGTCATTCTCTGCTATGAACATCAGGAAAATATGTAATGCAATACTAACAGCAAGATAACTTTAGAGCAAAACAATCTATTTAGCAAGACTGACATACACAATGCATCTTTTTTCTCCACACAGTTTAAAACAGTCAAGCTCTATCCAAGTGGCACCCAACCAAAAAAAACAATTCTAACGCATTCAGGCAAACAGGATCAAAGTTTCTCAGTAATATCTTTTATAAGAACATAAGAAATAGGAACAGGAGTAGGCCATATAGCCCCTCAAGCCTGCTTCGCCATTCAATAAAATAAGGCTGATCTGATCATGGACTCAGTTCCACTTCCCCGCCCGCTCCCAATAACCCCTTATCATTTAAGGTTAGGTGAGTGAGCAAATGCATGGCAGATGCAGTATAATGTGGATAAATGTGAAGTTATCCACTTTGGGGGCAAAAACACACAGGCAGATTATCTGAATGGTGGCAGATTAGGAAAAGGGGAGGTGCAACGAGACCTGGGTTTCATGGTTCATCAGTCATTGAAAGTTGGCATGCAAGCAGTGAAGGCAGCAAATGGTATGTTGGCCTTCATAGCTAGGGGATTTGAATATAGGAGCAGGGAGGTCTTACTGCAGTTGTAGAGAGCCTTGGTGAGGCCTCACCTGGAATATGGTGTTCAGTTTTGGTCTCCTAATCTGAGGAAGGACATTCTTGCTATTGAGGGAGTACAGTGAAGGTTCACCAGACTGATTCCCGGGATGGCTGGACTGACATGGGGAGAGACTGGATCAACTGGGCCTTTATACACTGGAGTTTAGAAGGATGAGGGGATCTCATAGAAACATAAGATTCTGACGGGACTGGACAGGTTAGATGCAGGAAGAATGTTCCCGATGTTGGGGAAGTCCAGAACCAGGGGACACAGTCTTAGGATAAGAGGTAGGCCATTTAGGACTGAGATGAGGAGAAACTTCTTCACTCAGTTGTCAACCTGTGGAATTCCCTACCGCAGAGAGTTGTTGATGCCAGTTCATTGGATATATTCGAGGGAGTTAGATATGGCCCTTACGACTAAAGGAATCAAGGGGTGTGGAGAGAAAACAGGAAAGGGGTACTGAGGGAATGCTCAGCCATGATCTTATTGAATGGTGGTGCAGGCTCAAAGGGATGAATGGCCTACTCCTGCACCTATTTTCTATGTTTCTATATTAAGAAACTTTCTATTTCTGTCTTAAATCTGTCGTAAATTTATTCAATGTCCCAGCTTCCACAGCTCTCTGATGCAACAAATTCCATAGATTTACAACAAGAAATGTCTCCGCATCTTTTTTAAATGGGTAACTCCTTATTCTAAGATCATGCCCTCCAGTTCTAGTCTCCCCCATCAATGGAAACATCCTCTCTGCATCCACCTTGTCAAGCCCCCTCAATCTTCTCTGTTTAGATAAAATCACCATTCATTCTTCTGAATTCCAATGAGTAGAAGCCCTACCTATTCAATCTTTCCTCATAAGTCAACCCTCATTCTCCAGAATCAACCTAGTGAACTTTCTCTGAACTGCCTCCAAAAGCAAGTATACCCTTTCGTAAATATGGAAACCAAAGCTGCACAGTATTCCAGGTGTGGCCTCACCACTATCTTGTCTAGCTGTAGCAAGACTTCCCTGCTTTTATACTTTATCCCCTTTGCAATAAAGACCAAGATATCATTGGCCTTCCTGATCACTTGCTGTACCTGCTGAAACTGGCACTTTTCAATCTTTCTCCATTTAAATAATAACTTGCTCTTTGATTTTTTTTCTGCCAAATTGCATGATCTCACACTTTCCAACATTGTACTCCATCTGCCAAACTTTTGCCACTCACTTAGCCTGTCTATGTCCTTTTGCAGATTTTGTGTCCTTCTCACACATTGCTTTTCCTCCCATCTTTGTAACGTCAGCAAACTTGGCTACGTTACACTCAGTCCCTTCTTCCAAGTCGTTAATATAGATTGTAAATAGTTGGGGTCCCAGCACTGATCCCTGCAGCACCCCACTGGTTGCCAACCAGAGAATGAACCATTTATCCCGACTCTGTTTTCTGTTAGTTAGCCTAGCCTCTCTCCATGCTAATATATTATCGCCAACCTTGTTTACTTTTATCTTGTGCAGTAACTTTTTAATGTGGCACCTTGTCAAATGCCTTCTGGAAGTCCAAATACACCACATCCACTGGTTCCCCTTTATCCACCCTGTTCGTTACATCCTCGAAGAACTCCAGCAAATTTGTCAAACATGACTTCCCCCTTCATAAATCCATGCTGAGTCTGCCTGACCGAATTTTGCTTATCCAAATGTCCTGCTACTGCTTCTTTTGCTAATATTTCAATATATAAAATGGTGGACAGTTCAGTAACAATGTTCAAGCCTAAAATGATCAATGCAGGTATCCCCACCTCCTCCATCAATAACTTTTTTTAATACGTTCTTATTCCACACTAGACAATTATGCACGGGGCAGGTAAATGACCAGTTTCCTCCAACAGTGCTGAGATGGTGCTGGAATGGTGCACAATGACACATCCAATTATTCCACCAAACTACATCTCCAGACAGCCTGGCTGAGACTAGGAACTCACCATTTCAAGAGGCAATAAACAAACACTGCTGAGCCCACTACTTATTTCAAAGCAAGAACCTAGTCAACAAAACATTAGCAACAAGTGGTTTGACACACCAGCGAATCTACCCAGTAAATAGCAGAGTCATACAGACCAAGAAAGTCCAAAATTCAATTCCCAGTCTTTGCTGATTCAGCCAAGATGGCTCAAAATTTGGATCTCCTCTATTGCTTTCCTGTAACTCCTGCTGAAAGTGCATTTGTGAGCATTAGATAAAGACGATTGGACTTAACTGTGATGTCCACCTCATAGCTGAACAACCTGCTGGAGATTATTTTCAAGGTTCACAAATGAATAAAATGCACTTGGGCGAGACAATGGAGGGGAACCAGTGCCCGTATAGCCATAACACAGCAAAGTGTCAACACCTTTAAGAGCAGGAAAAAAAGAATTGAGCTCAGCCGCCCCCCCCCCCCCCCCCACCACCACCACCCCCCAAACTGTATAACTTTGTTGATGCATGTTCAATGAAAGCTTCTGACTGGCAAAGAGAATCCGGTCCCCTACTATCCCTGTGCAATAGTGCTCCAGGCTTGCGCAGTCCTCGATTCCACATTTCTGATGCCCCAAAAAAAAGAGAATTCAAAATTCAGGAGTTTTTCTACACCGTGTTTATTTTTATGTGTGAGTACAAGAATATCAAAGTGTGTTACAGGTCAGCGCAGTGTGAATATGGTGACATTAAAATAAACTCTCAAACTGTAATTGTACATGGCTTAACAGGAGACAGACCAGTCTTCAAAAAGGACAGCTATATTGAGATCAGTCAGTGCCTCTGTGCAGGCAAATCTTCCCGTTGCTCTTCATTTCGAGTGCAGTTCCCACCACTCCAGCTGCAGACCAATTCCTCTTAATTTTGTATTGTCTATTGCTTGTCCCACCTTCACTCAAATGGGCGGTCACCTCAATTCACTTTCCAGTCAAGAAACATTTCACACTAGGAAAACCAGTACGATCGCTGCAAGACCCATGGTCCCAAAATATAAAATTTACATAATTAATCTCATTTAATGGAAGTGAGTAACATGAATCAAAACTGCACATTTAGCAAGAAACTCTAATATAGAAAAGATCCTATGCTAAAATTTGACAAGTAATTTCCTATTTTTTTTGCGCCCGCCATTTATAAAATCTTGGAGAATGAGGGTAGAAAAGGATGGAAGATAAAATTTAGGACAACTTAAGTAATATCACAAGCACAGAGGGTGTCTGCCCTTTTGGGCTTTTTAAACCAAGGGAGAAGAGGAATAAAAATTGATTGATTTTGCATCACATTTCCTTCTCGCAAAAAAAAGATTTTGAAATACTCACTCAGGATAAGCTCTAAATTATGAAAAGCTCCAGTTTCTTCTCCCTCCCAATTCAAATTAGCATTAATATCCTAATACCAGCAGTTTTTGAAATTATACTATCTACAGTCATACCTCAACAGGTGGGTCTCATGCCACTTGCTGTGACGGTCCAATTCAGCACTGCCACAATGTTAGAAAAGTTCTTGTTCTCAGGCTGCTTGTTGTCCAGTTTAGGATGTCAGTAGTAACATCGCAGCAGAATAAAGTCGGAAGAGAAAGCATCTTTTCACATCGGCAGTTCTTTGAAGCCATGGACAGTTGGGTGGTTCCACACCAACACAAAACCTGTACAGTGATGTACAAATACTACAGAACAAGGCCCCTGTTCATTGCACCCACATTAGACAGAAAAAGTTTTTGGCAGAAATAAACACTACAGCACATCTTTTTTGTCAGCTTGTAATCTCAATAGAAGCAACAGAGCCAGTAGAAAACCTGCAAGGACATAATCGGGTGCCGAAGACATGATCCTGCTATGCTCAGATTGACAGATTCTGTGCATATATACATCTTATTCCTCCTCATCCTCCCGGCAGCATTTGATAGTGAACCACACCATCCTCCTTCACCGTCTTACCTCAGTGGCACTGCCCTCGCGTTGTTCCATTCTTACATATCCCACCACATCTCCTGCAATACATTTTTCTCCAATTCAGACCAAAGTTCCATCCCTGACATTGTCCCATTCCTCATTTTCATGTTGCATTTCAGTATCATCTGCAAGCATGAGTTTGGCTTTCACATGTATGCTGATGAAACCCAGATTTCCCCATTGCTAAATTGAATACCACTGCACGACACTGGGCTTCAAACCCAACATCCCATCCATTACCAAGATCATCTACTTCACCTCCAACCCCACTAGTCGCCACCCCAACCTCACTGAAATCCTCATTAATGCTTTTTGTCACTTTCAGACTATTTTTTCAACACCCTCCCAAACGCCAGCTTGCATACAGTTCGCCAAAACTCTTGCCCACATCCTATTCCACATAAATTCCCACTCACCTTTTACCTTATCCTTCCCAACCAGCTTTCCCAACTGGTTTCTGACCCTTCAGTGCATTGATTTCAAAGTTCTCCACCGGTCAAATCCCTCCACAGTACTGCTTCTCCCAACCTCAACTAGGCTTGTGCCATGACTTGTGCCCTCCACTTTTCAAACACCAGTTATGACTCTGCTATCAACAGCAGATCCTTCAACATCTTATCCACACACTTCGAAACTTCTCTCCCTTCGCATCATTACATCCCACTTTCAAAATCCCTTTAAACAGCAAACTTGCATTTATATAGCACCTGTCACAACCTCAGGACATCCCAAAACAGTATGCAGCCAATGAAGTATTTATTTTGGTGTAGTCACTGTTGTAATGTATGAAATTTTAAAATTCTCATCTTTATTTTAAAATCCCTCCATGGCCCCGCCCTGCCATCTCTCTAACCTCCTCCAGTCGTACAACCCCCCGGGATCACCACACTCCAATTCTGCCCTCTTGCACAATCCCAATTTTCATTGCTTCACCATTGGCAGCTGTGCCTTCAGCCCTATGTTCTGGAATTCCCTCACTAAACTTCTCCGCCTCCCTAGCACGCTCTCCTCCTTTAAGGCACACCTTAAAACCCACCCAATATCACCTTGGTGTCAAATTTTGTTTCATGATGCTCCTGGGGACGTTTTACTACAAATGAAGGTGCTATATAATTGCAACTTGTCATTGAAACGCAGCAGCCAATTTATGCACAGCAAGGTCTACCAAACAGCAATGTGATAATGACCAGATAATCTGTTTTAGCAATGTTGGTTAAGGGATAAATATTGGCCAGGACTTCTTTGAAGTAGTGCCATGGGATCTTTTACATCCACCCGAGGACAGACGGGGAGCTAGCTTTAATGTTTCATCCAAAAGATGCACTTCTGACAGTGCAGCACTCCCTTGTACTGCACTGGAGTGTCAGCCTAGATATTGTGCTCATCTCTGAAGTGGGTCTTGAACCCACAACCTTCTGAGTCAGATGAGTGCACTACCAATTGAAACACAGCTGAAATTCATGCTCTGAGCATTAGAATAAATATGGGCTGAGCAATCACTATGTCTCTGATCATAGAGCACAGATGATTGATTGGCCAAGGTAGCCTTGAGGAAGAGTTCAGAGTGTATCCGGGATGGTTTCCTTGAACAGTACATTGCGGAACCAACCAGGGAGCAGGCTATCTTAGATCTGGTACTGTGTAATGAGACAGGATTAATAAATTATCTTAGTAAAAGATCCTCTAGGAAAGAGCGATAACATGGTTGAATTTCAAATTCAGTTGGAGGGTGAGAAAGTCGGATCTCAAACCAAATCAGTCTCCTGATTCTAAATAAAAGGTGATTACAAAGGTATGAAAACAGAATTGGCTAAAGTAGTCTGGGAAAATAGATTAAAGTTCAAAATGGTTGAGGAGCAGTGGCAGGCATTTAAGGAGATATTTCATAACTCTCAACAAAAAAATATTTCAGTGAGAAGGATAGACGAAGAGAAGAGAGAACCATCCGTGGCTAATTAAGGAAGTAAAGGATGGCATCAAATTGAAAACAAAGGCATACAAAGTGGCCAAGATTAGTGGGAGGCCAGAGCATTGGGAATTTTTTTTAAAAACCAGCAAAGGACGATAAAAAAAAGAGGGAAGATAGATTATGAGAGTAAATCAAGAAATATAAAAACAGATAGTAAGAGCTTCTACAGGTATATAAAAAGGAAGAGAGTAGCTAAAGTAAACATTGTTCCCTTAGAGGATGAGACTGGGGAATTAATGGGGAACAGGGAAATGGCTGAGACTTTGAACAAATATTTTGTATCAGTCTTCCCAGTAGAAGACACTAAAAACATCCCAATAGTGGATAATAAAGGGGCTATAGGGAGAGAGGAACTTAAAACAATCACTAAAACTAAAGAAAAAGTAGCCAGTAAAATAATGGGACTAAAGGTGGACAAGTCCCCTGGACCTGATGGCTTACATCCTAGAGTCTTAAAAGTGGCTGCAGAAATAGTGGATGCATTGGTTGTAATCTACCAAAATTCCCTGGATTCTGGAGAGCACCCAGCGGATTGGAAAATCGCAAATGCCATGCCCCTGTTTAAAAAAAGGAGGCAGACAATACGCAGGAAACTATAGACCAGTTAGCCTAACATCTGTCGTTGGGAAAATGCTGGAGTCCATTATTAAGGAAGCAGTAGCAGGACATTTGGAAAAACAAAAACATAAAATATGCAGTCAGCATGGTTTTATGAAAGAGAAATTATGTTTGACAAACTTGCTGGAGTTCTTTGAGGATGTAACGAGTAGGGTGGATAAGGGGGAACCAGTGGATGTGGTGTATTTGGATTTCGAAAAGGCATTCGATAAGGTGCCACATAAAAGGCTACTGCACACGATAAAACCTCACAGGGTTGGGATAATATATTAACATGGATAGAGGATTGGCTAACTAACAGAAAACAGAGTCGGGATAAATGGATAATTTTCCGATTGGCAAACGATAACTAGTGGGGTGCCACAGGGATCAGTGCTGGGGCCTCAACTATTTACAATCTATATTAATGACTTGGATGAAGGGACCGAGTGTAATGTTGCCAAGTTTGGTGATGATACATAGATGGTTGGGAAAGCAAGTTGTGAGGAGACAAAAAATCTGCAAAGGGATTATAGACAGGCTAAGTGAGTGAGCAAACATTTGGCAGATGGAGTATGTGGGAAAGTGTGAGGTTATTCACTTTAGCAGGAAAAATAAACAAATTAGCTGAGAAAAATTAAAAAATGCTGTAGTGCAGAGGGACCTGCGGGTCCTTGTGCATGAAACACAAAATTAGCATGCAGGTGCAGCAAGTTAATCAGGAAGGCAAATGGAATGCTAGCCTTTATTGCAAGGGGAATAGAGTATAAAAATAGGTAAGTCGTGCTACAACTGTACAGGGTATTGATGAGGCCACACCTAGAGTACTGTGTACACCTTATTTAAGGAAGGATATACTTGCATTGGAGGCAGTTCAGAGAACATCAGAAACAGGAGCAAGAGTAGGCCATACGGCCCCTCGAGCCTGCTCCGTCATTAATATGATCATGGACGATCCGACCATGGATTCGGGTCCACTTCCTTGTCTGCTCCCCATAACCCCTTATCAGTTAAGAAGCTGTCTATCTCAGTCTTAAATTTATTCAATGACCCAGCTTCCACAGCTCTCTGAGGCAGCGAATACCACAGATTTACAACTCTAAGAAATTCCTCATCTCAGTTTTAAATGGATGGCCCCTTATTCTAAGATTATGCCCCCTAGTTCTAGTCTCCTCCATCAGTGGAAACATCCTCTCTGCATCCACCTTGTCAAGCCCCCTCATAATCTTATACATTTTGATAAGATCACCTCTCATTTTTCTGAATTTCAATGAGTAGAGGCCCAATCTACTCAACCTTTCCTCGTAAGTTAACCCCTTCATCTCCGGAATCAACTTAGTGAACCTTCTCTGAACTGCCTCCAAAGCAAATATATCCTTTCCTAAATATGGAAAGCAACATCCAGGTGTGGACTCACCAATACCCTGCATAACTGTAGCAAGACTTTCCTGCTTTTATACTCCATCCCCTTTGCAATAAAGGCCAAGATTCCATTGGCCTTCCTGATCACTTGCTGTACTTGCATACTAACCTTTTGTGTTTCATGCACCATGACCCCTAGATCCCACTGTACTGCAGCACTTTGCAATTTTTCTCCATTTAAATAATAACTTGCTCTTCGATCTTTTTCTGTCAAAGTGCATAATCTCACACTTTCCAATATTATACTCCACCTGCTAAGTTTTTGCCCACCCACTTAGCCTGTCTATGTCCTTTTGCAGGTTTGTGTCCCCCTCACTCATTGCTTTTCCGCCTATCTTTGTATAGTCAGAAAACTTGGCTACTTTACATTCGGTCCCTTCATCCAAGTCGTTAATATAGATTGTAAATAGTTGGGGTCCCAGCACTGATCCCTGCCACACCCCACTAGTTACTGATTGCCAACCCGAGAATGAACCATTTATCCCGACTCTGTTTTCCGTTAGCTAATCTTCTATCCATGCTAATATATTACCCCCAACCCCATGAACTTTTATCTTGTGCAGTAGCCTTTTATGTGGCACCTTGTCAAATGCCTTCTGGAAGTCCAAATACACCACATCCACTGGTTCCCCTTTATCCACCCTGTTCATTACATCCTCAAAGAATTCCAGCAAATTTATCAAACGTGACTTCCCCTTCATAAATCCATGCTGACTCTTCCTGACTGAATTATGCTTTTCCAAATGTCCTGCTACTGCTTCCTTAATAATGGACTCCAACAATTTCCCAACCACAGATGTTAAGCTAACTGGTCTATAGTTTCCTGCTTTTTGTCTGCCTCCTTTTTTAAATAGGGGCATTACATTTGCAGTTTTCCAATTTGCTGAGACCTCCCCAAAATCCAGGGAATTTTGGTAAATTACAACCAATGCATCCACTATCCCTGCCGCTACTTGTCTCAAGACCCTGGGATGCAAGTAATCAGGTCCAGGGCATTTATTCACCTTTAGTCCCATTATCTTACCGAGTACCACCTCCTTAGTGATTGTGATAAGTTCCTCCCTACCTATAGACCCTTGACTATCCACTGTTGGGATATTTTGAGTGTCCTCTACCGTAAAGACTGATACAAAATATTTGTTCGGAGTTTGACATCTCCATGTTCCCCATCATTAATTCCCTGGTCTCATTCTCTAAAGGGACCAACATTTACTTTAGCCACTCTTTTCCTTTTTATATACCTTTAGAAACTCTTGCTATCTGTTTTTATATTCCATACTAGCTTACTTTCATAGTCTATCGTCTCTTTCTTAAATCATTCTTTTATAGTCATTCTTTGCTGGCTTTTAAAAGCTTTCCAATCTTCTGTCCTCCCACTAGTTTTGGCCACTTTGTATGCCCTTGTTTTTAAATTGAATACCATCCTTTATTGTTTAGGTTAGCCACAGATGGCTATCTTTTCTTTTACACCCTTTCCTCCTCACTAGAATATATTTTAAGAGTTATGAAATATCTCCTTAAATGTACACCACTGTTCATCAACCGCCCCACACTTTAATCTATTTTCCCAGTCCACTTTAGCCAACTCTGCCTTCATACTTTTGTAGTCACCTTTATTTAAGTTTAGTACACTGGTTTGAGATCCAACTTTCTCACCCTCCATCTGAATTTGAAATTCAACCATGCTATGGTCACTTATTCCAGGGAGAACCTTTACTAGGAAATAGTTTATCAATCCTGTCTCATCACACAGGACCAGATCTTAGATAGCCTGTCTCCTGGTTGGTTCCATTACATACTGCTCCAACCCATCCCTTATGCAGTCTATGAACTCTACCTCAAGACTACCCTGATCCACTTGATTTGTCAATCAATATAAGAGGTTAAAATCACCCATGATTATTGCTGTCCCCTTTTTACAAGCCCCCACTATTTCTTGGTTTATGCTCCGACCAACAGATTTGCTACTGTTAGGGGGTCTATAGACTACGCCCACCAGTGACTTTTCCCCCTTATTGTTCCTTATCTCCACCCAAACTGTTTCAACATCCTGATCATTTCAGCCAATATCAAGGTTCACTTGGTTGATTGTTGAGATGAAGGGGTTGACTTACATAGAAATGTTGAGCAGGCTGGGCCTATACTCATTGGAGTTCAGAAGAATCTTATTGAAACATGTTGATAATGTGGGGGCTCGACAAGGTAGATGCAGAGGGGGAATCTAGAATGAGGGGGCATAGTTTCAAAATAAGGGATCGCCTAGTTAGAACTGAGACGAGGAGTAATTTCTTCTCTCAGAGGGTCATTAAATCTGTGCAATTTTCTGCCCCACAGAGCTGAGCCATTGAGGTGGAGATAGACAGATTTTTGAGCGATAAGGGAGTGAAGGGTTATGGGGAGCAGGTAGGAAAGTGGAGCTAAGCCCATCAGATCAGGCATGATCTTATTAAATGGTGGGGCAGGCTCAAGGGGCCAGATGGCCTACTCCTGCTCCTATTTCTTATGTTCTCCACACCTGACTTTAAACAGAGACATCTGTAGTTACCCGATTTCTCCTTGGTCAAGTCATAGAAGTTTTGGAGCTGGTTTGTATATTGTTCTTCCAATCTGGTTGCAAGGAATTTACATCTTTGCACAACATATACACACACACACACACACAAATGCACTTATTGACAGACAAGTCTCAGAAGTCCCTCATCAATCCAGAGGAACATAAAGGAGCTTTCACAAAACAGGCTCTTGTCCTACTCCTGATCCCCAAGATATGAAAAGTTCAAAAGTTGCCCTTGGGGTTTCAGCTCCATGAGTGGTCACTTCACTTCTGAATTCTCCCAGAGATGATCATCCACAACTTTTGATGGAATTCACTTCCCCTCCCTCAGCCTGAACAGGAGATTTCAGCAGGGTGTGGACCCACTGTTCCCATTCACTAACATGGATCACCTTTATTAGATCAACTGTACATGCTTAGATTTCTATGTATAACTCTACTGACCAATTCAACTCCTTGTCACAGAAAAACTCCACTCCCTCCATAAGTTATGATTTTCAGCCAGAAGAAGTGTCTCAATCAGCTGGACTCAAGACAGGCAAATATTTACACAGGGAGCTTTTCAAATGCCATCTGACCCCAACACACAGGCAGAGTAATCAGAGTGATGGGCTTTACCTAGATTCCTTCATATATAACAGTCAGGGAACCACGGCAGACCAACCCCACCCCATCCATCAAATGCTCAAAAAGGAGGGAAAAAAAGAGATTACAATAAAAAAAACAAATGTCATGATCGCGACGGAACTGCGGCCAAAGAAGAGGTGCAGACCCGAGAGAGAAGGGCGGAGTGTCGGTGAGACCCGAGAGAGGGGAGCGGGGGAGAGAGAGCAGGGGTGGGAGGGAGAGAGAGCAGGGGGGGGGGGAGGGGGGGAAGAGAGAGAGAGGAGCGGAGCAGGCCCCGCCCCGACACCGGGCCCATTCACCAAACACTCGGCCCCGGGACCACTCGGCCGGCAGCAAAGGCCGGTGCACGGAGACTGCTCCCGGCCAGGGCCCGCCCTCACTCACTCACTCACCGCGGCCCTCTCACTCCCTGCGCACTCACCATGTCGCCGTCCTTCCGCCACTACATTTGGCGCCAACAATTTCAACGCGCAGGCGTGCGGCGCATGGGGATGACGTCAGGCTCCAGCTGGCCGCGGAGCTCGAATCAGGTGACGTTTGATTGACAGGTGCCGAGCCAGCAGGCAACTGGCGACATTTAGGTCACAAAGAAGAAAGCAAGCAGTTACAATGAAAACTGTATTTTACCTCGGGATGTGCATATTTGGACCATTTCCTTCTTCAGCAGCCGCCTACACGGTACAAGCCAGGTTAAAACAGCTCCATTTTAGCAGCTAAATATTACACTCTCCAGACCCAGATTACTGTCAGACAACATCATGGAGACCAGCTATTGCATTTGTTTGTGCTTTTACTCCAACTCACTCTTGCTCATCACGAATGACACTGCTAAAAATAAGATCCACTACCTCGAGTGCTGTCTCATTGATCCACAGCTGAAATATCCTTATCTCAGGATTTTAAATTCTTAAATCATACATTTATTTTGTGCATCCTTACTTTGTTAAGCGAAGCAAAAGAGGAAATCGCAGAGGCATTGACAATCATTTTCCAGTCCTCTCTGGCTTCAGGTGTGGTGCCAGAGGATTGTAGGACTGCTGATGTGATACCTTTGTTTAAGAAGGGAGAAAGGGATAGACCGAGTAATTACAGGCCAGTCAGCTTAACGTCAGTGGTGGGAAAATTATTGGAAAAAATCTTGAAGGACAGGATAAATCTTCACTTAGAAAGACACAGATTAATCAAGGACAGTCAGCACGGATTTGCTAAGGGAAAGTTGTATCTGACTAACTTGATTTGAATTTTTCAAGGAGGTAATCTGGAGGGTCGACGAAGGCAAAGTGTATGATGTAGTGTATATGAATTTTAGCAAAGCTTTTGGTAAGTTCCCACATGGCAGACTGGTCACAAATGTAAAAGCCCATGGGATCCAGGGCAAAGTGGCAAGTTGGATCCAAAATTGGCTGAGAGGCAGGAAGCAAAGGGTGAAGGTTGATAGGTGTTTTTGCAACTGGAAGGATGTTTCCAGTGGGGTTCTGCAGGGCTCAGTATTCGGTCCCTTGCTTTTTGTGGTATACATCAATGATCTAGACTTGAATATAGGGGGTATGATTAAGAAGTTTGCAGATGATACAAATACGGGCTGTGTGGTTGATAATGAAGAAGAAAGCTGCAGACTGCAGGAAGATATCAATCAACTGGTCAGGTGGGCAGAACAGTGGCAAATTGAATTTAATCCAGAGAAGTGTAAGGTAATGCATTTGTGGAGAGCAAAAAAGGAAAGGGATTACAGGTGCAGCGCCTAAAATCCGGAACCCTCGGGACCGAGGCCGTTACGGATTCCAGGCTTTTCCAGTACTTTCGATTTGCTTTCTGACGTCTCGAATCCGGAAACACCCGAGCCCAGGTTCATGTATTTCCGGATTTCGGAATGTCAGAAAGGCAGGGGGTGGTGGTGGGGGGAGATTCCCCGCCAAGGAGCTGTTCAAGCCGAGGAGGATGTCGACAGGCCGGCCCTGCCGAGGAGGATGTCGTCGATGTAATGTATATAATGACTCGAAAGACTTATTACTGTAAATTCACTCAGGTGCAAACCTGGTTCAACTTTATTCGCACCCAAAGTGCGCACATGACATGGTACTCGCTCTTATATACCAGGGCCCGCGCCAACGCGTGTACAGCCTGATGATCTCCGACAGTGGCGCCCCCTGGTGTCTAGTGACCCCAAGCATCAATACATGACAACATCCCCCTTCAAGATCTTAGTATCAGTCTTTTTACAAATGAAGACGGTCTGGGGCTTTTTGCCCATGAGTTGATCGTCTCAGTTCAACTCCAGTTCTGGGCGAGCGTTCTGAGTCAGCTATAACTGGAGACTGAGTAACCGATCTGATGGGAGTGGTAATGACCCTATCAGAGACTTAAAGTCCAGATTCAGTAATGACAGCAGAGTCTTCTGATGAATGAACATTGGTTGGTTGGTCACTGACTGCATCTTCCTCAACCGGTTCGAGTTCATCCGTGTGCCGCAGTTTTATCCGATCAACATGTTTCCTGCATGTTTGCCCATTCTTGAGCACGACAATAAACAATCTGTTACCCTCCTTGGCCGTAACAGTATCGACGATTCATTTTGGACCTTGACCATAATTCAGCACATAAACTGGATCGTTGAAAGAGATGTCACATGACGCAGTAGCACGATCATGATACCATTGCTGATTTTTGACGTCTGTTTTCAACATGCTCATTCAAATCAGGATGGACAAGAGAAAGCTTGGTCTTGAGACTTCTCTTCATCAATAGTTCAGCAGGGGAGACCCCAGTAAGCGTGTGAGATTTTGTCATGTAACTAAGCAATATACATGACAAATGAGTGTGTAGTGAACCCTGAGTCACATGTTTCATGCTCATGCTTTGCTTGATCGTTTGAAGCGCACGCTCTGCTTGACCATTAGACACAGGACTGAATGGAGCAGGCCTTACATGTCTGATACCATTGAGTTTCATGAATTCCTGAAACTCAAGACTTGTGAAGCAAGATCCGTTATCGTTCACAACAATGTCAGGCAAACCATGAGTAGCAAACATGACACAAAGGCTCTCAATAGTAGCTGTGGATGGACTGGATGACATAATAATACATTCTATCCACTTAGAATATGCATCCACCGCAGCAAAAAATATCTTTCCCAGGAAAGGACCCGTAAAACCGATGTGCATCCTCAACCATGGTTTAGATGGCCACGACCAAAGAATCAGCGGAAATTCCACTGGTACTTTACTTAGCTGCATGCAAGTATTGCACTGATGCACACATGGTTCCAGATCAAAATCAATTCCAGGCCACCATACATGAGCCCTGGCAATGGCTTTCACCATGACAATACCAGGATGAGTGCTATGTAGTTCACATACAAATCTTTCTCTGCCTTTCTTGGGCATTATAACACGATTGCCCCACAGTAGACAATCTGACTGAATGGATAGTTCATCTTTGCGACGATTGTAAGGTTTGGTCTCACCACACATCTCCATAGGTATTGCAGACCAAGCACCACTGAGGACACGTTTCACAACCGATAAAATAAGGTCATGGCTGGTCCAGATCCTAACTTGTTGAGCAGTGACAGGTGTTCCTTCACTCTCAAAAGCATCCATTACTAACAGTAGATCTGCAGGTTGAGGCATGTCCACTTCAGGTGTGGGCAGCGGCAGATGACTCAATTCTCAGTGCCAGGTCTATGACAAATAACATAATCATAGGCAGACAATGTCAACGCCCACCTCTGGATACAGAACGATGCATTGGTATTAATACTTTTATTTTCCGAAAACAATGAAATGAGTGTCTTGTGATCCGTTTAGAGTTCAAAATAAAGACCAAACAGGTACTGATGCATCTTTTTGACCCCATACACACAGGCCAAAGCTTCTTTTTCTACCATGCTGTAAGCACTTTCTGCCTTTGACAAACTTTTCGAAGCATACGCAACAGGTTGTAGCTTACCCGACTCATTTGCTTGTTGGAGTACACAGCCAACCCCATATGATGAAGCATTACAGGCCAATACAAGACACTTACATGGATCATAGTGAACAAGCAGCTTGTTCGAACAGAGCAGATTCTTGACTTTCTCAAAAGCTTTATCTTGAGATACACCCCAGACTCAGTTGTCACCTTTTCTTAGCAGCATGTGCAGTGGCTCTAACAAAGTGCTCAATCTGGGTAATAAATTATCGAAGTAGTTGAGTAGCCCAAGGAATGAATGCAGCTCCGTCACATTCTGATGTCTGGGTGTATTTTTGATGGCCTTGGTTTTCAAATCAGTAGGCCTGATGCCATCAGCAGCAACCTTCCTCCCCAGGAATTCAACTTCAGCTGCCATGAAGACACACTTCGAATGTTTCAGCCTGAGTCCCACTTTGTCCAGACGGTGTAGGACTTCTTTAAGATTGTTCACATGTTCAGCAATGTCGCTGTGACCAGAATGTCATCTTGAAACACGACAGTTCTAGGAACGGACTTCAGTAGGCTCTCCATATTCATCTGAAATATGGCTGCAGCCGAACAGATTCCAAAAGGACACCTGTTGTAAACAAACAGTCCTTTATGAGTGTTCATGCAGGTGAGTTTCTATGAAGTGCCGACAAACTCCTGTGTCATGTAGGCCGACGTCAGATGGAGTTTAGTGAATGACTTTCCACCAGCTAGCTTGGTGAACAGGTCATCAGCCTTCAGTAGGGAATACTGATCCTGTTTCAAAAATCGGTTAATCATAACCATAGTCTCCACAGATCCTGGCAGTGCCATCACTCTTTAACACAGGAATGATAGGACTGGCTCATTCGTTAAATTCGACTGGTGATATGACCCTTTCACGTTGGAGTCTGTCAAGCTCAATTTCGACCTTCTCCCTCATCATGTACGGCACAGACTGAGCTTTGTGATAGACAGACCTTGCATCAGAATCCAGGTGAATCTGCACCTTGGCTCCAGTAAAATTGGCAATGCTCAGTTCAAACAAAGAAGGAAACTACTTCAGCACTTGAGCACACGAAGTGTCATCCACCGAGAACAACGCTTTGATATCATTCCAGTTCCACTTGATTTTCTCGAGCCAATTCCTGCTGAACAGCATTGGGCCATTGCCTGGGACGATCCATAATGGTAAATCGTGAACCACACCATCATACGACACCTTGACTACTGCACTGCCAATCACCGGTATGAGTTTCTTAGTGTAAGCACGCGACTTGGTATTGACTGGACTCAGCTTAGACTTCACAGCCTCAGTGTCCCACAGCTTGTCGAATGTCCTTTGGCTCATTATTGACAGGCTCGCACCCGTGTCCAGCTCCATTGATACAAGCACACCATTCAGCTTCACATTAACTGTGTGTTTCTGTGTGTGTGTGTGTGTTGCTCTTTGTGTGTGTGTGTTTCTGTATGTGTGTGAAACATAGAAAATAGGTGCAGGAGTAGGCCATTCGGCCTTTCGAGCCTGCACCACCATTCAATAAGATCATGGCTGATCATTCACCTCAGTACCCCTTTCCTGATTTCTCTCCATACCCCTTGATCCCTTTAGCCGTAAGGGCTATATCTAACTCCCTCTTGAATATATCCAATGAACTGGCATCAACAACCCTCTGCAGTAGAGAATTCCACAGGTTAACAACTCTGAGTGAAGATGTTTCTCCTCATCTCAATCCTAAATGGCTTACCCCTTATCCTTAGTCCCCGGTACAGGACTTCCCCAACATCGGGAACATTCTTTCTGCATCTAACCTGTCCAGTCCCATCAGAATTTTATATGTTTCAATGAGATCCCCTATCTTTCTTCTAAACGCCAGTGAATACAGGCCCAGTCGATCCAGTCTCTCCTCATATGTCAGTCCTGCCATCTCGGGAATCAGTCTGGTGAACCTTCGCTGCACTCCCTCAATAGCAAGAAGGTCCTTCCGCAGATTAGGAGACCAAAACTGAACACAATATTCCAGGTGAGGTCTCATCAAGGCCCTGTACAACTCAGTAAGACCTCCCTGCTCCTATACTCAAATCCACTCACTATGAAGGCCAACATGCCATTTGCCTTCTTCACCGCCTGCCGTATCTGCATGCCAACTTTAAATGACTGATGAACCATGACACCCAGGTCTCATTGCACCTCTCCTTTTCCTAAACTGCCGCCATTCAGATAATATTCTGCCTTCATGTTTTTGCCACCAAAGTGGATACCTCACATTTATCCACATTATACTGCATCTGCCTTGCATTTGCCCACTCACCTAACCTGTCCAAGTCACCCTGCAGCCTCTTAGCATCCTCCTCACAGCTCACACCACCACCCAGCTTAGTGTCATCTGCAAACTTGGAGATATTACACTCAACTAAATCATTGATGTATATTGAAAATAGGTGGGGTCCCAGCACTGAACCCTGTGGCACCCCACTAGTCACTGCCTGCCATTCTGAAAAGGACCCGTTTATCCCGACTCTCTGCTTCTTCTCTGCCAACCAGTTCTCTATCCACGTCAATATATTACCCCCAAAACCATGTGCTTTAATTTTGCACACCAATCTCTTGTGTGGGACCTTGTCAAAAGCCTTTGAAAGTCCAAATACACCACAACCACTGGTTCTCCATTGTCCACTCTACTAGTTACATCCTCAAAAAATTCTAGAAGATTTGTCAAGCATGATTTCCCTTCCATAAATCCATGCTGACTTGGACCGATCCTGTCACTGCTTTCCAAATGTGCTGCTATTTCATCCTTAATAATTGATTCCAACATTTTCCCCACTACTGATGTCAGGCTAACCGGTCTATAATTCCGCATTTTCTCTCTCCCTCCTTTTTTAAAAAGTGGGGTTACATTAGTTACCCTCCAGTCCATAGGAACTGATCCAGAATCGATAGACTGTTGGAAAATGATCACCAATGCATCCATTATTTCTAGGGCCACTTCCTTAAATACTCTGGGATGCAGACTATCAGGCCATCAGGATTTATCGGCCTTCAATCCCATCAATTTCTCTAACACAATTTCCTGACTAATAAGGATTTCCTTCAGTTCCTCCTTCTCGCTCGACCCTCGGTCACGCAGTATTTCCGGAAGGTTATTTGTGTCTTCTTTAGTGAAGACAGAACCAAAGTATTTATTCAATTGGTCTGCCCTTTCTTTGTTCACCATTATAAATTCACCTGATTCTGACTGCAAGGGACCTATGTTTGTCTTATCTAATCTTTTTCTCTTCGCATATCTATAGAAGCTTTTGCAGTTAGTTTTTATGTTCCCAGCAAGCTTCGTCTCATACTCTATTTTCCCCCTCCTAATTAAACCCTTTGTCCTCCTCTGCTGAATTCTAAATTTCTCCCAGTCCTCAGGTTTGCTGCGTTTTCTGGACAATTTATATGCCTCTTTCTTGGATTTAACCCTATCCCTAATTTCCCTTGTTAGCCACGGTTGAGCCACCTTCCCCATTTTATTTTTACTCCAGACAGAGATGTACAATTGTTGAAGTTCATCCATGTAATCTTTAAATGTTTGCCATTGCCTATCCACCGTCAACCCTTTTACTATTATTCGCCAGTCTATTCTAGCCAATTCATGTCTCATATCATCGAAGCTACCTTTCCTTAAGTTCAGGACCCTAGTCTCTGAATTAACTGTATCACTCTCCATCTTAATAAAGAATTCTACCATATTATGGTCACTCTTTCCCAAGGGGCCTCGCACAACAAGATTGTTAATTAGTCCTTTCTCATTACACATCACCCAATCTAGGATGGCCAGCCCTCTAGTTGGTTCTTCAACATATTGGTGTAGAAAACCATCCTTAATACACGCCAGGAAATACTCCTCCACCGTATTGCTACCAGTTTGATTAGCCCAATCTATATGTAGATTAAAGTCGCCCATGATAGCTGCTATACCTTTATTGCATGCATCCCTAATTTCTTGTTTGATGCTGTCCCCAACCTCACTACTACTGTTTGGTGGTCTGTCCACAGCTCCCACTAGCGTTTTCTGCCCTTTGGTATTCCGCAGTTCCACCCATACCGATTCCACATCATCCAAGCTAATGTCCTTCCTTATTAATTTCCTCTTTAACCAGCAATGCTACCCCACCTCCTTTTCCATTCTGTCTATCTCTTGAATGTTGAATACCCCTGGATGTTGAGTTCCCAGTCTTGTTGACCCTGGAGCCATGTCTCCATAATCCTAATTATATCATATTCGTTATTAGCTGCCTGTGCAGTTAATTCGTCCACTTTATTATGAATACTCCTCGCATTGAGATGCAGAGCCTTCAGGCTTGTCTTTTTAACACACTTTGTCCCTTTAGAATTTTGCTGTAATGTGGCCCTTTTTGATTTTTGCCTTGGGTTTCTCTGCCCTCCACTTTTACTTTTCTTCTTTCTATCTTTTGCTTCTGCCCGCATTTTACTTCCCTCTGTCTCTCTGCATATGTTCCCATCCTCCTGCCATAATAGTATAACCCCTCCCCAACAGCACTAGCAAACACTCCCCCTCGGACATTGGTTCCGGCCCTGCCCAGGTGCAGACCGTCTGGTTTGTACTGGTCCCCCCTTCCCCAGAACCGGTTCCAATGTCCCAGGAATTTGAATCCCTCCCTCCTGCACCACTTCTCAAGCCACGTATTCATCTCAGCTATCCTGCAATTCCTACTCTGACTAGCACATGGCACTGGTAGCAATCCTGAGATTACTACCTTTGAAGGAGTCCTTTCGGTCGGCGCGGGATCCCTTTGGCCCGGGACAGAAGCAGCCGGCACGGGTTCCCTTTGATAACTGCAAGGTAATGTTTATTTGTTATCCTGCTGGGGCTGCTCAGGGCCCACTGTATGTTGTCCCACTGGGGCTGCTCAGGGCCCGTTGGGTTGTTCAGGGCCTGCTGTATGTTGTCCCGCTGGGGCCCGGGACTGGCGCAGGGCCCTTTTGGCCCGGGATAGAAGCAGCCGGCACGGGGTCCCTTCGGCCGGGACAGAAGCGGCAGGCACGGGCCGAAAGGACTCCACACCTGTCCCTGTGGTTGTACATTAGGTGTTCATTGTGCTGACAGATTCGGGGGGATGTCGAACTGGCCGAAGGGACTCCACGCCGGCACTGAACTGGCCGAAGGGACCGCGGCAGCGGCGTTCAACCCAACGTCTTAAACTCCTAACCAACTTTTAATAAATTTTTTAACTTTTAATCAACTTTTAAACTTTCTAAACAATTTGGGAGAACTTTTAAAACTTGCATTTTAGACTTTTAATCAAAATACTTTTAAACATCTATTATTGAACTACATCCTTGACTTTTTAACAACCTTTAGAAACTTTTTAAATTGGGGAAACTTTTATAACCTATTATTGATTTACATCTTAGACTTTTTAACAACTCTTAGAAACTTTTGAAATAAATTTGGAATCTTTATCAACCTTTAACTTTTAAAATAACTTTGGAAGTCACCTTCCTAATGCCTGCCCCCCAACCAATCCTCGGGCCATCTACCATCAATGGCGCTACTTGGCGCCGAGCTTGCGGCCAACACTTCGCCGTAGGCAATTAGACTTATAGAGCTGTGCCTGGTCTCCAGTTGTCTTGGACCCCCTTGCCACTGGACCAAGACCTTGTTCAGCTAAGCCCGTGTGGTTGCCGGTGTGCAGCGGTTAAAAGAACTCACGCACAGGCATCTTCCACTTCGTCAGTATGAAGTTTGGGACCTGGAACATCAGGACCCACATGGACAACTCCAACAGCAACAGACCAGAACGCCGCACCGCCATAGTTGCCCGGGAACTCAGGCGTTTTGACATTGACATCACCGCTCTAAGCGAGACCCGGTGGGCAGGGGAAGGCCAGTTGAAGGAACATGGTGGAGGTTACACCTTCTTCTGGAAAGGGAAACCAGAGGCAGAACGCCACCTTCATGGAGTCGGCTTTGCCGTTAAGAATGAGCTGGTCGACCGCCTCAAATAGTCCCCCTGTGGAGTTAACGAACGCCTCATGACTCTTCGTATTACCCTATCCCGGAACCAATGCGCCACAACCCGCCACCAACTCAGTGAAATTCCAACGTTGCACGAGGTAGGCAAAGCCATAAAACAGCTCAAGAATAACAAAACTACGGGTGCGGATGGAATCCCTGCTGAGGCGCTAAAGAATGGCGGAGAGGCGCTGTTGGCGCGGATACATGACCTCATCTCTCTCATCTGGAGGGAGGAAAGCATGCCGGGAGATCTCAGAGATGCAGTGATTGTGACCATTTTTTAAAAAGGGGACAAGTCCAACTGCGGCAACTACAGGGGAAACTCCCTGCTATCAGCCACTGGGAAAGTTGTCGCTAGAGTTCTCCTCGATCATCTTCTCCCTGTGGCCGAGGAGCTCCTCCCGGAATCGCAATGCGGATTTCGTCCCCTACGGGGCACAACAGACATGATCTTTGCAGCGCGACAGTTGCAGGAAAAATGCAGGGAGCAGCGCCAGCCCTTATATGTGGCCTTTTTCGATCTTACAAAGGCCTTTGACACTGTCAACCGTGAGGGTCTATGGAGCGTCCTCCTCCGTTTCGGATGCCCCCAAAGGTTTGACAACATCCTTCGCCTGCTTCACGATGACATGCAGACCGTGATTCTTACCAACGGATCCATTACAGACCCAATTCACGTTCGGACCGGGATCAAACAGGGCTGCGTCATCGATCCAACCCTCTTCTCAATCTTCCTTGCCACCATGCTGCACCTCACAATCAACAAGCTCCTCGCTGGAGTGGAACTAAACTACAGAACCAGTGGGAAGCTGTTTAACCTACGCCGCCTCCAGGCCAGGTCCAAGATCACCTCAACCTCTGTCGTTGAGCTGCAGTATGCGGACGACGCCTGTGACTGCGCACATTCAGAGGCTGAACTCCAGGATATAATCAATGTATTCACTGAGGCATATGAAAGCATGGGCCTTACGCTTAACATCTGTAAGACAAAGGTCCTCCACCAGCCTGTCACCGCCGTTCAGCACTGCCCTCCAATCATCAAGATCCACGGCGCGGCCCTGGACAACATGGACCATTTCCCATATCTCGAGAGCCTCTTATCAACAAAGGCAGACCTTGATGCGGAGATTCAGCATCGCCTCCAGTGCGCCAGTGCAGCCTTCGGCCATCTGAGGAAAAGAGTCTTTGAAGACCAGGCCCTCAAATCTACCATCAAGCTCATGGTCTACTGGGCTGTAGTAATACTCGCCCTCCCGTATGGATCTGAGGCACGGATGATGTATAGAAGGCACCTCAAGTCGCTGGAGATATATCACCAATGATGTCTCCACAAGATCCTGCAAATCCCTGGGAGGACAGGCGCACCAATATCAGTCTCCTCGACCAGGCTAACATCCACAGTATCGAAGCACTGACCACACTTGATCAGCTTCGCTGGGCAAGCCACATAGTTCGCATGTCAGATACGAGACTCCCGAAGCAAATGCTTTATACGGAGCTCCTTCATGGTAAACGAACCAAAGGAGGACAGCGGAAAAGTTATAAAGACACCCTCAAAGCCTCCCTGGTAAAGTGCGACATCACCACTGACACCTGGGAGACCCTGGCCGAAGACCGCTCGAGGTGGAAAAAGTACATCTGGGAGGGCGTCGAGCTCTTCGAGTCCCAACGCAAAGAGCATGAAGAGGCCAAGCGCAGGCAGCGAAAGGAGCACGCTGTAAACCAGCCCCACCGACCCCTTCCCTCGACGAATGTCTGTCCCACCTGTAACAGGGTTTGTGACTCTCGTATCGGACTGTTCAGCCATCAAAGAACTCATTTTGGGAGTGGAAGCAAGTCTTCCTCGATTCCGAGGGACTGCCTTGATGATGACTACCTTTGAGGTCCTGCTTTTTAATTTAACTCCTAGCTTCCTGAATTTAGCTTGTTTTTTTACCTATATCATTGCTACCTATATGCACCACAGCAACTGGCTGTTCACCCTCCCCTTCCAAAATGTCCTGCAGCCGCTCCGAGACATCCTTGAGCCTTGCACCAGGGAGGTAACATACCATCCTGGAGTCTCAATTGCGGCCGCAGAAACACCTATCTATTCCCCTTACAATAGAATCTCCTACCACTATAACTCTCCTGCCCTCCTGTGCAGCAGAGCCACCCATGGTGCCATGAACTTGGCTGCTGATGAGTCATCCCCTCCAACAGCACCCAAGGTGGTGTATCTGTTTTGGAGAGGGATGATTGCAGGAGACTCCTGCACTACCTTCCGCTGCTCTGCCTGATGGTCACCCATTTCCTATCTGCCTGAGTAACCTTTACCTGCGGTGTGACCAACTCACTAAACGTGCTTTTCATGACATCCTCAGCGTCGCAGATGCTCCAGAGTGAATCCATGCGCAGCTCCAATGCCGCAATGCAGTCTGTCTGGAGCTGCAGCTGGATGCACTTCCTGCACATATAGCAGTGAAGGACAATGGGGGCATCCCTGACTTCCCACATAGCACAGGAGGAGCATGACACGGGTCTGGGCTCTCCTGCCATGACTTAACCCTTAGATTAACTTAATTTGGCAACAATGTCAGAAAACCGATAAGGAAACAAAAAGAAGAAAAAAAAGATTAAATACCAATCCACCAACCAACCGCTTACTCGCTTGGCTGTGACGTCACCCTTTGATTTCTTTCTGCTTCTTTGTTTTACCTTTGGCCCCTGCACCAGCTGGCCTCCTCGACATGTGTGTCTGTCTGTGTGTGTGTGTGTGTGTGTGTGTGTGTGTGTTTCTGTGTGTGTGTGTGTGTGTGTGTTTCTGTGTGTGTGTGTGTGTGTGTGTGTGTGTCTGTTTCTGTGTGTGTGTGTGTTTGTGTGTGTGTGTTTCTGTTTGTGTGTGTCTGTGTGTGTGTGTGTCTGTTTCTGTGTGTGTGTGTGTGTTTGTGTGTGTGTGTTTCTCTGTGTGTGTGTGTGTGTGTGTGTGTTTCTGTGTGTGTGTTTCTATGTGTGTGTGTGCGTGTGTGTGTCTCTGTCTGTGTATGTGTTTCTGTGTGTGTGTGTTTGTGCAGCGGTCCAGCTCGGAAATCGGCGTGGTCCCGGCCTGCAAGACCATCAGCAGGCTGGGGCCATTGGAGGGAGCAGTGTCCTGCGGGATACCACTGCAGGGAGCAGCACGTGCTGCTGCAGGAGGGCGACGGCTGCGAAGTCAGGTCGCTGATTGCAGTGCGAGCAGACACAGCAGGAGGGGCGAAGGAGCGGCAAGAGTTTGTAGAGGGAAGTGACCGGAGCCCAGGAGAGGCGTGAGTTTGGGGCCCAGAAACGGCGAGGGCCCAGGGGCAGCACGGGCCAGCCCACACTGCGATATGTGTGCGCACTAGGTCCGTGCAGCAGAGCTGATCTCCAGTTAGTCTTGAGTAATCCTTGCCACTGGACCAAGACCTAGCTCCGTCAAGCCCGTGTGGTGGCTGGTGTGCAACGGCTACCCACGTTAAAAAAATCCATGCACAGGCATCTTCCACCCCTCACGATGTAGTTCAGGACCTGGAATATTAGGTCCTTCATTGAAACACTTGTGAACTCATCCCTTTTTGAGTGGAAGCAAGCCATCCTCGCTTTGAGGCACTGCCTATGATGATGAACCATTATCGGTTGGCTCTTTGTCAGGAATGAATACAGGCCATACACTTCCTCCTCTGGTATCTTAGGTTGCATATCCGGGCTGGCACTGGACTGGTCATCATCATCAATGTGATGAGCAGCAGCATGCTTGCTCAATTGTGCGCACATTCGCTGAAGATGCCCCACTTTCGAACAGTCTTTACAGATGTACTGTTTAAACCGACACTGATGAGGCCGATGATAGGTCCCACCACGCCAATAGGGTGAAATCGGATTCGTACCAGTTGGCAGACTTTGAGTAGCTACAGTTTTCACATAAGCAGTTGAGTAGGCCCTGCCATAAGCAGCTCTGCCAGACGACGACACAATCTTGTTTACAGTACTTGCCGTGGAGCTCCGACTCTTTGATGATATTTGATGATATCTGCCTTAAATATCATCGGTCGCCATGCATGCCTGGGCAGTCGCGATGGCCTTGCTCAAATCCAGTGTTTCTGCAGCCAATCATTTTCAAAGGATCACATCATGGTTGATGCCTATCACAAAGAAATCTCACAGCATGTCTTCCAACGCATTTTCGAACTTACACGGCTCAGCCAGATGTCTTAGGTCTGCGACGAATCCCGACACATCCTGGCCCTCAGCATGAACATGTGTGTAGAAGCGATAGCGGGAGATGATGATCCCCTCTTTTGGCTTGATTTGTTCATGCACCAAAGCGCACAAATCCCATACTCTTTGTCCATTGGACGTGCAGGCGAGAGAAGATTCTTTATGAGGCCATAAATTTTTGGACCACAAACGGTGAGGAAAACCGTCCTGCGCCGAACTGCATCACCAGCTTCCTCCATTTTGTTGGCCACGAAATACTGATCCAGGCGGTCGATAAAATCCGCCCAATCCTTGCCATCCACGAATCTCTCCAGAATTCCAATGGTGCCCATTGTGCATGCGAAGGTTCTTAAGTTACCTCATTACCAAATGTAATGTATATAATTGTACATTCCTGTCTGGCATAGAAATAAAAAAGGGAAGGTGGCTCAACCGTGGCTATCAAAGGAAATCAGGGATAGTATTAAAGCCAAGGAAGTGGCATACAAATTGGCCAGAAATAGCAGCGAACCTGGGGACTGGGAGAAATTTAGAACTCAGCAGAGGAGGACAAAGGGTTTGATTAGGGCAGGGAAAATGGAGTATGAGAAGAAGCTTGCAGGGAACATTAAGACGGATTGCAAAAGTTTCTATAGATATGTAAAGAGAAAAAGGTTAGTAAAGACAAATGTAGGTCCCCTGCAGTCAGAATCAGGGGAAGTCATAACGGGGAACAAAGAAATGGCGGACCAATTGAACAAGTACTTTGGTTCGGTATTCACGAAGGAGGACACGAACAACCTTCCGGTTATAAAAGGGGTCGGGGGGTCTAGTAAGGAGGAGGAACTGAGGGAAATCCTTATTAGCCGGGAAATTGTGTTGGGGAAATTGATGGGATTGAAGGCCGATAAATCCCCAGGGCCTGATGGACTGCATCCCAGAGTACTTAAGGAGGTGGCCTTGGAAATAGTGGATGCGTTGACAGTCATTTTCCAACATTCCATTGACTCTGGATCAGTTCCTATGGAGTGGAGGGTAGCCAATGTAACCCCACTTTTTAAAAAAGGAGGGAGAGAGAAAACAGGGAATTATAGACCGGTCAGCCTGACATCGGTAGTGGGTAAAATGATGGAATCAATTATTAAGGATGTCATAGCAGTGCATTTGGAAAGAGGTGACATGATAGGTCCAAGTCAGCATGGATTTGTGAAAGGGAAATCATGCTTGACAAATCTTCTGGAATTTTTTGAGGATGTTTCCAGTAGAGTGGATAAGGGAGAACCAGTTGATGTGGTATATTTGGACTTTCAGAAGGCGTTCGACAAGGTTCCACACAAGAGATTGATGTGCAAAGTTAGAGCACATGGGATTGGGGGTAGTGTACTGACATGGATTGAGAACTGGTTGTCAGACAGGAAGCAAAGAGTAGGAGTAAATGGGTACTTTTCAGAATGGCAGGCAGTGACTAGTGGGGTACCGCAAGGTTCTGTGCTGGGGCCCCAGCTGTTTACACTGTACATTAATGATTTAGATGAGGGGATTAAATGTAGTATCTCCAAATTTGCGGATGACACTAAGTTGGGTGGCAGTGTGAGCTGCGAGGAGGATGCTGTGAGGCTGCAGAGCGACTTGGATAGGTTAGGTGAGTGGGCAAATGCATGGCAGATGAAGTATAATGTGGATAAATGTGAGGTTATCCACTTTGGTGGTAAAAACAGAGAGACAGACTATTATCTGAATGGTGACAGATTAGGAAAAGGGGAGGTGCAAAGAGACCTGGGTGTCATGGTACATCAGCCATTGAAGGTTGGCATGCAGGTGCAGCAGGCGGTTAAGAAAGCAAATGGCATGTTGGCCTTCATAGCAAGGGGATTTGAGTACAGGGGCAGGGAGGTGTTGCTACAGTTGTACAGGGCATTGGTGAGGCCACACCTGGAGTATTGTGTACAGTTTTGGTCTCCTCACCTGAGGAAGGACATTCTTGCTATTGAGGGAGTGCAGCGAAGGTTCACCAGACTGATTCCCGGGATGGCGGGACTGACCTATCAAGAAAGACTGGATCAACTGGGCTTGTATTCACTGGAGTTCAGAAGAATGAGAGGGGACCTCATAGAAACATATAAAATTCTGACAGGGTTAGACAGGTTAGATGCAGGAAGAATGTTCCCAATGTTGGGGAAGTCCAGAACCAGGGGTCACAGTCTAAGGATAAGGGGTAAGCCATTTAGGACCGAGATGCGGAGGAACTTCTTCACCCAGAGAGTGGTGAACCTGTGGAATTCTCTACCACAGAAAGTTGTTGAGGCCAATTCACTAAATATATTCAAAAAGGAGTTAGATGAGGTCCTTACTGCTAGGGGGATCAAGGGGTATGGCGAGAAAGCAGGAATGGGGTACTGAAGTTGAATGTTCAGCCATGAACTCATTGAATGGCGGTGCAGGCTAGAAGGGCCGAATGGCCTACTCCTGCACCTATTTTCTATGTTTCTATGTTCTATGTAATGACTCGAAAGACTTTTACTGTAAACTCACTCAGGTGCAAACCTGGTTCAACTTTATTTGTGCCCAAAATGTGCACATGACATGGTACTCGCTCTTATATACAAGGCCCGCGCCAAAGCACGTAAAGCCCGATTACCTCCGACAGTGGCGCCCCCTGGTGTCTAGTGACCCCAAGCATCAATACATAACAGTCGGGCCGGCCCCGACAAAGATATTGTTGTCGGGCGAACCCCGTCAAGGAGGCTGTCGAGCGGGCCGGATTGCCGAGGATGTCGGCGGGCGGGGCCCGCCAAGGCGGTGTTCAGGCGCGGCCCGTCAAGGTGGTGTTCGGGCGGGGCCTGCCGAGGTGGTGTTCAGACGGGGCCCGCCAAGATGGTATTCAGGTGGGCCCCGCCAAGGAGATTGTTGGGTGGGCCCCGCCAAGGAGGTTGTTGGGCATGCCGGATCGCCAAGGATGTCGTCAGGAGGGGCCCGCCGAGGAGGTGTTTGGGCGGGCCCCCCCGAGGAGGTGTTTGGGCGGGCCCCCCCGAGGAGGTGTTTGGGCGGGCCCCCCCGAGGAGGTGTTAGGGCGGGTTGGCAAGGAGGCCCCGAGATCGGCAGGGTCGTCGGGTCCGGATTCCGGAACATTTTATTGATTACGGAAGACCCTGCCACCGATCGTCCGGATACTGGAACATTCCGGATTCCGGAACTCCGGATTCTCGATGCTGCACCTGTACACATTAACTGGTAGGATACTAAGAAGTGTAGAGGAACAAAGGGACCTTGGAGTGCATGTCCACAGTTCGCTGAAAGTAGCAGGCCAGGTCGATAAGATGGTTAAGAAGGAATACGGAATGTTTGCCTTTATTAGCCGAGACATAGAATACAAGAGCAAGGAGGTTATGCTTGAATTGTATAAAACACTGGTTAGGGCACAGCTAGAGTATTGCGTGCAGTTCTGGTCACTGCATTACAGAAAGGACGTGATTGCACTGGAGAGGGTACAGAGGAGATTTACGAGGATGTTGCCGGGAGTGGAGAATCGAAGCTATGAGGGCAGATTAGATAGGCTGAATTTGTTTTCATTGGAACAGAGGAGACTGAGGGGAGACCTCATTGAGGTGTATAAAATTATGAGGGGCCTAGATATAGTGGATAGAAAGGACATATTTCTCTCAGCAGAGGGGTCAACAACCAGGGGTCATAAATTTAAAGTAATTGGTAAAGATTAGCAATCTTGTTGTGCGAGGCCCCTTCAGGAAGAGTGACCATAATATGGTAGAATTCTTCATTAAGATGGAGAGCAACATAGTTAAGTCAGAGACTAGGGTCCTGAACTTAAGGAAAGGTAACTTCGATGGTATGAGACGTGAATTGGCTAAGATAGATTGGCAAATTATACTTAAAGGGTTGACGGTGGAATAGGCAATAGCAAACATTTAAAGATCACATGGATGAACTTCAGCAATTGTACATCTCTGTCTGGAGTAAAAATAAAACGGGGAAGGTGGCTCAACCGTGGCTAACAAGGGAAATTAGGGATAGTGTTAAATCCAAGAAAGAGGCATATAAATTGGCCAGAAAAAGCAGCAAACCTGAGGACTGGGAGAAATTTAGAATTCAGCAGAGGAGGTCAAAGGGTTTAATTAGGAGGGGGAAAATAGAGTATGAGAGGAAGCTTGCTTGCAGCGAACATAAAAACTGACTGCAAAAACTTCTATAGATATGTGAAGAGAAAAAGATTAGTGAAGACAAATGTAGGTCCCTTGCAGTCAGAATCAGGTGAATTTATAATGGGGAACAAAGAAATGGCAGACCAATTGAACAAAAACTTTGGTTCTGTCTTCACTAAGGAAGACACAAATAACCTTCCGGAAGTACTAGGGGACCGAAGGTCTAGCGAGAAGGAGGAACTGAAGGAAATCCTTATTAGTCAGAAAATTATGTTAGGGAAATTGATGAGATTGAAGGCCGACAAATCCCCAGGGTCTGATAGTCTGCATCCCAGAGTACTTAAGAAAGTGGCCCTAGAAATAGTAGGTGATCATTTTCCAACAGTCTATCAACTCTGGATCAGTTCCTATGGATTGGAGGGTAGGTAATGTAACCCCACTTTTTAAAAAAGGAGGGAGAGAGAAAACAGGGAATTATAGACCGGTTAGCCTGACATCGGTAGTGGGGAAAATGTTGGAATCAGTTATTAAAGATGTAATAGCAGTGCATTTGGAAAGCAGTGACAGGATCGGTCCAAGTCAGCATGGATTTATGAAAGGGAAATCATGCTTGACAAATCTTCTAGAATTTTTTGAGGATGTAACTAGTAGAGTGGACAATGGAGAACCAGTGGATGTGGTGTATTTGGACTTTCAAAAGGCTTTTGACAAGGTCTCACACAAGAGATTGGTGTGCAAAATTAAAGCACATGGTATTGCGGGTAATGTATTGACGTGGATAGAGAACTGGTTGGCAGACAGGAAGCAAAGAGTAGGAATAAACGGGTCCTTTTCAGAATGGCAGGCAGTGACTAGTGGGGTACCGCAAGGTTCAGTGCTGGGACCTCAGCTATTTACAATATACATTAATGATTTAGACAAAGGAATTGAATGTAATATCTCCAAGTTTGCAGATGACACTAAGCTGGGTGGCAGTGTGAGCTGTGAGGAGGATGCCAAGAGGCTGCAGGGTGACTTGGACAGGTTAGGTGAGTGGGCAAATGCATGGCAGATGCAGTATAATGTAGATAAATGTGAGGTTATCAACTTTGGTGGCAAAAACAGGAAGGCAGAATATTATCTGAATGGTGACAGATTAGGAAAAAGGGAGATGCAACGAGCCCTGGGTGTCATGGTACATCAGTCATTGAAAGTTGGCATGCAGGTATAGCGGGCAGTGAAGAAGGCAAATGGCATGTTGGACTTCATAGCAGTGGATTTGAGTAAAGGAGCAGGGAGGTCTTACTGAGTTGTACAGGGCCTTGGTGAGACCACACCTTGAATATTGTGTACAGTTTTGGTCTCCTAATCTGAGGAAGGACATCCTTGCTATTGAGGGAGTGCAGCGAAGGTTCACTAGACTGATTCCCGGGATGGCAGGACTGACATATGAAGAAAGACTGGATCAACTAGGCTTATATTCACTGGAATTTAGAAGAATGAGAGGAGATCTCATAGAAACACATACAATTCTGATGGGATTGGACAGATTAGATGCAGGAAAAATGTTCCCAATGTTGGGGAAATCCAGAACCAGGGGTCACAGTCTAAGGATAAGGGGTAAGCCGTTTAGGACCATGATGAGGAGAAACTTCTTCACTCAGAGAATTGTGAACCTGTGGAATTCTCTACCACAGAAAGTTATTGAGGCCAGTTCATTAGATATATTCAAAAGGGAGTTAGATGTGGCCCTTACGGCTAAAGGGATCAAGGGGTATGTAGAGAAAGCAGGAAAGGGGTAATGAAGTTGCATGATCAGAGATGGTGCAGGATCGAAGGGCCGAATGGCCTACTCCTGCACCTATTTTCTATGTTTCTATGTTTCTAAAGTTTAGTGAGGATTTGAGGGGAAATTTCCTCATGCAGAGAGTTGTGGGGGTCTGGAACTCACTGCCTGAAATAGTGGTAGAGGCAGAAACCTTCGCCACATTTAAAAAGTATTTGGATGTGCACCTGAAATGCCGTAACGGTCCTAGAGCTGGAAAGTGGGATTATTGGCCGGCATGGATATGATGGGCCGAAATGGCCTCTTTCCGTGCTGTAAGCTTATGTGATTCTATGATAAAATAATTTGATATACATCCACGGCCTGGACTTGGGTGTAGTGGGCATAATTTCAAAGTTTACCTACCTCTTTGACCAAACTTGTGTCATCTGCCTTAATTTCTTCTTATGTGGCTCGGTGTCAAATTTTTATTTTGTCATATCATCTCATCATAGGCAGTCCCTCGAAATCGAGGAAGACTTGCTTCCGCTCTAAATGTGAGCTCTCAGGTTGCTGTACAGTCCAATGCAGGAATTACAGTCTCTGTAACAGGTGGGGCAGACAGTGTTTGAAGGAAAGGGTGGGTGGGGAGCCTGGTTTACCGCATGCTCCTTCCGTTGTCTGCGCTTAGTTTCTTAATGCTCTCGGCGATGAGACTCAAGGTGCTTAGCGCCCTCCTGAATGCTCTTCCTCCGCTTTTGGCGGTTTTGGGCCAGGGATTCCCAGGTGCCGGTGGAGATGTTACACTTTATCAAGGAGGCTTTGAGGGTGTCCTTGAAGCGTTTCCTCTGCCCACCTGGGGCTCGCTTGCCACGTAGGAGTTCTGAATAGAGTACTTGCTTAGGGAGTCTCGTGCCGGGCATGTGGACGATGTGGCCTGCCCAATGGAGCTGGTCGAGTGTGGTCAGCGCTTCGATGTTGGGGATGTTGGTCTTATAACACTCCTGTGAAGTGCCTTGAGATGTTTTACTACGTTAAAGGCATTTTATAAATACAAGTTGTTTGCAGATGACACAAAGTTTGGAAATGTAGTAAACAGACGATAGAGCAGATTTCAGGAGGTTATAGGATGGTGAAATGGGCAGACACATGTCACATCAAATTTACCGCAGAGAAGTGTGAAGAATGCATTTTGAGGAAAAATGAGGAACAGCAATATAAATTAAATGGTACAATTTTAAAAGGGGTGCTGGAACAGAAAGCCCTGGGGGTTCGTATACACAAATCTTTGAAGGTAGCAAAACAAGTTGAGAATTCTGTTAAATAAAACCTATGAGACCTTTGGCTTTATAAATACAGGCATAGAGTACAAAAGCAAGGAAGTTAGGGTAAAACTTTAATAATCACTGGTTCGACCTCAGCTAGAGTATAATGTACAATTCTGGGCACCACATTTTAGGACAGATGTCAAGGTGTTGGAGAGAGTGCGGAGAATATTTACTAGAATGGTACCAGGAATGAGAGACTTCAGTTATGTGAAGTGACTAGAGAAGCTGGGATTGTTTACCTTAGAGCAGAGAAGGTTAAGGGCAGATTTAATAGAGGCTTTCAAAAGTATGAGGGGTTTTCAGAGACGAAATAAGGAGAAACTATTTCCACTGACAAGAGGATGGGTAACCAGCCGGAATAGATTTAAGATAATTGGCAAAAAAAACAAGGGAAATTAGAATTTCTTTTACGCAGCGAGTTGTTAATATCTGGAATGCACTGCCTAAAAAGGTGGTGGCAGCAGATTCAGTAGTAACTTTCAAAAGTGAATTGGATACATACTTGAAAAGGAATACTTTTCAGGGCTATGGGGAAAAAGCAGGAGAGTGGGACTAATTGGATAGCTCTTTCAAAGTCTCAACACAGACACATGGGCAGGAAGGCCTCCTTCTGTGCTGTATGATGCTATGATTTTCTACACAATGTTTTTAAGGAATGTTTTTCAAGTATACCAATTACATACAATGGGGAAAGTGCAGGGGATCTGAGACCTGTGTAAGCATGTCAAGCAACAGCATGGCTCTTCAACCAATCACATTGAAGAATCCTCACTGAGACACATAGGGGGTGAGATTGCCCTGTGCCTCATTTGGGGCGCTAAATTCAAAATAAATGAAAATTTAGCATCCAGCGAGATGGGCAGCTAAATATTCCGGAATTGGGGGTCTTTGAATGAAAAAAATCTGCAGGGCAGTATCGGAGGCTTAATTCGCCTATGCGGGGCGGTAGCGGGGTGATAGAGGGGTGGAAGCACAGCACTGATGACACCAGCGCGACACAACATCCCTCCCCTTTTAAAGGTGAGGGCCGCTGCGAACTTTGCAGCTGCTTTCCTGGCATCCACTGGGCCAGCAGGGAGGGTTTTGGCCGGGCCAATGCTGCCATTGTCGGGTCGACTACAAAGTCGTCCGACAAAAAAAAGATGCCGGCCGCGGCACCATTTAATGGCAGCTGGGGCACCCCAGCCAGCACAGCTTTGTGACCCGTAAAGCTGACGATGGTATCGCCTCGCGCCAACCTTGCTCCTGCAGGGCAATTTCCCCTGCGGGCCATAAAGCAAAGCTTGTGGAGGAGCAGAGCAAATCAGACAGCAACTACTGGATTTCTGAGTTTAATTGTGCATGTGCAGATTCCAGAAGTTGCTGTCCGATTTACTCCACAATAACGGTGAGCGCTGTTCGCCTCATTGTTATTATTACTGTAAAATCCGGGTCGATATATTTACTTGTAATGTTCTCTGCAGAATTTTTGTCAAAAGTTTTAATTTGATAAATATAAACTGCTGCAAGTACTTTGCAGATTCCAGCATCCGCAGTATTTTGCTTTGGTGTTGTTGCTCCAAATACTTTTGCAGGTTCAGTTGATGTGTAGTCCAATGGACCATTACTGTATGTAAGAAGGGAGCGAAAGATGGTAATGGTACCGTGAAGGTGTGCAAATGCATGTAGGACAATGATCAATTAAGTCGATACTTTATTTGACAACAACATGCACAATGCTGCAGTGTAATTTTAAAGGAGTAAACTCTATGACACAGTCATTATCACCCACTTAGGGATTATAGAATCATAGAATCATAAAATGGTTACAGCACAGAAGAAGGATATTAGATCCGCGAGCCCATGCCAGCTCTCTGCAAGAACACCTCAGCTAGTCCCACTCCCCCGCCCTTTCCCCGTAAACCTGCACTTTTTTTCTTTCAGGTACTTATCCAATTCCCTTTTGAAAGCTGTGATTGAGTCTGCCTCCACCATCCTTTCAGGTGGCGTATTCCAGATCCTGAGCACTTGCTGTGTAAAAAAAGTTTTATCTTATGTCGCCTTTGGTTTACCTGAAGAGTGAAAGTTCTGTTTAATAGAAATCACAAATCTAAAATAACTTTTGATTAACACCCAAGATATTATTCAATTTGCATCAAAACAATAATTTATTTTAATTATACAGGTATTTGATATCCAATGCAAATCCAAATTAATTTTATCAAAATCATCATCATCATCATAGGCAGTCCCTCGGGATCGAGGAAGACTTGCTTCCACTCCTGAAGTGAGTTCTTTGGTGGCTGAACAGTCCAATATGAGAACCACAGACTCTGTCACAGGTGGGACAGATAGTCGTCGAGGGAAGGGGTGGGTGGGACTGGTTTGCCGCACGCTCTTTCTGCTGCCTGCCCTTGATTTCTGCATGCTCTTGGCGTTGAGACTCGAGGTGCTCAGCACCCTCTTGGATGCACTTCCTCCACTTAGGGCAGTCTTGGGCCAGGGACTCCCAGGTATCAATGGGGATGTTGCACTTTATCAGGGAGGCATTGAGGGTGTCCTTGTAGCGTTTCCACTGCCCACCTTTGGCTCGTTTGCCATGAAGGAACTCCGAGTAGAGCACTTGCTTTGGGAGTCTCGTGTCTGGCATGTGGACTATGTGGCCTGCCCAGCGGAGCTGATCGAGTGTGGTCAGTGCTTCAATGCTGGGGATGTTAGCCTGAGTGAGGACGTTGATGTTGGTGCGCTTGTCCTCCCAGGGGATTTGTAGGATCTTGCGGAGACATCGTTGGTGATATTTCTCCAGCAACTTGAGGTGTCTACTGTACATGGTCCATGTCTCTGAGCCATACAGGAGGGCAGGTATTACTACAGCCCTGTAGACCATGAGCTTGGTGGCAGTTTGGAGGGCCTGGTCTTCAAACACTCTTTTCCTCAGGTGACCGAAGGCTGCACTGGCGCACCGGAGGCAGTGTTGAATCTCATCGTCGATGCCTGCTCTTGTTGATAGGAGGCTCCCGAGATATGGAAAGTGGTCCACGGTGTCCAGGGCCGCGCCGTGGATCTTGATGACTGGGAGACAGTGCTGTGCGGTGAGGACAGGCTGGCGGAGGACCTCTGTCTTACTGAACCTGCAAAAGTACTTGGAGCAACAACACCAAAGCAAAATACTGCGGATGCTGGTATGGTTCTTCCTACCCTCTTTGATTGCGTGCATCTGTTTTATGCTATGGATGAGATATTGGAGATAGTATTTGTTGTACTTGAATTCTATGTAAAATAATGGAATCGATTAGCAGCAGTAAGTCTGAGGAGCATCTCTATAATCGAATTTGTAAACAGCAGTCAATAGAGCTTTCGAAGTGGAAGATCCTGCCTGACCAATCTCCTTCATTTCTTTGAGAAAATGAAATCCAAGTGGCAAGTGGTAAACCTATAACTTCGTGTACTTTAACTTCCAAAACACAAACACCCTGGAATCACTTAAGAAACAATTAGATGTAGCAATGGGCGTGGAGGAAGGGGAAATGTAGGGTCTTCAGGAGGAATGATTTAAGGTTTTAAAAAAATTTGTTCATGGGATATGGGCGTTGCTGGCATGGCCAGCATTTATTGCCATCCCTAATTGTCCTTGAGAAGGTGGTGGTGAGTCATCTTCTTGAACTGCTGCAATCCATGTGGTGAAGGTATTCCCACGGTGCTGTTAGGTAGGGAGTTCCAGGATTTTGACCCAGCGACGATGAAGGAACGGCGATATACTTCCAAGTCAGGATGGTGTGTGACTTGGAGGGGAATTTGGAGGTTCCCGTGATCCCGTGTGCTTGCTGCCTTTGTCCTTTTAGATGGTAGAGGTCACGGGTTTGGGAGTTGCTGCTGAAGAAGCCTTAGCAAGTTGCTGTAGTGCGTCTTGCAGTTGGTACACACTGCAAACATGGTGCGCCGGTGGTGGAGGGAGTGGATGTTTAAGGTGGTGGCTGGGGTGCCAATCATACAGGTTGCTTTGTCCTGGATGGTGTAGAGCTTTTTGAGTGTTGTTGGAGCTACAATCATCCAGGCAAGTAGAGAGTATTCCACCACACACCTAACTTGTGCCTTTTAGATAGTGGAAAGGTTTTGGGGAGACAGGAGGTGAGACACTCACCACAGAATACTCAGCCTCTAACCTGCTCTTGTGGCCACAGTATTTATGTGGTTGGTCCAGTTAAGTTTCTGGTCAATGGTGACTCCCAGTATGTTGATGGTGGGGGATTCGACGATGGTAATGCTGTTGAATGTCAAAGGGCATTGGTTAGACTCTCGCTTGTTGGAGATAGTCATTGTCTGACACTCGTGTGGCGCGAATGTTACTTACAACTTATCAGCCCAAGCCTGAATGTTGTCCAGGTCTTGCTGCATGCGGGCATGCACTGCTTCATTATCTGAGGAGTTGCGAATTGCATTGAACACTGTACAGTCATCAGCGAACATCCCCACTTCTAACCTTATGACGGAGAGAAGGTCATTGATCAAGCAGCTGAAGATGGTTGGGCCAAGGACACTGCCCTAAGGAATTCCTGAAGTGAAGTCCTGGGGCTGTGATGATTGACCTCCAACCACCGCAACCATCTTCTTTTGTGCTAGGTATGACTCCAGCCAGTGGAAAGTTTTCCCTCTGATTCCCATTGACTTTAATTTTACTAGGGCTTCTTGATGCCACACTTGGTCAAAAGCTGCCTTGATGTCAAGGGCAGTCACTCTCACCTCATCTCTGGAATTCAGCTCTTTTGTCCATGCTTGGACCAAGGCTGTAATGAGGTCTGGAGCCAAGTGATCCCGGCAGAACCCAAACTGGACACCTGTGAGCAGATTATTGGTGAGCAAGTTCCGCTTGATTGTACTGCTGACGACATCTTCCATCACTTTGCTGATGATTGAGATTAGACTGATGGGGTGATAATTGGCCGGATTGGATTTGTCCTGCTTTTTGTGGACAGGACATACCTGGGCAGTTTTCCATATTGTCGGATAGATGCCAGTGTTGTAGCTGTACTGGAACAGCTTGGCTAGAGGCACGGCTAGTACTGGAGCACAAGTCTTCAACACAACAGCCAGGATGTTGTCAGGGCCTATAGCCTTTGCTGTATCCAGTGTGCTCAGCTGTTTCTTGATATCATGTGGAGTGAATCGAATTGGCTGAAGACTGGCTTCTGTGATGGTGGGGACCTCAGGAGGAGGCCAATTTGGATCATCCACTTGGCACTTCTGGCTGAAGATGGTTGCAAACACATCAGCCTTGTCTTTTGCACTCACATGCTGGGCTCTGCCATCATTGAGGATGGGGATATTCATGGAGCTTCCTCCTCCCATTAGTTGTTTAATGGTCCACCACCATTCACAACTGGATGTGGTAGGATTGCAGAGCTTTCATCTGATCTGTTGATTGTGGGATTGCTTAGCTCTGACTATAGGATACTGTTTAGCATGCATGTAGCATGTATGTAGTCCTGTGTTGCAGCTTCCCCAGGTTGGCACCTCATTTTTAGGTATGCCTGGTGCTGCTCCTGGCATGTTCTTCTATACTCCTCATTGAACCAGGGTTGGTCCTTTGGCTTAATGGTAATGGTAGAGTGAGGGATATGCCAGGCCATGAGGTTACATAGTGTGATGGAATGCAATTCTGCTGCTACTGATGGCCCACAGCGCCTCATGGATGCCCAGTTTTGAGCTGCTAGCTCTGTTTTGAATCTATTCCATTTATCACAGTGGTAGTGCCACACAACATGATGGAGGGTGTCCTCAGTGTGAAGACGGGAATTCTTCTCCACAATGACTGTGCGGGTCACTGCTACCAATTCTATCATGGATAGATGCATCAGCAATGGGTAGATTGGTGAGGACGAGGTCAAATAGGTTTTTCCCTCGATTTGGTTCTCTCACCACCTGTCACAGGACTCGGCCAGCTCGGTAAGTAGTGGTGCTACCGAGCCAATCTTGGTGATGCACATTGAAGTCCCCCATCCAGAGTACATTCTGTGCCCTTGCTACCCTCAGTGCTTCTTCCAAGTGGTGTTCAATATGGAGGAGTACTGATTCATCAGCTGAGGGAGGGCGGTAGATGGTAATCAGCAGGAGGTTTCCTTGCACATGCTTGAGACCTGAAGCCATGAGACTTCATGGGGTCCAGAGTCAATATTGAGGACTCCCAGGGCCACTCCCTCCCGACTGTATATAAGGGGGGCCTTCCTTATCCATCAGTATCTTATCTTGTAAGGGACTTGTTATGTATTTAACCCTTGGCAACCTGTATCACACCACCACCAGAAGGCCTACCTGTTGGAGTCCCAAGGGATCCTAGCATCCCTTGGGAGCACTGTATATAAGCAGGCCACCCAAGCGGTACCTGCACTCTGGAGTCTAATTAAAGAAGCTAAGGTCACACTTACTCATTGCATACAGTACTCAGTTTCATCCTTTATTATGAACGTAACAATTGGCCAGGAGATGCCGAACAACCACGCAAAAGTGCAAAGAACAGTTGGCATCCTGGAGAAGTTCTCAGAAGGGGACGATTGGGAGGCCTTCATGGAGAGACTTGACCAATACTTCGTGGTCAACGAACTGGAAGGGGACAAGAACGCTGCCAAACGAAAGGCGATCCTCCTAACCGTCTGTGGGGCAACAATCTATGGCCTCATTGAGAATCTTCTAGCTCTGGTAAAGCCAACAACCAAATCCTATGAAGAATTGTGTACGCTGGTCCAGAAGCACCTAAATCCAAAGAAAAGCGTTTTGATGGTGAGGTATCGGTTCTACACGTGTCAATGGTCGGAGGGCCAGGAAGTGGCGAGCTACATCGCCGAACGAAGGTGCCTCGCAGGACATTGTGAATTTGAAGGATTTCTACAAGTGCTGAAAGACTTTTTTGCGCTTGGCATTGGCCATGAGGTAATCCTTTGCAAACTATTGACTGTTGAAACTCCGAATCTGAGCAAAGCCATAATGATAGCCCAGGCGTTTACGTCCACCAACGATAACACCAAACAAATTTCGCAACATAAAGAGGTTTCGGCCAGTACTGTGCACAAAATAACATCGTTTTCGAGCAGGAATATACATGGCAGAATGAACACGCCAGCTGCTGTACAATCCCAGATGACCCAGAGTCTGCCATCAATCGTTAATGCGAGGCAGTTAACACTTTGTTGGCGTTGTGGAGGTGATCATCGGGCCCATCAATGCCGCTTCAAGCACAATGCATGCAATGACTGCAGAACAATGGGGCACCTCCAGCGAATGTGCAGGTGAGCTGCAAGCCCTGCAAACCACCACGTTGCAGAGGAAGATCGATCCATGGTGGATCAGGCTGAACTAGCAACTTGAACCGAGGAGGCAGAAGTGTACGGGGTACACACCTTCACTACGAAATGTATACCAATAATGTTAAAAGTTGAATTGAACGGAATTCCAGTATCCATGGAACTGGACACGGGGGTGAGTCAGTCCATAATGAGCAAAAAGGCCTTTGACAGGCTGTGGTGCAACAAGGCACACAGGCCCAAGCTCAGCCCCATTCACACCAAGCTAAGGACTTAGATCAAATAACTGATCCCTGTAATTGTCAGTGCAGAAGTCAAAGTCTCATATGATGGAGCAGTGCACGAACTCCCACTATGGATTGTACCGGGGATGACCCCACACTGTTCGGCAGAAGCTGGCTGGGAAAAATCCACTGGAACAGGGACGACATCCGAGCGCTTTTGTCCGTCGACGACGCCTCACGTACCCAGGTTCTCAGCAGATTTCCATCGTTGTTTGAGCTAGGAATTGGATGTTTCTCGGGAGCGAAAGTGCAGATCCATTTGGTTCCCGGTACACGACCCATCCACCTCAAGGCACAGGCGGTACCGTATATGATGTGAGAGAAAGTGGAAATTAAGCTGGACAGGCTGCAGCGAGAAGGCATCATCGTGCTGGTGGAATTCAATGAGTGGACCAGTTCGATTGTCCCGGTACTTAAAGGTGATGGCACGGTCAGAATTTGTGGAGACTATAAAGTAATGATTAACCGTTTTTCACTAAAGGACCAGTACCCGCTACCCAAGGCAAACGACCTATTTGCGACCCTGGCTGGAGGAAAGACGTTCACCAAGTTGGACCTGACCTCGGCCTACATGATGCAGGAGCTGGAGGAATCTTCGAAAGGCCTCACCTGCATCAACACGCACAAAGGTCTGTTCATCTGTAACAGATGCCCGTTCGGGATTCGGTCGGCCGTGGCAATTTTCCAACGAAACATGGAGAGCCTGCTAAAGTTGGTTTCTCGCACCGTAGTTTTCCAGGACGACGTACTGGTCACAGGTCGGGACACCATCGAACACTTTGAAGAATCTGGAAGAGGTTCTAAATCGGCTAGATCGCTTGGGACTCAGGTTGAAATGCTGGAAGTGTGTTTTCCTGGCGCCAGAGGTCGAGTTCTTTTGAAGAAGAATCGTAGCAGACGGCATCAGACACTCCGACGCCAAGACGGAGGCCATCAGGAACGCGCCGAGAACACAGAACGTGACAAATCTGCGGTCGTTCCTGGGACTCCTCAACTATTTCAGTAATTTCCTACCCGTGTTAAGCACCTTGCTAGAACCCTTACATGTGCTACTGCCCAAGGGAGACGACTGGATATGGGGGAATTCACAAGAGGCTGCCTTTGAGAAAGCCAGAAATCTGTTATGTTCAAACAAACTCCTTGTTCTGTATAACCCATGTAAACAATTAGTGCTAGCTTGCGATGCGTCATCATACAGGGTCGGGTGTGTGTTACAACAGGCTAACGAATCGGGAATTTTGCAACCGGTCGCTTATGCATCCAGGAGTCTGCCCACAGCCGAAAGGGCCGACAGCATGATTGAAAAAGAGGCTCTGGTGTGCATTTACAGGGTGAAAAAAATGCACCAGTGCTTGTTTGGTCTCAAGTTTGAGCTTGAAACTGACCACAAGCCGCTCATATCGCTGTTCTCAGAGAGCAAAGGGATTAACACCAATGCCTCTGCCCGCATCCAAAGATGGGCGCTCACACTGTCAGCATACAACTATGTAATCCGCCACAGACCGGGCACAGAGAACTGCGCTGATGCTCTCAGTCAGCTCCAATGCCCACCACCGGGGTGGAAATGGCACAGCCTGCAGACTTGCTCATGGTGATGGATGCATTCGAAAACGAAAAGTCACCCGTTACGGCCTGCCAGATCAGACCTGGACCAGCCAGGATCCTTTATTGTCCCTGGTAAAAATCTGTGTCCTCCATGGGAACTGGTCCAGCGTCCCAGTGGAGATGCAGGAGGCGATTAAGCCGTTCCACAGGCACAAAGACGAGATGTCTTTGCAGGTGGACTGTCTCTTGTGGGGCAATCGCGTGGTTCTGTCCAAGAAAGGCAGAGAAGCGTTCATTCGTGACCTACACAGCACCCACCCAAGCATTGTAATGATGAAAGCCATAGCCAGATCCCATGTATGGTGGCCCAGCACTGACTCAGATTTAGAGTCATGCGTGCGCCAATGCAATACTTGCTCTCAACTGAGCAATGCACCCAGAGAGGCACCACTAAGTTTGTGGTCGTGGCCCTCCAAACCGTGGTCTAGGATCCACGTTGACTATGCGGGCCCATTTCTAGGCAAAATGTTCTTGGTTGTCGTGGATGCTTATTCGAAATGGATTGAATGTGTAATAATGTCTGTAAGCACGTCCACCGCCACCATCAAAAGCCTACGAGCCATGTTTGCCACACACAGCCTGCCTGATGTCCTCGTCAGCGACAATGGGCCGCGTTTCACCAGTGCTGAATTCAAGGAATTCATGACCCGCAATGGGATCAAGCACATCAAATCTGCTCTGTTCAAGCCCGCATCCAACGGCCAGGCATAGCGGGCAGTCCAGACCATCAAGCAAAGCTTGAAACGAATGTCGGAAGGCTCCCTGCAGACCCGATTGTCCCGAGTTCTGCTCAGCTACCGCACAAGACCTCACTCGCTCACCGGGGTTCCCCCAGCCGAGCTGCTAATGGAAAGGGCGCTTAAAACAAGGCTCTCTTTTGTCCACCCTAATCTCCATGATCACGTCGAGGGCAGGTGACATCAACAAAGTATGTACCATGACCGCGCAAATTTGTCACGTGATATTGAGGTCAATGATCCTGTGTTTGCACTCAATTATGGACATGGTCCCAAATGGCTCGCTGGCACGATCATAGCCAAAGAAGGGAGTAGGGTGTTTCAGGTCAAATTGGCCAATGGACTAACGTGCAGAAAGCATTTGGACCAAATGAAATTGCGGTTCACTAACAGCTACGAGGAACATAAGAACATAAGAATTAGGAACAGGAGTAGGCCATCTAGCCCCTCGAGCCTGCTCCGCCATTCAATAAGATCATGGCTGATCTGACCGTGGACTCAGCTCCACTTACCCGCCCTCTCCCCGTAATCCTTAATTCCCTTATTGGTTAAAAATCTATCTATCTGTGACTTGAATACATTCAATGAGCTAGCCTCAACTGCTTCCTTGGGCAGAGAATTCCACAGATTCACAACCCTATGGGAGAAGAAATTCCTTCTCAACTCAGTTTTAAATCGGTTCCCCCGTATTTTGAGGCTGTGCCCCCGAGTTCTAGTCTCCCCTACCAGTGGAAACAACCTCTCTGCCTCTAACTTGTCTATCCCTTTCATGATTTTAAATATTTCTATAAGATCACCCCTCATCCTTCTGAACTCCAACGAGTAAAGACCCAGTCTACTCAATCTATCATCATAAGGTAACCCCCTCATCTCCGGAATCAGCCAAGTGAATTGTCTCTGTACCCCCTCCAAAGCTAGTATATCCTTCCTTAAGTAAGGTGACCAAAACTGCACGCAGTACTCCAGGTGCGGCCTTACCAATACCCTATACAGTTGCAGCAGGACCTCCCTGCTTTTGTACTCCATCTCTCTCGCAATGAAGGCCAACATTCCATTCGCCTTCCTGATTACCTGCTGCACCTGCAAACTAACTTTTTGGGATTCATGCACAAGGACCCCCAGGTCCCTCTGCACCTCAGCATGTTGTAATTTCTCCCCATTCAAATAATATTCCCTTTTACTGTTTTTTTTCCCAAGGTGGATGACCTCACACTTTCCGACATTGTATTCCATCTGCCAAACCTTCGCCCATTCGCTTAACCTATCCAAATCTCTTTGCAGCCTCTCTGTGTCCTCTACACAACCCGCTTTCCCACTAATCTTAGTGTCATCTGCACATTTTGTTACACTACACTCCGTCCCCTCTTCCAGGTCATCTATGTATATTGTAAACAGTTGTGGTCCCAGCACCGATCCCTGTGGCACACCACTAACCACTGATTTCCAACCCGAAAAGGACCCATTTATCCCGACTCTCTGCTTTCTGTTCGCCAGCCAATTCTCTATCCATGCTAATACATTTCCTCTGACTCCGCGTACCTCTATCTTCTGCAGTAACATTTTGTGTGGCACCTTATCGAATGCCTTTTGGAAATCTAAATACACCACATCCATCGATACACCTCTATCCACCATGCTCGTTATATCCTCAAAGAATTCTAGTAAATTAGTTAAACATGATTTCCCCTTCATGAATCCATGCTGCGTCTGCTTGATTGCACTATTCCTATCTAGATATCCCACTATTTCTTCCTTAAGCATTTCTTCCTTCAAGCATTTTCCCCACTACAGATGTTAAACGAACCGGCCTATAGTTACCTGCCTTTTGTCTGCCCCCTTTTTTAAACAGAGGCGTTACATTAGCTGCTTTCCAATCCGCTGGTACCTCCCCAGAGTCCAGAGAATTTTGGTAGATTATAACGAATGCATTTGCTATAACTTCTTCCATCTCTTTAATACCCTGGGATTCATTTCATCAGGACCAGGGGACTTGTCTACCTTGAGTCCCATTAGCCTGTCCAGCACTACCCGCCTAGTGATAGTGATTGTCTCAAGGTCCTCCCTTCCCACATTCCCGTGACCAGCAATTTTTGGCATGGTTTTTGTGTCTTCCACTGTGAAGACCGAAGCAAAATAATTGTTTAAGGTCTCAGCCATTTCCACATTTCCCATTATAAAATTCCCCTTCTCATCTTCTAAGGGACCAACATTTACTTTAGTCACTCTTTTCCGTTTTATATATCTAAAAGCTTTCTGTTTTTATGTTTTGCGCAAGTTTACCTTCGAAATCTATCTTTCCTTTCTTTATTGCTTTTTTTAGTCATTCTTTGCTGTTGTTTAAAATCCTCTAGTTTCCCACTAACCTTGGCCACCTTATACGCATTGGTCTTTGATTTGATACTCTCCTTTATTTCCTTGGTTATCCATGGCTGGTTATCCCTTCTCTTACCGCCCTTCTTTTTCTCTGGAATATATTTTTGTTGCACACTATGAAAGAGCTCCTTAAAAGTCCTCCACTGTTCCTCAATTGCGCCACCATTTAGTCTGTGTTTCCAGTCTACTTTAGCCAACTCTGCCCTCATCCCACTGTAGTCCCTTTTGTTTAAGCCTAGTACGCTCATTTCTGACACAACTTCCTCACCCTCAATCTGTATTACAAATTCAACCATACTGTGATCACTCATTCCGAGAGGATCTTTTACCAGGAGATCGTTTATTTTTCCTGTCTCATTACACAGGACCAGACCTACGATAGCTTGCTCCCTTGTAGGTTCTGTAACATACTGTTCTAAGAAACAATCCTGTATGCATTCTATGAATTCCTCCTCCAGGCTACCCCGTGCGATTTGAGTTGACCAATCGATATGTAGGTTAAAATCCTCCATGACTACTGCTGTTCCTTTGTCACATGCCTCCATTATTCCCTTGATTATTGCCCGCCCCACCATGAAGTTATTATTTGGGGGCCTATAAACTACGCCCAACAGTGACTTTTTCCCCTTACTATCTCTAATCTCCACCCACAATGATTCAACATTTTGTTCATTAGAGCGAATATCGTCTCTCACAACTGCCCTGATATCATCCTTTATTAACAGAGCTACCCCACCTCCTTTCCCTTCTTGTCTATCTTTCCGAATCGTCAGATACCCCTGTATGTTTAATTCCCAGTCTTGGCCACCCTGCAACCATGTTTCTGTAATGGCCACCAAATCATACCCATTTGTAATGATTTGTGCCGTCAACTCATTTACTTTATTTCGAATGCTGCGTGCATTTAGGTAGAATGTTTTAATCCTAGTTTTTAAACCATGATTTTTAGTTTTGACCCCTCCTGCAGCCCCTTTATATTCAGTGGCCCTTTTTGTTTTTTGCCTTGGGTTTCCCTGCCCTCCACTTTTACTCATCTCCTTTCTGTCTTTTGCTTTTGTCTCCTTTTTGTTTCTCTCTGTCTCCCTGCATTAGTTCCCATCCCGCTACCATATTAGTTTAACTCCTCCCCAACAGCACTAGCAAACACTCCACCTAGGACATTGGTTCCGGTCCTGCCCAGGTGCAGACCGTACGGTTTGTACTGGTCCCAACTCCCCCAGAACCTGTTCCAATGCCACAGGAAGTTGAATCCCTCCCTGCTGCACTACTGCTCAAGCCACGTATTCATCGAAGCTATCCTGCGATTCCTACTCTGACTAGCACGTGGCACTGGTAGCAATCCCGAGATTACTACTTTTGAGGTCCTACTTTTTAATTTAGCTCCTAGCTCCTTAAATTCGTCTCGTAGGACCTCATCCCTTTTTTTACCTATGTCGTTGGTACCAATGTGCACCACGACAACTGGCTGTTCTCCCTCCCTTTTTAGAATGTCCTGCACCCGCTCCGAGACATCCTTGACCCTTGCACCAGGGAGGCAACATACCATCCTGGAGTCTCGGTTGCGGCCGCAGAAACGCCTATCTATTCCCCTTACAATTGAATCCCCTATCACTATCGCTCTCCCATTCTTTTTCCTGCCCTCCTGTGCAGCAGAGCCAGCCACGGTGCCATGAACTTGGCTGCTGCTGCCCTCCCCTGATGAGTCATCCCCCTCAACAGTACTCAAGCAGTGTATCTGTTTTGCAGGGGGATGACCGCAGGGGACCCCTGCACGACCTTCCTTGCACTGCTCTTTCTGCTGGTCTTCCTTCCCTAGCTGGCTGTGGACCCTTCACCTGCGGTAAGATCAACTCGCTACACGTACTACTCCCATCATTCTCAGCATCGTGGATGCTCCAGAGTGAATCCATCCTCAGCTCTAATTCCACAACGCGGTCCGTCAGGAGCTAGAGGCGGATACACTTCCCGCACACGTAGTCTGGAAGTGTCCCTGAGTTCCCACATGGTACAGGAGGAGCATATCATGTGACCGAGCTCTCCTGCCATGACTTAACCCTTAGATATCCTTAATTGACAACAACAATGTTAACAGGTTACTTACTGATATAAAAAATGAAAAGAAAAGCTACTCACCAATCACCAGCCAATCACTTACCCCCTTGGCTGTGACGTCACCTTTTGATTTCTTTCTACTTCTTTTTTGCTTTCTCTCCCCGCTGCAGCTGTACAAGCCCCGCCTCTCGCTGCCGCTGGGCCTTTTATAGGCCTCACCAACCACGAACTCCCGCCTCTCGGACTGCCGCCGCCTCTCGCTGCCGCTGGGCCTTTTATAGGCCTCACCAACCCCGAACTCCCGCCTCTCGGACTGCCGAACCCGAAGAGGACACCACCAACTTTGACCCTCCAACACACACACAAATGGCAACCGACATCACGGTTGACCACGAAGCTGAACTCACCATCCCCAGCAGTCCGGCAAGGCCAGCTGCCCAGCAGCCCAGTGAAGAACCAACCAACTCACCTACACCTGCATTTGTACCGAGATGATCGACAAGGGAGCAAAAAGGCCCAGATCATCTCACCCTGTAAATAAGTGTACTATTGACTTTACGAGGGAGTAATATTATGTATTTAACCCTTGGCAACCTGTATCACACCACCGCCAGAGGGACTACCTGTTGGAGTCCCAAGGGATCCCAGCATCCCTTGGGAGCACTGTATATAAGCAGGTCACCCACGTGGTACCTGCACTCTGGAGTCTAATTAAAGGAGCTAAGGTCACACTTACTCATTGCTCACAGTAATCAGTTTCATCCTTTATTATGAGCGTAACAGGACTGTCCTCAGAGTGTCTGTTCTAGGTATTACTGACATGTGCTGCTTTCCACAGATCATATCGTGTTGTTGTCGGACCCACCTGGGGATCTAGTGCATTGCACTCATCATTTTGACTTCAAAAGCAGAACTATAGTAGACTTTAAAATGCTAAAAAAAAGTCAAAGTTTCCTGGGGGACATGCCTACAGAATCCTCTAGGGAAAAAAATGACATAATTGCAGCTCACCTGCCCCTTCAAATTTGTTTAGATCCACCACTGCAAAGATTGCATTTATGTGTATTTCAGTCCCCTGTGGAAATCGTTTATCTCTATTTACCTTATCAGTTCCCCTTAATATCTTGAAAACATAAATCAAATCACCGCTTAACCTTTTAAATTCCAGAGGATGCAACCCTAGTTTGTGTAATGTTTCCTTGTAATTTAACCTTTGGAGTCCAGGTATCATTCTGGCCAACCTGCGCTGCACTCCCTCTAAGGCCAATATATCCTTCCTAAGGTGTGGTGCCGAGAACTGCTCATGGTACTTCAAGTGTGGTCTAACCAGGGTTTTGTATAGCTGTAGCATACCTTCGACCCCGTTGTGTTCTAGTCCTCTAGATATAAAGGCCAGCATTCCATTAGCCTTTTTGATTATTATCTATACCTGTCCATGACATTTTAATGACCTATGTTCATGGACCCCTGAATCTCTTTGGACCTCCATTGTTTTCAGCTTTTCACCATTTAAATAGTACCCTGTTCTATCCTTTTTAGATCCAAAGTGGATGACCTCACATTTGTCTACATTGAAATCCATTTCCCATAGTTTTGCCCCATTCTCTTAATTTATTAATATCTCTTTGTAATGTTTTGCTTCCAGCAAACTTGGATATGTGGCTCTCTATCCCATCATTTAAGATTTTCCCAGTTTACTGTGGACAGTCTCTGTCTTATCGCATTGAAATCAGCCTTTCCTATATCGACAATCTTAATAACGGTTTTGCGTTTCTCCTTTTCAAACATTACGTTGAACTCGATCATATTGTGATTGCTACTAGACAAATGTTCACGTATCATTAGGCTATTAATTAAATCTGGCTCGTTACTAAATCTAATATGACCTGCCCCCTTTTTCATTCTAGGACAAATTATTGTAGAAAATTATCCTGAACACACTCAAGAAATTCACTCCCTTTCTGACAGGCGCTAATCTGCTAATCCCAATCCATATGAAAGTTAAAATCCCCCATTAAAACGACTCCGCCTTTACTACATGCTTGTCTGCATTTATACAATATACCACTTCACAGCTGCTACCAGGGGGCCTATAGACAACTCCCACTATAACTCCAACTCCCACCTGACCAAAAATTCCAGCTCAGCCATTATGGGGTGGTTACCTGGCAGAAACGGTCCCACCCCCAAAACATATGTGGTACATTATATTGATACATATTGAGCTAGATCTCGCTACCTCTCTCTCCTTCTTTAAGGCGCTCCTTAAAACCTATTTCTTTGACCAAGTTTTTGGTCGCCTGTTTTAATATCACCTTATGTGGCTCGATGGACATTTTTCTCTGATTACGCTCCTGTGAAGCGCCTTGTGACACGTTAAATGGAAGTTGGTGTGATTTTATAAAGACAACCAGGAATTGATGCAGACGGAAGTGGCTCAGAAAGGAAACCTCTCACTAGTCTGCTGCCCAGGCTGTCTGGGAACAAGTGACAGAGGTGAGCATCGTGATGAGGTCATTAGCACAGATGAGAAGTTTTCCATGTTGAGGAAGTTGGCCGATGTTAAGTGTACCCTGAATGTAGTATCTTCAAGTGAAATGCTCCATTGCACATTTTCAACCAGCTGCACCTTGACATTGGGCGCATGGCGAGCATTTAGTTTTGTTGAACATTCATTTATCACACACATTACAAGGCAGCCCATATTTGTGCTTGGCGTGAATTTCAGCTTCCAAGGAAATCATCCAATGATCTACCTCAATTATCAGAAAATGTTGGACTGACAATGCTTCCACTTGCCTGCTGCATGTTCATTGATTCATACTTTTGGAGGCACATCAGCCAATTCCAGAGCAATGGCAAGTCTCTCTGAACTGGCAGCACCTCATTGGTCTGTTAATGCTTTCAAGATAAAGAAGTCCACGGAGACAGGAGAAGTAAACAACAGGAGCGCCCCCCAATCTGAAGCCTTTAATACACTTTGAGGAAATGATCCTGCAAGTAATTGGCCTGGAATCATTGAAGAGGGTCATGCTACATCTCCAGGCTAGTCCCCATCATTGCTGCTTTCCTCCCCTGCTCCAAACCTCTCACACACTCACATAAATCCCTAATTCACCATGTCCCACAGCATCATATCACTACATGTATTAGTATGTCATATTTTTTACAAGCAGTGTGTTGCTGACATCATTGTAATATTATGTAATATATTTATTTGTACTTCTTTCAATTTAGTATACTGTATTCGTTACTCATGATGCGTTCTCCTCTACATTGTGGAGACTAAGCGTAGATTGGGTGACCGCTCTGCGGAGCACCTCCGTTCAGTCCCCAAGTGTGACCCTGAGATTCCAGTCGCCTGTCACTTTAATTCTCCACTGCATTCCCACTCTGACCTCTCTGTCCTCGGTCTCCTACACTGTTCCAACGAAGCTCAACACAAGCTCGAGGAACAGTACCTCATTTTTCGTTTAAGCACTTTACAGCTTTCTGGACTCAACATCGAGTTTATAAATTTCAGAATGTAACCACTGCCAATCTTTGGCTCCCTTCCTCCCTGCCCCCAGGCCGCCCCCCCTCCCCCCCCCCAACCTACTTCAGAGCCTGTTTCACTTTTTCTCTCCTTGTTTCTAATGGCAGGTCATAATTCCACCATTCACACCCTATCTTGACTAATGTTTTTCTAACTCCTGGCATTACCATTTGAATTGAGGCCATCATCCCTTTTGTCTCTCCAATCTTTCTTGTCCTCCATCCTATCACAGACCTTCCCTTTTGTTCTTTCTTCCCCTCCCCCTTTCAGTATTTGTTAAGAATCTGTTCTTTTAGAACATTCTCCTGTTCTGACGAAGGGTCATCGACTCGAAACGTTAACTCGGCTTCTTCTCCACAGATGCTGCCTGACCTGCTGAGTATTTCCAGCATTTTCTGCTTTTATATCATTGTAATATTAGATCATCTTGTGTTTCTGTAGCCATGTTCCGAGGAGACTACAGCTACAGGCATTGTGATTGCCAAACCTAACACTTCACAGCACACATTGGCATCACTCTGTTTATTGCAAACAACAACACAGAAATATCAAACTGAGACCTGTTAGACTTATCCTGGATCACTTACTGAACTTTCTTTCAGCTCCCACTAGTGGCCTAATGGGTTACTGTATCACTTAGTGCCACTAAAGCCATACAGAAAGTCCCAGGTTGAATTTCTATTCAGTATTGAATTTGCTAACCTCAGCCAGGGCGGGGCAAAAATAACAATCAGCTGGGTTCTCACTTCTGATCACTCCTTCATCATCATCATCATCATAGGCAGTCCCTCGGAATCGAGGAAGACTTGCTTCCACTCCTAAAGTGAGTTCTTTGGTGGCTGAACAGTCCAATACGAGAGCCACAGACCCTGTCACAAGTGGGGCAGACATTCGTCGAAGGAAGGGGTGAGTGGGACTGGTTTGCTGCATTCTCTTTCCGCTGCCTGCGCTTGACCTATTCACGCTCTCGGCGTTGAAATTCGAAGAGCTCAATACCCTTCCGGATGCACTTTCTCCACTTAGGGCGGTCTTTGGCCAGGGACTCCCAGGTGTCAGTGGTGATGTCGCACTTTATCAGGGAGACTTTGAATGTGTCCATGTAACGTTTCCGCTGCCCACTTTTGGCTCGTTTGCCTTGAAGGAGCTCCGCACAGAGCATTTGCTTAGGGAGTGTCGTGTCTGGCATGCAAACTATGTGGCCTGCCCAAGGGAGCTGATCGAGTATGGTCAGTGCTTCAATGCTGGGGCTGTTAGCCTGGGCGAGGACACTGATGTTGGTGCGCCTGTCCTCCCAGGGGATTTGCAGGATTTTGCGGAGACACCCTAGACTAGGTCCAAGATCACCCCAACCTCTGTCATTGACCTACAGTACTCGATGATGCCTGCATCTGTGCACATTCTGAGGCTGAACTCCAGGATATTGTCGATGTATTCACTGAGGTATATGAAAGCATGGGCCTTACGCTTAACATCCGTAAGACAAAGGTCCTCCACCAACCTGTCCTCGCCGCACAGCACTACCCCCCAGTCATCAAGATTCATGGCATGGCCCTCAACAACGTGGACCATTTCCCATACCTCGGGAGCCTGTTATCAACAAAAGCATTGATGCGGAGATTCAACATCGCCTCCAGTGCGCCAGTGCAGCCTTCGGCTGCCTGAGGAAAAGAGTGTTCGAAGACCAGGCCTTCAAATCTACCACCAAACTCATGGTCTACAGGGCTGTAGTAATACCCGCCCTCCTGTATGGATCAGAGGCATGGATCATGTACAGAAGACACCTCAAATCGCTGGAGATATATCACTCCTTCATAGTGCGTACATGTCAGGATGGAATTGGACTTGGGTGGGATTTCCTCCACAGTCAAACAAACTGTCGTGGCTTACATGTGAAAACCAATCACTTGAGTCATGTACTGAGGGGCTTCTGGCACCAGTGGTACAGTACGCAGCAAGAATCTGCGGCATCAGTTCGTGGGGTGTAGCGAGTGGATTTTAAAACTTCATTCAACTTAATCAAATAAATTCACAATCAGGTCAGCTCTCTTACTTTGAGGATCATCCTCATTTCTACTGTAAGAATTTTTGAAATACTTTTAGTAAAGGGTCTGTTCTTCAGACGCTTCTCCACTGAGCATCCTCCCCTGGTTCGGAGGATTGGATGGTCTGGTCAGCAAAACCTTCCAGCTGACAGAATGATTAAACAGGGCAAACAAAACATCAGTTTCTCCTCCTCACAAAAGTTCAGAGCAAGCCACCTCACCCGGCAGGACTGGGGTGACTGCGCAGTTAAAATTGCCTCTGAAAAACTAGCCCCGTTCCTACACCATTCCCGCTCGTCGCCGCTTTGACTGGGCCATTTTATTAGGTGGCTGAGGTCCGACGGGCACCTCGTGAATAGATGCAAATCAGGGTCCAATGATGTCATTAGAAGCCTGATGACATTTAATTGGCAATGGTTGAAACCAGGACTGTAGGAAGAGGAGGCCTGAAAGATGAGTGCTAAACTTTCCTTTGTGGGTGTAGGAGGAGAAGGAGTAGTCCTCTGGGCCCCACAAGGAATATCTGAGGTTGTGGTGTCCTGGGACCCCGTCCCCCACCTTCTGGACAAGACCCTGCCAACCCCCTCCCCCAACCCCCTGTCCCCCCCCGCTCCCGGTGACTTACCTGAGTACTGGCAGGCAGGCTCTGGCCCATCAGAGTTAAAATAGACCAAGCCTCAAATGAATGATGTTGTGGGGGAAGTAACACTCACCCCAAGCCCGCTCACCTGAAACCAGCTCCCAGTTAAAACTTTAAGACTTCATGTTGGTTTCTGTACTGCCTGAACACTTCATGATTAATAGGTTAAAGATAAAACAGTCTTCAAGTGCAGCAGTCTTGAGATGACAGGAATTTATCAAGGAAACTGCCTGCTCTACTCTTCGCCCACTTACACAACCTTGCTTTTTACTGAATTTTCAAGTTTTACCATTTCACACAAGCACATTTAGAACTCTACAAATGATCTCAGTAACACCAGAGTATCTGTGTGTAGAGATGAGGATGTTTCCTCTTCGTATAACCATTCATTAAGATGGAGAGTGACACAGTTCATTCAGAGACTAGGGTCCAGAACTTAAAGAAAGGAAACTTCGATGGTATGAGGCGTGATTTGCCTAGGATAGACTGGCGAATGATACTTAAAGGGCTGACGGTGGATAGGCAATGGCAGACATTTAAAGATCATGTGGATGAATTACAACTATTGTACATCCCTGTCTGGTGCAAAAATAAAACAGGAAAGGTGGCTCAACCGTGGCTAGCAAGGGAAATTAGGGATACTGTTAAATCTAAGGAAGAGGCATATAAATTGGCCAGAAAACACAGCAAACCTGAGGACTGGGAAAAATTTAGAATTCAGCAGAGGAGGACAAAGGGTTTAATTAGGAAAATAGACTATGAGAGGAAGCTTGCAGGGAACATAAAAACTGATTGCAAAAGCTTCTATAGATATGTGAAGAGAAAAAGATTAGTGAAGACTAATGTAGGTCCCTTGCAGTCAGTCAGAATCAGGTGAATTTATAATGGGGAACAAAGAAATGGCAGACCAATTGAACAAATACTTTGGTTCTGTCTTCACTAAAGAAGACACGAATAACCTCCCGAAAATACTAGGGGACCGAGAAGGAGGAACTGAGGGAAAAGTGGGAGTGCGTCGGAGGCAGGCCTATAAAAGGCCCAACACGGCGGGAGTTCGGGGAGTTCGGAGAGGTGGGAGTGCGTTGGAGACAGGCCTATAAAAGGCCCAACGCGGCGGCAGTTCGGGGAGTTCGGAGAGGCGGGAGTGCATCAGATACAGGCCTATAAAAGGCCCAATGTGGTGGCAGTTTGGGGAGTTCGGAGAGGCGGGAGTGCATCGGAGGTAGGCCTATAAAAAGCCCAACGTGGTGGCAGTTCGGGGAGTTCGGAGAGGCGGGAGTGCATCGGATGCCTAACGGTGCAGCTGCAGCAGGGAGGCAAAAAAGAAGTAGAAAGAAATCGAAGGGTGATGTCACAGCCAAGGGGGTAAGTGATTGGCTGGTGATTGGTGAGTAGTTTTTCTTTTTCTTTTCTTTATCAGTAAGTAACCTTTTAACATTGTTGTTGCCTAATTAGGTTAATCTAAGGGTTAAGTCATGGCAGGACAGCTCGGACACGTGTTATGCTCCTCCTGTACTATGTGGGAATTCAGGGTCGCTTTCAGCGGCAAGTGTATCCGCCTGCAGATCCCGACGGACCGCATTGCGGCACTGGAGCTGCGGGTGGATTCACTCTGGAGCATCCTAGATGCTGAGATTGACGTGAATAACACGTTTAGCGAGTTGGTCTTACCACAGGTAAAGGGTACACAGCCAGATAGTGAATGGAAGACCAACAGGAAGAGCAGTGCAAGGTAGGTAGTGCAGGGGTTCCCTGTGGTCATCCCCCTGTAAAACAGATACACCGCTTTGAGTACTGCTGAGGGGGATGACACATCAGGGGAGAGCAGCAGCAGCCAAGTTCATGGCACCGTGGCTGGCTCTGCTGCATAGGAGGGCAGGAAAAAAAGTGGGAGACCGATAGTGATAGGGGATTCAATTGTAAGGGGAATAGATAGGCGTTTCTGCGGCCGCAACCGAGACTCCAGGATGGTATGTTGCCTCCCTGCTGCAAGGGTCAAGGATGTCTTGGAGTAGGTGCAGGATATTCTGAAAAGGGAGGGTGAACAGCCAATTGTCGTGGTGCATATAGGTACCAACGATATAGGTAAAAAATGGGATCAGGTCCTACGAGACGAACTTAGGGAGCTAGGGGTTAAATTAAAAAGTAGGACCTCAAAAGTAGTAATCTCAGGATTACTACCAGTGCCACATGGTAATCAGAGTAGGAATCGCAGGATAGCTCAGATGAATACGTGGCTTGAGCAGTGGTGCAGAAGGGAGGGATTCAAATTTCTGGAGCATTGGAACCGGTTCTGGGGGAGGTGGAACCAGTGCAAACCGGACGGTTTTCACCTGGGCAGAACCGGAACCAATGTCCTAGGGGAAGTGTTTGCCAGTGCTGTTGGGGAGGAGTTAAACTAATATGGCAGGGGGATGGGAACCTATGCAGGGAGACAGAGGGAAATAAAATGGAGTCAGAAGCAAAAGATAGAAAGGAGAATAGTAAAAATGGAGGGCAGAGAAACCCAAGGCAAAAAACAAAAAGAGCCACATTACAGCAAAATTCTAAAGGGGCAAAGTATGCTAAAAAGATAAGCCTAAAGGCTCGGTGCCTCAATGCGAGGAGTATTCGGAATAAGGCAGATAGCAGTTAATGGATACAATGTAATTGGCATCACGGAGACATGGCACCAGGGTGACCAAGGCTGGGAACTCACCATCCAAGGGTATTCAGCATTTAGGAAGGATAGACAGAAAGGAAAAGGAGGCGGGGTGGAGTTGCTGGTTAAGGATGAAATCAAAGCAATTGTAAGGAAGGACATTAGCTTGGATGATGTGGAATCGGTATGGGTGGAGCTACGGAATACCAAAGGACAGAAAACGCTAGTGGGAGTTGTGTACAGGCCACCAAATAGTAGTAGTGAGGTTGGGGACAGCATCAAACAAGAAATAAGGGATGTGTGCAATAAAGGTACAGCAGTAATCATGGGCGACTTTAATCTACATTTCGATTGGGCTAACCAAACTGGTAGCCATGCGGTGAAGGTGGATTTCCTGGAGTGTATTAGGGATGGTTTTCTAGACCAATATGTCGAGGAACCAACCAGAGAGCTGGCCATCCTAGACTGGGTGATGTGTAATGAGAAGGGACTAATTAGCAATCTTGTTGTGCGAGGCCTCTTGGGGAAGAGTGACCATAATATGGTAGAATTCCTTATTAAGATGGAGAGTGACGAAATTAATTTGAAAACTAGGGTCCTGAACTTCAGGAAAGGTAACTTCGACGGTATGAGGCGTGAATTGGTTAGAATCGACTGGCAAAGGATACTTAAAGGGTTGACGGTGGATAGGCAATGGCAAACATTTAAAGATCACATGGATGAACTTCAGCAATTGTACATCCCTGTCTGGAGTAAAAATAAAATGGGAAGGTGGCTCAACCATAGCTAACAAGGGAAATTAAGGATAGTGTTAAAGCCAAGGAAGAGGCATATAAATTGGCTAAAAAAAAAGCAACAAACCTGAGGACTGGGAGAAATTTAGAATTCAACAGAGGAGGACTAAGGGTTTAATTAAGAGGGGGAAAATAGAATACGAGAGGAAGCTAGCAGGGAACATAAAAACTGACTACAAAAGCTTCTGTAAATATGTGAAGAGAAAAAGATTAGTGAAGACAAACGTAGGTCCCTTGCAGTCGGATTCAGGTGAATTTATAATGGGGAACAAAGAAATGGCAGACCAGTTGAACCTATACTTCAGTTCTGTCTTCACGAAGGAAGACACAAATAACCTTCCGATTGTACTAGGGGACAGTAGGTCTAGTGAGAAGGAGGAACTGAAGGATATCCTTATTAGGCGGGAAATTGTGTTAGGGAAATTGATAGGATTGAAGGCCGATAAATCCCCGGGGCCTGATAGTCTGCATCCCAGAGTACTTAACGAAGTGGCCCTAGAAATAGTGGATGCATTGGTGATCATTTTCTAACAGTCTTTCGACTCTGGATCAGTTCCTATGGACTGGAGAGTAGCTAATGTAACACCACTTTTTTTTAAAGTAGGGAGAGAGAAAATGGGTAATTATAGACCGGTTAGCCTGACATCAGTCGTGGGGAAAATGTTGGAATCAATCATTAAGGATGAAATAGCAGCGTATTTGGAAAGCAGTGACAGGATCGGACCAAGTCAGGATGGATTTATGAAAGGGAAATCATGCTTGACGAATCTTCTGGAATTTTTTGAGGATGTAACTGGCAGAGTGGACAAGGGAGAACCAGTGGATGTGTATTTGGACTTTCAAAAGGCTTTTGACAAGGTCCCGCACAAGAGATTGGTGTGCAACATCAAAGCGCATGGTATTGGGGGTAATATACTGACGTGGATAGAGAACTGGTTGGCAGACAGGAAGCAGAGAGTCGGGATAAACTGGTCCTTTTCAGAATGGCAGGCAGTGACTAGTGGAGTGCCGCAGGCCTCAGTGCTGGGACCCCAGCTCTTTACAATATACATCAATGATTTAGATGAAGGAATTGAGTGTAATATCTCCAAGTTTGTGGATGACACAAAACTGGGTTGCGGTGTGAGCTGTGAGGAGGACGCTAAGAGGCTGCAGGGTGACTTGGACAGGTTAGGTAAGTGGGCAAATGCATGGCAGATGCAGTATAATGCGGATAAATGTGAGATTATCCATTTTGGGGACAAAAACACAAAGGCAAAATATTATCTGAATGGCGGCAGATTAGGAAAAGGGGTGGTGCAACGAGACCTGGGTGTCATGGTTCATCAGTCACTGAAAGTGGGCATGTAGGTACAGCAGGCGGTAAAGAAGGCAAATGGTATGTTGGCCTTCATAGCTAGGGGATTTGAGTATAGGAGCAGGGAGGTCTTACTGCAGTTGTATAGGGCCTTAGTGAGGCCTCACCTGGAATATTGTGTACAGTTTTGGTCTCCTAATCTGAGGAAGGACATTCTTGCTATTGAGGGAGTGCAGCGAAGGTTCATCAGACTGATTCCAGGGATGGCTGGACTGTCATATAAGGAGAGACTGGATCAACTGGGCCTTTATTCACTGGAGTTTAGAAGGATGACAGAGGATCTCATAGAAACATATAAGATTCTGACGGGACTGGACAGGTTAGATGCGCGACTAATGTTCCCGATGTTGAGGAAGTCCAGAACCAGGGGACACAGTCTTAGGATAAGGGGTAGGCCATTTAGGACTGAGATGAGGAGAAACTTCTTCACTCAGAGAGTTGTTAACCTGTGGAATTCCCTGCCGCAGAGAGTTGTTGATGCCAGTTCATTGGATATATTCAAGAGGGAGTTCGATATGGCCCTTACGGCTAAAGGGATCAAGGGATATGGAGAAAAAGCAGGAAAGGGGGACTGAAGGAATGATCAGCCATGATCTTATTGAATGGTGGTGCAGGCTCGAAGGGCCAAATGGCCTACTCCTGCACCTATTTGCTATGTTTCTATCTTTATTAGCCAGGAAATGGTGTTGGGGTAACGGATCGGACTGAAGGCCGATAAATCCACAGGGCCTGATAGTCTGCATCCCAGAGTACTTAAGGAAGTGGCCCTAGAAATAGTAGATGCATTGGTGGTCATTTTCCAAAATTCCATGGACTGTGGATCAGTTCCTATGGATTCGAGGGTAGCTAATGTAACCCCACTTTTTAAAAAAGGAGGGAGAGAGAAAACAGGGAATTATAGATCGGTTAGCCTGACATCGGTAGTGGGGAAAATGCTGGAATCAATTATTAAAAATGTAATGGCAGCGCATTTGGAAAGCAGTGACAGGATCAGTCCAAGTTAGCATGGATTTATGAAAGGGAAATCATGGTTGACAAATCTTCTCGAGTTTTTTGAGGATGTAACTAGTCGAGTGGATAAAGGAGAACCAGTGGATGTGGTGTATTTGGACTTTCAAAAGGCTTTTGACAAGGTCCCACACAAGAGATTAATGTGCAAAATTAAGGCACATGGTATTGGGGATAATGTATTGATGTAGAGAGAAAACTCATTGGCAGACAGGAAGCAAAGAGTGGGAATAAACGGGTTCTTTTCAGAATGGCAGGCAGTGATAAGTGGGGTGCTGCATGGTTCAGTGCTGGGACCCCAGCTATTTACAATATACATTAATGATTTGGACGAAGGAATTGAATGTAATATCTCCAAGTTTGCAGATGACACTAAGCTGGGTGGCAGTATGAGCTGTGAGGAGGATGCCAAGAGGCTGCAGGGTGACTTGGACAGGTTAGATGAATGGGCAAATGCATGGCAGATGCAGTATAATGTGGATAAATATGAGGTTATCCACTTTGGTGGCGAAAACAGGAAGGCAGATTATTATCTGAATGGTGACAGATTAGTAAAAGGACAGGTGCAATGAGACCTGGGTGTCATTGTACATCAGTCACTGAAGGTAGGCATGCAGGTACAACAGGCAGTAAAGAAAGCAAATGGCATGCTGTCCTTCATAGCGAGAGGATTTGAGTATAGGAGCAGGGAGGTCTTACTGCAGTTGTACAGGGCCTTGGTGAGACCACACCTTGAGTATTGTGTGCAGTTTTGGTCTCCTAATCTGAGGAAGGACGTGCTTGCTATTGAGGGAGTGCAGCGAAGGTTCAACAGACTAATTCCCTGGATGGCAGGACTGACATATGAAGAAAGACTGGATCGGCTAGGCATATACTCACTGGAATTTCGAAGAATGAGAGGGGATCTCATAGAAACATATAAAATTATGATGGGACTGGACAGGTTAGATGCAGGAAGAATGTTTCTGATGTTGGGGAAGTCCAGAACCAGGGTTCACAGTCTAAGGATAAGGGATAAGCCATAAAGGACTGAGTTGAGGAGTAACTTTTTCACCCAGAGAGTGGTGAACCTGTGGAATTCTCTACCACAGAAAGTTGTTGAGTCCAGTTCGTTCGATATATTCAAGAGGGAGTTAGATGTGGCCCTTACGGCTAAGGGGATGAGGGGGTATGGAGAGAAGACGGGAGTGGGGTACTGAAGTTGCATGATCAGCTATGATCATATTGAATGGCGGTGCAGACTCGAAGGGCCGTATGGCCTGCTCCAGCACCTATTTTCTATGTTTCTATGTTTCTATGCATATCTGCTCTAATGGAGAAGACTCAAGGCACTTTCTAATATGCTGAAATGTCTGTGGGAGTAGTTCCAGATGAGCTACACTATGGTTAATCTCTGCCTGCCCCCTCCCTCCCCACCCTGCCTCCAATGAAAGTGACCCTGTGTAATGACTCAAGAGTCTGGTTACTGTAAACGCACTCAGGTGCAACCTGATCCATCTTTATTGCAGCCCAAGTGTGCCTGCGTGACAAAGACATCAGCTTATATACATGTGACCAAGCACACATGCCACATGCGTACAGCCCGATGACCTCCGACCACGGCACCCTCTGGTGTCTGGTGACCCCCAAGCATTAATACATAACAACAACCCCCTTTTAAAATCTTAACAACCGTCTTTTTACAAATTAAGACAATCTGGGGCTTTCCTCTCACGAGTTGATCGTCTCTGTTCAACTTTAGCTCTGGGCGAGTGTTCTGAGTCTGTTGAGACTGAGGGCTGAGTAGCAGATCTGGTTGGTTGGTCACTGACTGCATCTTCCTCATTTGGTTCCAGTTCATCCGTGTGCCGTAGTTTAACCTGGTCAAGGTGTTTCCTGCATGTTTGCCCATTCTTGAGCACGACAATAAACACTTTGTTACCCTCCTTGGCTGTAACAGTGCCGGCAATCTACTTTGGACCTTGACAATAATTCAGTACATAAACCGGATCGTTGACCGAGATGTCACGTGACACGTCAAATCGATCATGACACAATTGCTGACTTTGACGTCTGTTTTCAACATGATCATTCAAATCAGGATGAACAAGAGAAAGCCTGGTCTTTAGATTTCTCTTCATCAGTAGTTCAGCAGGAGGAACCCCAGTAAGCGTATGAGGTCTTGACCTGTAACTGAGCAATAGACATGACAACCATCTCTGCAGTGAGCCCTGAGTTACACATTTCATACTTTGCTTGATCGTTTGAACAGCACGCTCTGCTTGACCATTAGAAGCAGGCTTGAATGGAGCTGATCTCACATGTTTGATGCCATTGAGTTTCATGAACTCCTGGAACTCAAGACTTGTGAAGCACGATCTGTTGTCGCTCACAACAATGTCAGGCAAACCATGAGTAGCAAACATGATACGAAGGCTCTCAATGGTAGCTGTAGACGAGCTGGATGATATAATAACACATTCTATCGACTTAGAATATGAATCTACTGCGACAAAAAACATCTTTCCTAGGAATGGGCCCACAAAATCAATGTGGATCCTTGACCATGGTTTGGATGGCCACGACCAAATACTCAGTGGAGATTCCGCTGGTACTTTACTTAGCTGCATGCAAGTATTGCACTGATGCACGCATGATTCCAGATCAGAGTCAATTCTAGGCCACCATACATGAGACCTAGCAATGGACTTGATCATGACAATACCAGGATGAGCGCTATGAAGTTCACGTACAAATTTTTCACTACCTTTCTTAGGCATGATTGCATGATTACCCCACAGTAAACAGTCTGACTGAACGGACAGCTCATCCTTGTGACGGTTGTAAGGTTTGATCTCCTCACGCATCTCCATAGGTATGGCAGACCAATCACCACTGAGTACACACCGTTTCACAACCGATAAAATAGGGTAATGGCTGGTCCAGATCCTAACTTGTTGAGCAGTGACAGGGGCTCCTTCACTCTCAAAAGTATCCATTACTAACAGTAGATCTGCAGGTTGATGCATCTCCATCTCAGTTCCGTGGGTAAGGGCAGACGACTCAGTGCATCGGCACAATTCTCAGTACCAGGTCTATGACAGGTGACGTAATCATAGGTAGACAATGCCAGCGCCCACCTTTGAATGTGGGATGATGCACTGATATTAATACCTTTGTTTTCCGCAAACAATGAAATGAGTGGCTTGTGATCCATTTCTAGTTCAAAACAAAGACCAAACAAGTACTGATGTTTTTTTATTTACCCCATACACACAGGCCAAAGCTTCTTTCTCTACCATACTGTAAGCTCTTTCCGCTTTAGACAGACTCCTCTAAGCATACGCAGCAGGTTGTAGCTTGCCTGATTCATTTGCTTGTTGGGAGTATGCAGCCAAACCCATATGATGAAGCATCACAGGCCAATACAAGACATTTACACGGATCGTAATGAACAAGTAATTTGTTTGAACATAGCAGATTCTTGGCTTTCTCAAAGGCTCTATCTTGAGACACACCCCAGACCCAGTTGTCACCTTTTCTTAGTAACACATACAGTGGCTCTAGTAAAGTGCTCAATCTGTGTAAGAAATTACCAAAGTAGTTAAGTAGCCCAAGGAACGAATGCAGCTCCATCACATTCTGAGGCCTGGGTGCATTTTTGATGGCCTCGGTTTTTGACTCACTGGGTCTGATGCCATCAGCAGCAATCTTCCTCCTGAGGAATTCGACTTCAGGTGCCATGAATACACACTTCGAGCGTTTCAGCCTGAGTCCCACTTTGTCCAGACGCTGTAGGACTTCTTCAAGATTGTTCAGATGTTCAGCAGTGTCGCGACCTGTGACCAGAATGTCATCTTGAAACATGGCAGTTCTAGGAACGGACTTCAGTAGACTCTCCATATTCCTCTGAAATATGGCTGCAGCCGAACGAATCTCAAAAGACACCTGCTGTAGACGAACAGTCCTTTATGGGTGTTGATGCAGGTGAGTTTCTTCGAAGTGTCAGATCCAGTTTCGTGAACGACTTTCCACCAGCTAGGATGGCGAACAGGTCATCAGTCCTCGGTAATGGATACTGATCCTGTTTCGAAAATCGGTTAATCGTAACTTTGTAGTCTCCACAAATTCTGACAGTGCCATCACTCTTCAACACAGGAATGATGGGACTAGCCCATTTGTTAAACTCGACCGGTGATATGATCCCTTCATGCTGGAGTCTGTCAAGCTCAATTTCAACCTTCTCCCTCACCATGTACAGAATAGACCAAGCTTTGTGATAGACAGGCCTTGCATTGAAGTCCAGGTGAATCTGCACCTTGGCTCCCATAAAATTACCAATGCCCGGTTCAAACAAAGAAGGAAACTTTTTCAATACTTGAGCATATGAACTATCATACACCGAGGACAACATCTTGACATCATTCCAGTTCAGCTTGATTTTCTCGAGCCAATTCCTGCCAAACAACATTGGACTATTACCTGGGATGATCCATAATGGCAGCTCATGAACCACACTGTCATATGACACTTCGATTGCTACACTGCTGAGTTCCTTAGTGTAAGTACGCAACCTTCGGTTTCGCAGCCTTAATGTCCCACAGCTTGTCGAATGTTCTTTGGCTCATTATCGACAGGCTCGCACTCGTGTCCAGCTCCATTAATACAGGCACACCATTCAGCTTCACGTTAATGACTACCGGCTGGCTCTTGCTCAGGAACGAATACAGTCCATTCATTTCCTCCTCAGGTTGCGTATCCGGGCCATCACCGAACTGGTCCTCATCAACCACGTGGTGAGCCGCACCATGCTTGCTCTATTGTGGACACACCCTGTGAAGATGTCCCATTTTTGAACATCCATTGCATGAGTATTATCTAAACCGACACTGATGAAGCCGATGATTGCCCCCACAATGCCAACAGAGTGAAATCTGGATCAAACCAGTTGGCAGGCTCTGAGCAGCGGCAGGTTTCACGTAAGCAGCTCTGCCCGAAGACGACGCCATCTTGTTTACAGTACTTACCTTGGAACTCTGACTCGTCGATGATATCTGCCTCAAATTATCATCCGTCGTCATGCATGCCTGGGCAGCCGCGATGGCCTTTTTCAAATCGAGCATCTCTGCAGCCAACAGCTTCCTGAGGATCGCATCATGGCTGATGCCTATCCGAAGACATCACGCAGCATGTCTTCCAGCATGTTCCCGAACTTACATGGCTCAGCAAGACGTTGCAGGTTGGCGACAAATCCCGACATGTCCTGGCTCTCAGCACGACCATGCGTGTAGAAATGGTAGCATGATATGATTATCCGCTCTTTTGGCTTCAGATGGTTACCCACCAATGTACACAATTCCTCGTACCCTTTTTCCACCGGATGCACAGGCGAGAGAAGATTCTTCATGAGGCCGTAAATTTACGGACCACAAATGGTGAGGAGAACTGCCCTGTGCTTAACTGCGTAGGCCTCTGCCTCCATGCCGTTGGCCACAAAATACTGATCCAGGCAGTCGACAAAATCCGCCCAATCCTCGCCCTCCACAAATCTCTCCAGGATTCCAACAGTGCCCATTGTGCATGCGAAGGTTCTTAAATTACCTCATCGCCAATTGTAATGACTCAAGAGTATGGTTACTGTAAACTCACTTAGGTGCAACCTGATCCATCTTTATTCCAGCCCAAGAGTGCCTACGTGCCAAAGACACCCAGCTTATATACAGGTGACCAAGCACATATGCCACATGCGTACAGCCCAATAACCTCCGACCACGGCGCCCTCTGGTGTTTAGTGACCCCCAAGCATTAATACATAACACGCTGATCCTGGAAAATTGTCCTATGTCAGGGGATGTACCTATGTTGCATGTGGATCTACTGCCCCACTGAAAATACATTCAGATTCCTCAATAGCGGAGAATCCAGGCTGCCGTATTTTATTTCAAAATTATGTACAAAGGATTAGTTTACTTCTTAGAGTTACGATCATTTTACTATTTTGTCCATTCAAGGAGTGAGGTGGAAGGATGGCTATTACGTTTTGGGGTTTTGTGATAGATGTATTATACCTAGGTTCAGTGCCACTGACATAAGCAGATCACATGTTCTGCACAGTCCAAGATTTGCTATTACTTGCCCAAGATCTTGGGAAATGATAGTGAGACCCAGAGGTTGACTAGAGAATCCTTGCCACTGTATGCCAGCTTGCTGGAATGTGCCACCATGTAAGTCCCCTCCCTTTAATCAGTGGATTGGATATATGCTCAATCAGACCAAGGCCCAGGCTAGAAAGCAACAGGCAATTTATTTAGATAAACAGGTAAGTGAACAGCATTCAGCATGAAATAGTGTATTTGCAAAATGATACATATACAAAACTAGATCACTCTCTCTGGGCCCAATTTACTTTTTTTTTTAAAGTGCTGCCTCCTTAAATCTCCAGACTATTTTTCTGCTGAAAATTGTGGGAAGGAAACCTGTGTTAGGCACAGGCCCAGCTCCTTTCTGCAGGTTATGAGGTGGTGCAGGTTCAAGGTACAACTTGATGTCAGAGGTTGCCTCCCACTTCACCTCTTTTCCGTACTTTCTCCAGAGACCATGCTGCCAATTTTCCACAATGCCGCCGATTTTTGGCGCATTTGTAGAGGTACGTTCGATTTATTTAGTGGCCGACTGCGGCAAAAGGAAGGTTGCAAGTTTCGCCGGAATAAACTTTTATTTTGAAGCGGCGCAGATTGTCCTTCAGCTCTGTGGGTGGAGCTTAAGATCTACACCGGAAAACTAAAGTTGCCAGGGTAACGAGGGACAGACTGAAGGGCTGAGGCTGCAAAGTGAAACATACAAGATGCAGCAGGACATAAGCAATTGTAGAACCCCGGTGCCGCGGCTATCCCAGGACGAAAGGCCCCGCCCTGCCCTCGGTACCGGGGGCCGCTGAATTTATCCTGTAGTGTCATTGCTGATTTTTCTCTCTCCAAGAACTTCTATTTTCATAACAGGTGTAAGCATTCCAAGAGCCTAATTTAGAAAAATTGATTTGTCTCTTTGTAAACTCATCCATGATCCGTGATGTGAATATAATATGGAGGATGTAATGGGCCAACAATATAGCAGAAAGACTAGTTGTGACATCTCAAAAGCATCCCAGAGGTTCTCGTAATTACACCTGTAGTGCACCAATGTACATAATAGTTTTCCTCAGTGGTTTATATGAATTTACAGTCAGAGCCATCGGTGCTGCTGCTATCCCGGGCCAAATGCCCTCCAGCCCCCGGTGCTGCTGCAATCCTGGGCCAAATGCCCCCCGTCCCTAGTTCCGTATCTTCAGCTCTGTTAAAACAATGGCATCTTTTCTGCACCGATTTTCTCCTCTACACCAATTTTCTTAAGTTAGGTAAGATTTTTCAGAATGGTGCATTGCTTGGCCAAACCTACTTGGCCAAACCTACTTTGCCAAACCTGCTTAAATGGCCAGAAATGGTGAAGTTGGCACCCCCAGTGACGTCAAAAAACCTAGAACAAAAAAAATCAGCTGTAAGTAGTTTATGATGCCACAGAAACTTTGGCGAAACTTGCAGATTTTAATCTGCTCCAAAAAAAACAACGTACGCCAAAAATATGGCACAGAATGGCGCTGAAAATTCAGCCCCATATGGGGGAAAATGTACTCAATTTTTCAAAACAAATCATCAGTGTCTGCCTTTGCCTGCTGGCCTCACAAAAACTTCAGCAAAATCCCATTTCCAAAAATAATTTCCACAGTTACCTGATCTCCTATACAGCATGGTGAAGGCAAATAGAAAGGAATGACCATTTGGTTCACAAAATCCTGCCTAACAGGCACTCAAGTTAACGAAAGGGACTGACTGTTAGGCCACAACCAGCAAGACACGTTTAAAAAAATTAAAAGTGATCCTACCGACTCCACATTAAAAAGTGTGGGTGGCCACCAGCCGCTCCACTCCCCCGATCGCCACCTTTTGCCTGACCCGGTCATTCCCCTTCTTGACTTCCCTGTGTGCCACAATGGCCTGATCTTCAATCAAGCTTCGCAGACAAGCTGCCTGTTGATCTCCGCAGCTTGTTGTCTCGATAGTAGTGAGGCCCGACAAGTCATCCTCGACTTCGAGGGACTGCCTTTGATGATGAGTGAGGCCCAAGGTGCACTATCAGTGGTGCCTCAGGCCTCACGATTCAGGCTCAGGGATTGATCCCTGCACCCGAGTTTTTAGGTCCTGGATTTTTTGCCGAACCATCCTTTAAACATAGAAACATAGAAAATAGGTGCAAGAGTAGGCCATTCGGCCCTTCGAGACTGCACCACCATTCAATAAGATCATGGATGATCATTCCCTCAGTACCCCTTTCCTGCTTTCTTTCCATACCCCTTGATCCCCTTAGCCGTAAGGGCCATATCGATCTCCTTCTTGAATATATCCAATGAACTGGCATCAACAACTCTCTGCGGCAGGGAATTCCACAGGTTAACACCTCTCTGAGTGAAGAAGTTTCTCCTCATCTCAGTCCTAAATGGCCTACCCCTTATCCTAAGACTGTGCCCCCTGGCTTTGGACTTCCCCAACACCGGGAACATTGTACCCGCATCTAACCCGTCCCGTCCCGTCAGAATTTTATATGTTTCTATAAGATCCCCTCTCATCCTTCTGAACTCCAATGTATAAAGGCTCAGTTGATCCAGTCTCTCCTCATATGTCAGTCCTGCCATTCCAGGAATCAGTCTGGTGAACCTTCGCTGCACTCCCTCAATAGCAAGAACGTCCTTCCTCAGATTAGGAGACCAAAACTGAACACAATATTCCAGGTGAGGCCTCACCAAGGCCCTGTACAACTGCAGTAAGACCTCCCTGCTCCTATACTCAAATCCCCTAGCTATGAAGACCAACATACTATTTGCCTTCTTCCCCGCCTGCTGTACCAGTATGCCAACTTTCAATGACTGATGAACCATGATACCTCGTTGCACCTCCCCTTTTCCTAATCTGCCGCCATTCAGATAATATTCTGTCTTCGCGTTTTTGCCCCCAAAGTGGATAACCTCACATTTATCCACATTATACTGCATCTGCCATGCATTTGCCCACTCACCTAACCTGTCCAAGTCACCCTGCAGCCTCTGAGCATCCCCCTCACAGCTCACACCGCCACCCAGTTTAGTGTCATCTGCAAACTTGGAGATATTACACTCAATTCCTTCATCCAAATCATTGATGTATATTGTAAAGAGCTGGGGTCCCAGCACTGAGCCCTGCGGCACTCCACTAGTCACTGCCTGCCATTCTGAAAAGGACCCATTTATCCTGACGCTCTGCTTCCTGTCTGCCAACCAGTTCTCTATCCACATCCGTATATTACCCCCAATACCTTGTGCTTTAATTTTGCACATCAATCTCTTGTGTGGGATCTTGTCAAAAGCCTTTTGAAAGTCCAAATACACCACATCCACTGGTTCTCCCTTGTCCACTCTACTAGTTACATCCTCCAAAAATTCCAGAAGATTTGTCAAGCATGATTTCCCTTTCATAAATTCATGCTGACTTGGACCGATCCTGTCACTGCTTTCCAAATGCGCAGCTATTTCATCCTTAATAATTGATTCCAACATTTTCCCCACTACTGATGTCAGGCTAACCAGTCTATAATTACCCGTTTTCTCTCTCCTTCCCTTTTTAAAAGGTGGTGTTACATTAGCTACCCTCCAGTCCATAGGAACTGATCCCGAGTCGATAGACTGTTGGAAAATGATCACCAATGCATCCACTATTTCTAGGCCCACTTCCTCAAGTACTCTGGGATGCAGACTATCAGGCCCCGGGGATTTATCGGCCTTTAATCCCATCAATTTCCCAAACACAATTTCCCGCCTAATAAGGATATCCTTCAGTTCCTCCTTCTCACAAGACCCTCGGTCCCCTAGCACTTCCGGAAGGTTATTTGTGTCTTCCTTCATGAAGACAGAACCAAAGTTTTTGTTCAATTGGTCTGCCATTTCTTTGTTCCCCATTATAAATTCACCTGAATCCAACTGCAAGGGACTGACGTTTGTCTTCACTAATCTTTTTCTCTTCACATATCTATAGAAGCTTTTGCAGTTAGTTTTTATGTCCCCGGCAAGCTTCTTCTCGTACTCTATTTTCCCCCTCTTAATTAAACCCTTTGTCCTTCTCTGCTGAATTCTAAATTTCTCTCAGTCCTCAGGTTTGTTGCTTTATCTGGCTAATTTATATGCCTCTTCCTTGGATTTAACACTATCCTTAATTTCTCTTGTTAGCCACGGTTGAGCCACCTTCCCTGTTTTATTTTTACTCCAGACAGGGATGTACAATTACTGAAGTTCTTCCATGTGATCTTTAAATGTTTGCCATTGCCTATCCACTATCAACCCTTGAAGTATCATTTGCCAGTCTATTCTAGCCAACTCATGCCTCAACCATCGAAGTTACCTTTCCTTAAGTTCAGGACCCTAGTTTCTGAATTAACTGTGTCACTCTCCATCTTAATAAAGAATTCTACCATGCTATGGTCACTCTTCCCCAAGGGGCCTCGCACAACAAGATTGCTAATTAGTACTTTCTCATTACACAACACCCAGTCTAGAATGGCCAGTCCCCTAGTTGGTTCCTCGACATATTGGTCTAGAAAACCATCCCTTATACACTCCAGGAAATCCTCCTCCACCGCATTGCTACCAGTTTGGATAGCCCAATCAATATGTAGATTAAAGTCGCCCATGATAACTGCTGTACCTTTATTGCATGCATCCCTAATTTCTTGTTTGATGCTGTCCCCAACCTCACTACTACTGTTTGGTGGTCTGTACACAACTCCCACCAATGTTTTCTGCCCCTTGGTATTCCGTAGCTCCACCCATACCGATTCCACATCATCCAAGCTAATGTCCTTTCTTACTATTGCATTAATTTCCTCTTTAACCAGAAATGCCACCCCGCCTTCTTTTCCTTTCTGTCTATCCTTCCTAAATGTTGAATACCCCTGAATGTTGAGTTCCCAGCCTTGGTCACCCTGGAGCCATGTCTCCGTGATGCTAATTACATCGTACCCGTTAACTGCTATCTGCGCAGTTAATTCGTCCACCTTATTCTGAATACTCCTCGCATTGAGGCACAATGACACTGATACTTTCAGGGAGATGGGTTACTGGAGATATAATCATGTTTATTCTTGCAACAGTTAATTTTGACAAGTTATGCACCGCCTAGCCATACACACTGTGGTAGAAGGTGGTCTTATCGAAGCATATAAGATTATGAGGGGGCTTGACAAGGAGGATGCAGTGAGGATGTTTCCATTGATGGGGGAGACTAGAACTAGAGGGCATGATCTTAGAATAAAGGGCCGCCCATTAAAACTGAAATGAGGAGAAATTTCTTCTCTCAGAGTGTTGTAAATCTGTGGAATTTGCTGCCTCAGAGAGCTGTGAAAGCTGGGACATTGAATAAATTTAAGACAGAAATAGACAGTTTCTTAAACGATAAGGGGATTCGGGGTTATGGGGAGCGGGCAGGGAAGTAGAGTCCATGATCAGATCAGCCATGATCTTATTGAATGGCAGAGCAGGATTGACGGGCCATATGGCCTACTCCTGTTCCTATTTCTTATGCTCTTATGTTCTAATTCACCGAGTTCCAGTCTTATCTAGCCTGTTAAAAACAGTAATTACAAGTGTCAAGGTCAAAATCATATGTTAGTATCTCTGTAAACACTCACCTAACAGTGGGAGCAGGAACAAAGATGTGATGTTGCACAACTGGAATAGGTAATGGTGCCAAGGCTCACAGTTCAAGGATATTTTTTTTTACTGTTTTGGCATCTCTGAGCAAAGGCCACAAAGTGTGAATCATCCACATTTACCGCACCTGCCCACACAGATTCCTAATTAAGGGAAATGGGACATTTCCCCAATTTTCAATATTAATCTCAACTTTAATCATAAATAAATGCCAGCTGTTGCTTCATGAGCATTATCCCAACATCCAAGTCAAATTAATATCGTTCATGTTCAGTTTACACTACAGGTGGTCAGAGGCATGATAGATTGTTTCTCCATCAAAAATTTTGTAAAACTGTCCCAGCACAAGCTTTCAAATCAGACTCCAAGGTCTCGGCCTCGTCCCCTATTTTCCCTCCATCTCACCTTCCTTCAACATCAAAAACAAAACTGGGGCCAGATATGGAGGCTACAGAACCCAATGGCATTAACCCTATTCCATTCAGACCAGGAAGGCCCTGGATTCGCTTGGGCCATTTGATAAATGGAATGTCCAGATATCGGGTTGAACTTCTTTCAGACGTACTTTGGGCATGGTACATTGATCCTCGAAATTTTCTCTCATGCCCGCTTTGCACCCTTAAAAGGACGCAACTAGGTTCAATTTCTACCCCATAAGGCATGAATCCAGCTCTTCACTACATGAATTATACAAACTGAATGGGGCCGAAATTGCCCCTCTCCTTAAGGCCTGTTACCACCGCAAATCGGTGGCTATGCTGCGGAGTGAAGTGGCTGCCGACTTTTCGTGGAATGGCCGCTGATAACCCAGTTGCCTTCATGGTTTCCAGGCGGTGCCCCAATCGCCCTCCGACCGCTCCGCTGATACTGATCCGTGTTAAGTGCGTCATCACCATGCGCACCGCCAATCTACCCCCCTGACGCCGACATTCGCCTCTGAAAGTTTTCAGCCCGCCTGGCGGTGCCAAAACCTGTTTGTTCCCAGTGGTTCAGTGAGGCTGTGGCCTTCTGCAATGGCAGTGCAGCTTCCCTTAAAGGGGAGGGCGCACTGCCGCTGCCGCCATGTTTTTTTTGACGGCCAACTGCTATGTCGGCCCGACAATCATGCCCCCGGGTTCGGCCGGGCCACCAACAGGCAGCCTGGCATCCCCTCTTGGGTGCCAGGGCGCTGGCCTGGCCGAAACACTCCCTGGTGGCTCAGTGGACCGAAGTTTTAAAATCGCGAAAGCTCTCACCTTTAAGTGAAGGGGAGAGCGTGGTGACACTGTGCTGTGATGACATCATCGTGGCGATCACTCCGCACCCACCCCCCCAACTTCTGCCCCTCAGATGTTGCCACCGCCACGTATCCGCCCCTCTCGTGTTGTCATCGCCCCCATTAAGAGCGACTTCTGGATCCGAATTTTAAAAAAACAACAAAGAGCGGAATTTCACTCAAGAGGCGACCTCAACCACAGCCGCGGTAAAAACAATTGAAATGGGGTACGCCCCGTTTCGGGCAGGGGGGCAATTTCTACCCCAATGTGCTTTACATTTGCAATTCAATTTTGAAGTGCATATTGTATATAGCAAATGGTGCTGCAAACTCTCAGAAATTGCCTTAACCCAAATGTGCAGAACTTTGTCAGAGAACAGAAATTAACCCGACACAGATTACAGTCAAGTGGGCTGTTTATATTGCAAACTTTTTCAACTGTGGGGGTATGGTGTGGCTGTGATGCTAGGAGAATTGAAGCTTTTAAGAACGAGACCAATAGATTTATGTCAGGTAAGGGCATCCAGGGATATGGAGTAAAGGCGAGTAAATGGAGTTGAGGTACAGATCAGTCATTTGAAAAAAAAAGTTCCTGGGGTGTGGGCATTTATTGCTCATCCCTAATTGCCCTTGAGAAGGTGATGGTGAGCCGCCTTCTTGAACTGCTGCAGTACATGTGGTAAAGGTCCTCCTGCGGTGTTGTATTCTTATTATTGTTTTTCATCACGGTTTGTTACAACTGAATGGCTTGTTAGGCCATTTCAGAGGGCAGTTGTATTTTATAGTCTCTTGAACACTCTTAGTTCAACTTACTCTATTTATTTGGGAGATTTCAGACAGCCATGTGGAGCTTTAAAATGGCATTCCTTCACAGACCCTCTCTCTCAATACAACTTCCTACAACTCCTAGCTAGAGGGCACTATACATTATCTCGTTACACCTTTCTTTTCATAAGAAACAAAAATGAATTAAAGTTAGCTTCAATATAAATGGGTAGTTAACTTCTTATGAATACATGTATTAAACAACGACAAGTTTAACAAACAACAACAAAATTCTTTATCCAAGAGTCCAGTGTCCATGATTTCTTATTTCTGTACATAGTGCTCCAGGTATTTTGGTGTTGTGTGGATTCTGTTGCTTCGCCTCAAACTTCTGTTTCAGTCGTGTTCTGTACAGTAATCGCTTTAGTCCCTTTATCAGTGCTCTAAGGGGAAATATCAGGCAACATATCCCTGTTTTCAGGCTTTGTCATTGAAGTGCTGTTTCACGTGCTAGTTGGCTGTGTTGGTAGCGGATCGTGTGTGGGTGTCACTGAGATCTCTGGAGTTTCGATGAATGACTCAGCGCTCTTTCTCAGATGTTTCCTAATTTTGCGATACGCACAGCCATCTTCTGTAATGACCTGACATGACCGAATGTCGACTTGTTTCTGAACCTGAGCATTTTGGCACACTTTGCTTTCTCGCATTTGCTTCAGTCTCAGTTTCTCCTTCCTACAGTGTAGGAAGTGCTGTAGCACCTCAGTTGTAGCAGTGTGCTTGTTTGGCATGGTCCCTTTTGTTTTGTATGGAGTAAGAGTCAGACTGAACACTGTGAGCTCAAAGTAAAATGTGACCGTAGTCTTTTATTGCAGGTCTCCAGAGTGCCTCTCCAACCTGTGGAGCCTCCTTAAATACCTGTGCTCCTAAGGGATTATGGGATCCCTTTGGACTCCGGGGAATGAGCCCTCTGGTAGCTGTACAGAATAAATACAAGTCCAGATACATAACAACATTCCCCCCCAAAGTCGATAGTGTAACTATTTACAATGTGAGTCGACCTGGGGCCCTTCTTGCCCTGGTTGATCATCTCAGTGTGAAAGCTGGTGTTCTTGAATCATTTGTTGGGCCCTCGCTGGGCTGCTGTGCAGCTGGCCTTGCTGGGCTGCCTGGTGTATTGAGCCCTGCAGGGCTGCTGTGGATGATGGGTTCTGCTTCGTGGTCAACCGTGGTGTCGGTTGCCACTGGTGTGTGTGTTGGGGGATCAAAAAATGTAGGGTCCAAGGTGGGTTGCTCAGGGTAGTCTGTGAATCTGAGTTTGATTTGGTTCAAGTGTTTCTGGTGAATGAATCCATTTGAAAGTTTGCCGAAACACCCTGCTCCCCTCTTTGGCCACGACAATGCCAGGAAGCCACTTGGGACCTTGTCCATAATTTAATACAAATACAGGATCATTGACTTCAATCTCGCGTGACACATTTGCGCTATCATGGTATGCACTTTGTTGAAGCCGCCTGCTCTCTACCTGTTCATGTAGATCAGGGTGAACTAACGAGAGCCTTGTCTTAAGTGCACTTTTCATGAGCAGTTCAGCAGGTGGGATCCCAGTGAGTGAGTGTGGTCTCATGATGTAGCTAAGCAGGACTCGGGATAAGCGAGTCTGCAGTGAGGCTTCACTTACCCTCTTCAAGCCTTGCTTGATGGTTTGCACTGCTCTCTCTGCCTGACCATTGGATGCTGGTTTAAACGGGGCAGATGTGACATGTTTGATCCTGTTACGGGTCATGAATTCTTTGAACTCAGCACTGGTAAAACATGGTCCGTTGTTGCTCACCAGGACATCGGGTATGCCGTGTGTGGCAAATATGGCCCACAGGCTTTCAGTGGTGGCAGCGGACGTGCTAGCCGACATTATCTCACATTCAATTCACTTGCAATACGCGTCTACAACCACAAAGAATATTTTACCCAAGAACGGGCCTGCATAGTCGACGTGCACCCTAGACCATTGTTTGGAGGGACAAGACCATAAACTTAGCGGCGCCTCCCTGGGTACATTGCTTAACTGCGAGCATGCATTAGATCTGTGAACGCAGGACTCTAAGTCCGCATCGATACCGGGCCACCACACGTGGGACCTGGCTATCGCTTTCATCATTACGATGCTTGGGTGGGTACTGTGGAGGTCATTGATGAAGCTGTCTCTGCCCTTCTTGGGCACCACTACTCGATTGCCCCACAGAAGGCAATCTGCCTGTATATACATTTCATCTTTGCGCCACTGGAACGGCTTTATCTCTTCCTGCATTTCCACTGGGACACTGGACCAGTTCCCGTGAAGCACACAGCTTTTGACTAGAGATAATAAGGGGTCCTGGCTTGTCCAGGTTTTGATCTGCCGGGCAGTGATGGGTGATTGCTCACTCTCAAATGCTTTCATAACCATGGCTAGATCTGCGGCTGCGCCATTTCCACCCCCGTGGTGGGCAATGGCAGCCTACTGAGAGCATCGGTGCAGTTTTCTGTGCCTGGCCTGTGGCGGATGGTGGAGTTGTATGCGGACAACGTGAGCGCCCGTCTCTGGATGCGAGCCGATGCGTTAGTATTCATCCCTTTACTCTCGGAAAATAGGGATATAAGTGGTTTATGATCAGTTCCCAATTCGAATTTTAGCCCAAACAGGTATTGATGCATTTTCTTTACCCCATAGACACACGCTAACTCTTATTTTTCAATCATGCTGTAGGCTCTCTCAGCCTTAGACAGACTCCTGGATGCATAAGCAACCGGTTGCAGTTTCCCGAAATCATTAGTTTGTTGCAATACACACCCGACTCGATATGACGATGCATCACATGCTAGTACCAAACGCTTACATGGATCATGCAACACTAGCAATTTGTTTGAGCGTAACAATTTTCTTGCTTTTACAAAGGCATTTTCTTGGCTTTTGCCCCAAACCCATTTGTCCCCTTTTCATAGTTAGACATGCAGTGGTTCTAGCGGTGTGCTGAGACCCGGTAAGAAGTTACCAAAGTAGTTGAGGAGTCCCAGAAATGACCGCAGCTCCGTCACGTTCTGTGGCCGTGGTGCATTCTCGATTGCCTCCGTCTTCTCATTGGTGGGCCTGATGCCGTCCGCCGCAATCCTCCTTCCCAGGAACTCCACTTCAGGTGCCAGGAAAACGCAGTTCGAGTGTTTTAACCGGAGCCCCACGTGGTTGAGTCGACTAAGAACCTCCTCCAGGTTCTGCAGATGCTCGACTCTGTTCCGACCTGTGACCAAGATGTTGTCCTGGAAGACCACGGTGTGCGGGACCGACTTTATTAAGCTTTCCATGTTTCTCTGGAATATCGCCGCCTCCGATCGGATTCCAAAAGGGCATCTGTTATAAACAAAAAGACCTTTGTGCGTGTTGATGCAGGTGAGGGCCTTCGATGATTTCTCCAGTTCCTGCGTCATGTAGGCTGAAGTCAAATCCAGCTTTGTGAACGTCTTTCCTCCGCCAGCGTTGCAAAGAGGTCGTCGGCCTTTGGTAGTGGGTATTGATCCTGCAGGGAGAAACGATTGATAGTTACTTTGTAATTGCCACAGATTCTGATGGTGCCATCTCCCTTGAGGACTGGGAGATAGGACTGGCCCACTCGTTGAACTCGATTGGGGAAATTATGCCTCTCTTTGTAGCCAGTCTAGCTCGATCTCTACCCTTTCTCTCATCAGTATGGTACTGCTCTGGCGTTGTGATGGATGGGTCGTGCCTCCGAAATTAGGTGGATCTGCACTTTTGCTCCTTGTAATTTCCCGATGTCTGGTTCGAACATCGAAGGAAATTTGTTTAAGATCTGGGCACACGAAGTGTCGTTAGCGGGCGATCGCGCTCGAATGTCATCCCAGTTCCAGTGCATCCTTCCCAGCCAGCTCCTGCCGAGCAGCGTGGGACCATCGCCCGATATCACCCAGAGTGGTAGCTTGTGCACCGCTCCATCGTAGGAGACCTTTACGGTAGCACTGCCGATTAGAGGAATCAGTTCTTTTGTGTAAGCTCTTAGTTTCGTGCAAACTGGAGTTAAGACTGGCCTTGAGGCCTTGTTGCACCACACTCTTTCGAAAGTCTTTTTGCCCATGATGGACTGGCTCATGCCCGTGTCCAGCTCCATTAATACCGGGAGTCCATTTAGTTCAACATTCAGCATTATCGGGGGACAATTTGTGGTGAATATGTGCACTCAATGTACCTCTGCCTCCTCGATCTGAGGCTCTAGTTCATCGTGATCCTCCATGGATCTGTCTTCCTCTGCAACATGGTGGTTTTCAGGTTTAATAGGCTTTGCAGCTCGCCTGCACACTCGGAGGTGTCCTATTGTTCCACAGTCCTTGCAAATGTACTCTTTGAATCGGCATGAATGGAAATGATGATCACCCCCGCAGCACCAACAAGGTGTTAGTGGCCTTGCATTCATCACCTTTGATGGTGGACTCTGAGACATCTGTGGACGTGTAGCTGCAGGCATGTGTGACCTGCCCTGTACACTACGATTCGAAAACAACATCACTTTGTTCACAGTACTTGTAGCAGCACTTGTGTGCTGAGAGATTTGCATCGTATTGAGGAACAGTGGAGAACTTTTAAGGAGCTCTTTCATAGTGCCCAACAAAAATATATTCCAGTGAAAAAGAAGGGCGGTAAGAGAAAGGAAAACCAGCCGTGGATAACCAAGGAAATAAAGGAGAGTATCAAATCAAAGACTAATGCATATAAGGTGGCCAAGGTTAGTGGGAAACTAGAGAATTGGTAAAATTTTAAACAACAGCAAAGAATGACTTAAAAAGCAATAAAGAAAGGAAAGATAGATTTCGAAGGTAAACTTGCACAAAACATAAAAACAGATAGTAAAAGCTTTTACAGATATATAAAACGGAAAAGAGTGACTAAAGTAAATGTTGGTCCCTTAGAAGATGAGAAGGGGGATTTAATAATGGGAAATGTGGAAATGGCTGAGACCTTAAACAATTATTTTGCTTCCGTCTTCACAGTGGAAGACACAAAAACCATGCCAAAAATTGCTGGTCACGGGAATGTGGGAAGGGAGGACCTTGAGACAATCGCTATCACTACGGGGGTAGTGCTGGACAGGCTAATGGGACTCAAGGTAGACAAGTCCCCTGGTCCTGATGAAATGCATCCCAGGGTATTAAAAGAGATGGCGGAAGTTATAGCAGATGCATTCGTTATAATCTACCAAAATTCTCTGGACTCTGGGGAGGTACCAGAGGATTGGAAAGCAGCTAATGTAATGCCTCTGTTTAAAAAAGGGGGCAGACAAAAGGCAGGTAACTATAGGCCAGTTAGTTTAACATCTGTAGTGGGGAAAATGCTTGAAACTATCATTAAGGAAGAAATAGCAGGACATCGAGATAGGAATAGTGCAATCAAACAGACGCAGCATGGATTCATGAAGGGGAAATCATGTTTAACTAATTTACTAGAATTCTTTGAGGATATAACAAGCATGGTGGATAGTGGTGTACCGATGGACGTGGTGTATTTAGATTTCCAAAAGGCATTCGATAAGGTGCCACACAAAAAGTTACTGCAGAAGATAGAGGTACGCGGAGTCAGAGGAAATGTATTAGCATGGATCGAGAATTGGCTGGCGAACAGAAAGCAGAGAGTTGGGATAAATGGGTCCTTTTCGGGTTGGAAATCGGTGGTTAGAGGTGTGCCACAGGGATCGGTGCTGGGACCACAACTGTTTATAATATACATAGATGACCTGGAAGAGGGGACAGAGTGTAGTGTAACAAAATTTGCAGATGACACAAAGATTAGTGGGAAAGCGGGTTGTGTAGAGGACACAGAGAGGCTGCAAAGAGATTTGGATAGGTTAAGCGAATGGGCGAAGGTTTGGCAGATGGAATACAATGTCGGAAAGTGTGAGGTCATCCACCTTGGGAAATAAAACAGTAAAAGGGAATATTATTTGAATGGGGAGAAATTATAACATGCTGAGATGCAGAGGGACCTGGGGGTCCTTGTGCATGAAACTCTTTTAGATATTCATGCACAAGGACCCCCAGGTCCCTCTGCATCTCAGCATGTTATAATTTCTCCTCATTCAAATAATATTCCCTTTTACTGTTTTTTTTCCTAAGGTGGATGACCTCACACTTTCTGACATTGTATTCCATCTGCCAAAAAACAGTAAAAGGGAATATTATTTGAATGGGGAGAAATTATAACATGCTGAGATGCAGAGGGACCTGGGGGTCCTTGTGCATGAATCCCAAAAAGTTAGTTTGCAGGTGCAGCAGGTAATCAGGAAGGCAAATGGAATGTTGGCCTTCATTGCGAGAGGGATGGAGTACAAAAGCAGGGAGGTCCTGCTGCAACTGTATAGGGTATTGGTAAGGCCGCACCTGGAGTACTGCATGCAGTTTTGGTCACCTTACTTAAGGAAGGATATACTGGCTTTGGAGGGGGTACAGAGACGATTCACGAGGCTGATTCCGGAGATGAGGGGGTTACCTTATGATGATAGATTGAGTAGACTGGGTCTTTACTCGTTGGAGTTCAGAAGGATGAGGGGTGATCTTATAGAAACATTTAAAATCATGAAAGGGATCGACAAGATAGAGGCAGAGAGGTTGTTTCCACTGGTAGGGGACGCTAGAACTAGGGGGCACAGCCTCAAAATACGGGGGAGCCAATTTAAAACCGAGTTGAGAAGGAATTTCTTCTCTCAGAGGGTTGTGAATCTATGGAATTCTCTGCCCAAGGAAGCAGTTGAGGCTAGCTCATTGAATGTATTCAAGTCACAGATAGATAGATTTTTAACCAATAAGGGAATTAAGGGTTACGGGGAGAGGGTGGGTAAGTGGAGCTGAGTCCACGGCCAGATCAACCATGATCTTATTGAATGGCGGAGCAGGCTCGAGGGGTTAGATGGCCTACTCCTGTTCCTAATTCTTATGTTCTTATATATTGTCACTGGTGGCAATGAATGCCTGGGCTATCGCTGTGGCCTTATTCAAGGTTGGGGTCTCTACAGTCAAAACTTTGCGAAGTATGGTTTTGTGGCCAGTGCCAAGTACGAAAAAGTCTCTGAGCAAGTGCTCCAAATGTCCTTCAAATTCGCAATGTCCTGCAAGGCATCTTAGCTCGGCGACATAACTCGCCACTTCCTGGCTTTCGGAGCTTTTGTAGGTGTAGAACCGGTATCTCGCCATCAGAATGCTTTCCTTCAGGTTCAAATGCTCTCGGACCAGTGTATACAAATTGTCGTATGATTTCCCCTGGAGTGACCAGATTCTTCATGAGGCCATACATTGGTGCCCCACAGATGGTGAGGAGGATCGCCCTTCATTTGGCAGCGCTCTCTTCCCCATCTAGCTTGTTGGTCACGAAGTATTGGTCAAGTCGCTCCACAAAAGTTTCCCAATCATCTCCCTCTGAGAATTTCTCCAGGATACCCACTGTTCTCTGCATCTTTGGGTTCGCTATCTGTATCTCGTCGCCGGTTGTAGTGTATGGAGAAAGAGTCAGACTGAACACTGTGAGCTCAAAGTAAAGTGTGACCTTAGTCTTTTATTGCAGGTCTCCAGAGTGCCTCTCCAACCTGTGAAGCCTCCTTAAATACCTGTGCTCCCAAGGGATTATGGGATCCCTTGGGACTCCATTGGATGAGCCCTCTGGTGGCTGTACAGAGTAAATACAAGTTTACATATATAACAGTACTTTTGCTGGTTCTTTGTATTTTCCAGTGGCACATTACAAGTTTCTACCACTGGAATAGTTGCATGGTTGTCATATAGTGACAGTATTGTCTTAGATTCATTTAAGTTTAAGCCTTTTGGTAAGTTTCTAAGAGGTAGCACATTGCATATGGCCCCACAATCTATTTCCATTTGGCCCTACAATCTATTTGCATTTTTACCATTTGACCTTTAATGGAGAAGGTAGCCATAATCTTGTTAGGATAATGTCAGCTTTGTCCTTGATTATGCGATCAACTTTACCAAGCATCTTTACAGTCATGACTTCAAAATCAGAATCAGAATCTCTTCATATAGTGGATGAACTTTTGGCTTGCTCTTATATTTAGGGTTACGTGTAGTCTTCTGCCTCGATCCATGCTGTCTACACTTTTGAGAAAAGTGATTTAGTTTGCCGTAGCTTGTGCAGATCTTCCCATATGCTGAGCATTTATTTTTTGATAGTTCATGTCTTTTGCCACAATATCTTCAATTGTTTGTGAACTCTTTGTCTGTGAATTCTTTCTTTGTGGGTCGGGGTTTCTGTCTGACTGCTTTGATATCTTAAGAGTCTGTTTTAGTGAACTTCATGGATTTCATTTGCGCAAATGTGGCCTCTGTAGCTTTACAGAGCATCACACATTTATCGAGTGTTAGGCTTGATTCTTGCAACAGCCTCTTGTGCAGAGTTTTATCAGATATTCCGCAGACTATGTGGTCTCTGATGAAATTATCCCTCAAATTGCTGAAATCACATGACGATGCTAGCTCTCTCACTTTCACAAGATCTTTGTCAAACCGCTCGTCCCCTTGTACAAGTTGTTAAACTGGTACTGTTCATCGATGATGTTGGTTTTACCTTTACAGTGCTCTTCCCAGAGCTTCAAAATAATCTCAATTTCCTGCTTGTCTTCCTCTGATTTTTAGGGAAGATTATTGTGGATATCTAGGGCATCGCTGCCAATGGCAGTGATATACGTTGCAACCCTAACTCTATCTTGTTTTCCACAATATTTGTGATAATTTCATAGCTGTCCCACAGCTGTTTGAAATTTTTCCAGTTGGCTTTCAATCGACAGTTACCTGGAGGTGGGAGAGGAATGTGCGCGGGAGTTGGCACCGTGGTGGTCATGATAGCTTGCTACAGTTTAGGACTTTGAGTTTGTCATCTACATGTATACAGTTCACATACCCAGAGAACTAGAAGAAGTCCAATAATAAAATATCGTGGCCATGTAATTGTAGAAATATTTTTTCAATCGAGGCTCTACAATAACCTATGCCACTTTAAGTTTATTTTACTAATGTCTCTAGATTATTTTACAAGCTTATGACTATTTATCACCCTTCACGGATCCACACGCGATGTGTAGGAAGCACGGTCTGCACTGCACTACTTAACATTGATTTCGATCGGCTCGAAAAAAAATCTTACAGTTCCAATATTTCGGTTATAGACGCGTTCGACAAAAGATCTTAAGTTTCCGCTTCTGACACCATGTATTTTATTCCGAGGGACTGCCTATGATGATGATGATGATGATGATTTTATAGTCTCTTGAACACTTTTACTTCAACTTAACTCTATTTATTTGGGAGATTTCAGACAGCCACGTGGAGCTTTAAAATGGCATTCTTTCCCAGACCCTCTCTCTCAATGCAGCTCCCTATACCTCCTAGCTAGAGGGCGCTATACAGTATATCGATACCTCCTAGCTAGAGGGCACTACACATTATCTCATTGCAGCAGTTAAGAGTCAACCACATTGCTGTGGATTTGGAGTCACATATAGGCCAGATCTTTCCTTCCCTAAAAGACAGTGGTGAACCAGATGGGCTTTTACTGCAATCCGATAGTTTCATGGTTACCATTACAGATTTATTTAATTAATTGAATTTAAATTTCCCAGCTGCCATGATGGGATTATGAAATCACACTTCTTGTTCCAGGCCTCTAGATTACTAGTCCAGTAACATAACTACTATGCTACCATTCCCCATATGCGCTAATTGAATGCCAAGACAGGCTTGAGGGTCCGAGTGGCCCACTCCTGTTCCTATGTCCCGTCACTCCTGCTGGTGAGGCTTCTCCTGACACATTTCTAGGACAGTGGTCTCAGTCCAATCTGGAACAAGTGAGACGTTGAGGTAACCATCCCGCAAAAATCAGGATCCATGGCACAAGCTAAATAGAATCCCGTGGCATAACACTAAGGGGAATATGAACTTCACTTGGGTTTGTTTTTGTGAGCTGAATATTGTTATTAAACCCAAAGAAAAAAATTAAATATCTATTTATTTTGATCATCTCTAACGAGGACAGAGGTATGGGTAGGAATGTAGCAAAACCGCTTTTCCTAAAACAGTCCCAATAGAAATGTTAACCTATCTTTTTTACTCTCTCAGGAGCTGACAACCAGCTGTTAATTTCCAACATTTTCTGTTTTAATTGTTCCAATATCTTCAGGGTCAGGTCACACTGCAGTTGTATCAGGGGAGACAAGTATCAGGCCCATCACAGTCATACCTCCTTCCCACTGTTATTTCTACCTCCACTAAGATTTATCCACACAATTTATTTTTCCACTGATAGCTCAAATACAAGGACTGACCTCACCTAAATCAATTCAAACTCAAAATAATTTTTTTAATAAATTAGACCGGAACTTTAAATATTTAAACTGTATTCCAATGTTCGGTGTTTTGAGGGAGAACAGTAAATGTTTATTGCAGTGTTATTTATCAGTTCCATACAATCACCGTAGATACAATGTTTTGGAGTCGAATCGATGGAATGGATTACCAGCGAGTCCCTGGCCTTGCCGTGCGAGATACTGACACACAAACAAAGGCTGCTGGTCCATTCCACAGCAGGTGCAGCTAATCAAAAGTAAAATTATGATTCAGCCAACTGATACACTGAATACAATGTGTCGATCAGCACCTATTTTACAGAAAAGAACGAGGCTAGCCCCTCACTATATCCTCTTCACAGTCTCAGAAGACTGGCCCTGGGAGAGAAATCAGTTTAAAAGTGTTTGTTTGGAACACACTCTATCAATAACTGTGTTTCTGTACCATATGTTCCCAATGATAGAGAGTCTAATGTATCAATAACAAGGCTCCAAACTTCCTGCAAGCATTTGTAACAGGCCTTGTACTGAAAAGCTCAAGGTCACAGTTCACTCAAATTTGTTTATTGTGGATTGACAAACTACTGTTCCTAGATAATCGTAAACCTGTCTTGCATCACAAGTTTTGTGCCTTCTTTAAAAATTACTTATTTTGAAAACTGCAAACTTTAATTGGATCTGTAAATAAAAGTCACAGCCAACACCTCAACTGCATCTTGTCTGCTTAAATGTAATTAAGGCATCTTGAACTGGATGTCTTGGCTAAAAATGAGCCCGAAATTGATGCACTCACCGCCAGCTGCCGTCCACTGCCACCGACTGCCGCCGACATTCCTCCTCAGGTTCCGCCCAGAGCCAGTTTCGATCTGGTTTGGAGCGGGCGGGATGGGAGAGCCGCCATGAACCATCCACTGACGTCAGCAGGCGGACAAGTGGCTTAAGTGGACTCCGGCCACCGAGATGCCAGGTTAGTGCAGGTGGGAGTTGGCGCCAGAACTGGTGCGAGGAAGCTGGTCTGTTGCCGACGGCAGGTTTGAAGAGCTGAAAAAAAGGTGAGTAAACATTTTTAAATTTTTTTCTTTACAAGGACTTACCTGCATGGGGTCCCATGAAGGTGTTCCAATGTTTTAAAACATTTTTTGATGCTTTTTCTTTGCAGGTCTTCGACTCTCCGTGGGCCCGACTCCATCACTAAGGAGGACACAAACAACCTTCCAGATATAAAAGGGGTCAGAGGGTCTAGTAAGGAGGAGGAACTGAGGGAAATCCTTATTAGTCGGGAAATTGTGTTGGGGAAATTGATGGGATTGAAGGCCGATAAATCCCCAGGGCCTGATGGACTGTATCCCAGAGTACTTAAGGAGGTGGCCTTGGAAATAGCGATGCATTGACAGTCATTTTCCAACATTCCATTGACTCTGGATCAGTTCCTATGGAGTGGAGGGTAGCCAGTGTAACGCCACTTTTTAAAAAAGGAGGGAGAGAGAAAACAGGGAATTATAGACCGGTCAGCCTGACATCAGTAGTGGATAAAATGATGGAATCAATTATTAAGGATGTCATAGCAGCGCATTTGGCAAGAGGTGACATGATAGGTCCAAGTCAGCATGGATTTGTAAAAGGGAAATCATGCTTGACAAATCTTCTGGAATTTTTTGAGGATGTTTCCAGTAGAGTGGACAAGGGAGAACCAGTTGATGTGGTATATTTGGACTTTCAGAAGGCTTTCGACAAGGCCCCACACAAGAGATGAATGTGCAAAGTTAAAGCACATGGGATTGGGGGCAGTGTGCTGACATGGATTGAGAACTGGTTGTCAGACAGGAAGCAAAGAGTAGGAGTAAATGGGTACTTTTCAGAATGGCAGGCAGTGACTAGTGGGGTACCGCAAGGTTCTGTGCTGGGGCCCCAGCTGTTTACATTGTACATTAATGATTTAGACGAGGGGATTAAATGTAGTATCTCCAAATTTGCGGAAGACACTAAGTTGGGTGGCAGTGTGAGCTGCGAGGAGGATGCTATGAGGCTGCAGAGTGACTTGGATAGGTTGGGTGAGTGGGCAAATGCATGGCAGATGAAGTATAATGTGGATAAATGTGAGGTTATCCACTTTGGTGGTAAAAACAGAGAGACAGACTATTATCTGAATGGTGACAGATTAGGAAAAAGGGAGGTGCAACGAGACCTGGGTGTCATGGTACATCAGTCATTGAAGGTTGGCATGCAGGTACAGCAGGCGGTTAAGAAAGCAAATGGCATGTTGGCATTCAGAGCGAGGGGATTTGAGTACAGGGGCAGGGAGGTGTTGCTACAGTTGTACAGGGCCTTGGTGAGGCCACACCTGGAGTATTGTGTACAGTTTTGGTCTCCTAACTTGAGGAAGGACATTCTTGCTATTGAGGGAGTGCAGCGAAGGTTCACCAGACTGATTCCCGGGATGGCGGGACTGACATATCAAGAAAGACTGGATCAACTGAGCTTGTATTCACTGGAGTTCAGAAGAATGAGAGGGGACCTCATAGAAACATTTAAAATTCTGACGGGTTTAGATAGGTTAGATGCAGGAAGAATGTTCCCAATGTTGGGGAAGTCCAGAACCAGGGGTCACAGTCTAAGTATAAAGGGTAAGCCATTTAGGACCGAGATGAGGAGAAACTTCTTCACCCAGAGAGTGGTGAACCTGTGGAATTCTCTACCACAGAAAGTTGTTGAGGCCAATTCACTAAATATATTCAAAAAGGAGTTAGATGTAGTCCTTACTACTAGGGGAATCAAGGGGTATGGCGAGAAAGCAGGAATGGGGTACTGAAGTTGCATGTTCAGCCATGAACTCATTGAATGGCGGTGCAGGCTAGAAGGGCCGAATGGCCTACTCTTGCACCTATTTTCTATGTTTCTATCCTCGGCGGCACTTGGGTGGCAAGCGCCTTTGCCGCCGAGATTGGGAGCTCCTGCCGGCTGCTGCCCAGATTGGCGACGTAAGTGCCTCATTGCTGCCCGCCGCCCTTTGAAGGACCTTTTTGATGAAAACCCCGTCCAAAGTAATGTCAGGTACCTCGTCGGCCATCGGCGGTCCTTTGGGCAGCACTTGGGCGGGTAGGGGCCTTCACCAAATTCGGGCCCATAAAATTTATCCTTTGTCAATTTGTACAACTTTTATCCTTTGCCAATTTTCTCCTTGTTTTGCTGGAGTCCAATTCGATGCCTGAGTAGCCATTCTTCATATGGAACCTGTTATGTCTCAAATAAAGCAATATGACTGAGTACTGCAGACTTGAGCAAGTGTGATCTTAGTCTCTATTCTGACTCCAGAGTGCTCGCACAGCATGGGAGACCTGCTTATATACAGTGCTCCCAAGGGATGCTGGGCTCCCTTGGGACTCCAACAGATGCTCCCTCTGGTGGCAGTAGAATGTTGGTTACAAGATCTTGCATACATAACATCATCTTCCCCTCACCCCTCCCCCCCGCAAAAGTCAATAGTACACTTATTTACAGGGTGAGATGACCTGGGGCTTTCCGCTCCCTAGTTGATCGTCTCGGTACAAACACAGGTGCAGGTGAGTTGGTTGGGCCTTCGCTGGGCTGCTGCGCAGCTGGCCTTGCTGGGCTGCTGGGGGTGATGAGTTCAACTTCGTGGTCAGCCATGATGTCGGTTTCCACTTGTGTGTGTATGGGAGGGTCGAAGTTGGTGGTGTCCTCTTCAGGTTGCTCGTGGCTGTCTGTGAATCGCAGTTTGGTTTGGTCCAAATGTTTTCTGCAAGTTAGTCCATTTGCAAGTTTGACCTCAAACACCCTACTCCCTTCTTTGGCTACGACAGTGCCAGCAAGCCATTTGGGACCATGTCCATAGTTGAGTACAAATACAGGGTCATTGACATCAATATTGCGTGACAAATTTGCGCGATCATGGTACATGCTTTGTTGATGTCGCCTGCCCTCGACATGATCATGGAGATCAGGATGGACCAGAGAAAGCCTTGTTTTGAATGCCCTTTTCATGAGCAGTACGGCAGGGGGAACCCCGGTGAGTGAGTGGTGTTTTGTGCAGTAGCTGAGCAGGACTCGGGACAGGCGGGTCTGCAGGGAGCCTTCCGACACGCGTTTCAAGCTTTGCTTGATGGTTTGGACTGCCCATTCTGCTTGCCGTTAGATGCGGGCTTGAATGGGGCAGATGTGACGTGCTTGATCCCATTGCGGGTCATGAATTCCTTGAATTCAGCACTGGTGAAGTACGGCCGATTGTCGCTGACAAGCACATTAGGCAGCCCGTGCGTGGCAAACATGGCTCGTAGGCTTTCGATGGTGGCGGTGCACGTGCTTACAGACATTATTACACACTCAATCCATTTTGAATAAGCATCCACAAGAACTAAAAACATTTTGCCTAGAAACGGGCCAGCGAAGTCAACGTGGATCCTAGACCACAGTTTGGAGGGCCATGACCACAAACTTAGTGGTGCCTCCCTGGGTGCATTGCTCAGTTGAGAGCAAGTGTTGCATTGTCGCACACAAGACTCCAAATCTGAATCGATGCCGGGCCACCACACATGGGATCTGGCTATAGCTTTCATCATTACTATGCCTGGGTGAGTACTGTGTAGGTCGCATATGAGCGTTTCCCTGCCTTTCTTAGGCAAAACCACACGATTATCCCACAAAAGACAGTCCACCTGTATGGACATTTCGTCTTTGCGCCGCTGGAACGGCTTGATCTCTTCATGCATCTCCGCTGGAACGCTGGACCAGCTCCCACGGAGGACAGTTTTTTACCAGGGACAGTAAAGGATCCTGGCTGGTCCAGGTTTTGATATGGCCGGCCGTAATGGGTGACATTTTGTTTTCAAATGCATCCATCACCAAGAGCAAGTCTGCAGGCTGTGCCATTTCCACCCCGGTGGTGGGCAATGGTAGCCGACTGAGAGCATCAGCCCAGTTCTCTGAGCATGGCCTGTGGTGAAATACATAGTTATATGCAGATTGCGTGAGCGCCCATCTTTGGATGCGAGCAGAGGCATTGGTATTAATACCTTTACTCTCTGAGAATAATGATATGAGCGGCTTATGGTCAGTTTCTAACTCAAACTTAAGCCCAAACAGATACTGATGCATTTCTTTCACCCCATAAACGCATGCCAGAGCTTCTTTTTCAACCATGCTGTAGGCCCTTTCGGCCTTGGACAAACTCCTGGATGCATAAGCGACCGGTTGCAATGTTCCCGATTCATTTGCTTGTTGTAACACACAACCGACCCCGTACGAAGGCGCATCGCAAGCTAACACTAAACGTTTACATGGGTCACACAGAACAAGCAGTTTGCTGGAACATAACAGATTTCTGGCTTTCTCAAAAGCAGTCTCTTGTGATTTCCCCCATACCCAGTCATCTCCTTTGCGTAGCAACACATGTCGAGGTTCTAGCAAGGTGCTTAACCCAGGTAGGAAATTACCAAAATAATTGAGGAGTTCCAGGAACGACCGCAGCTCCATCACGTTCTGTGGTCTCGGTGCGTTCTTGATGGCCTCCATCTTGGCATCGGTGGGTCTGATGCCGTCTGCCGCGATTCTTCTCCCTAAGAACTCGACCTCTGGTGCCAGAAAAACACACTTTGAGCGTTTCAACCTGAGTCCCACATTATCTAGCCGACTTAGAACCTCCTCCAGGTTCTGCACGGTGTTCGATGGTGTCCCGACCTGTCATCAATATGTCGTCCTGGAAAACCACGGTGCGCAGAACTGACTTTAGCAGGTTCTCCATGTTCCTTTGAAAAATAGCCGCGGCCGATCGAATCGCAAACAGGCATCTATTGTAGATGAACAGACCTTTGTGCATGTTGATGCAGGTGAGGCCTTTCGAAGATTCCGCCTGCTCCTGCGTCATGTAGGCCGAGGCCAGGTCCAACTTGGTGAACGTCTTTTCTCCTGCCAGCGTCGCAAATAGGTCATCTGCCTTGGGTAGCGGGTATTGGTCCTGCAGCGAAAAACAGTTAATCGTTACTTTATAGTCCCCACAAATTCTGACCGTGCCGTCACCTTTAAGTACCGGGACAATCGGACTGGCCCACTCGTTGAACTCAACCGGCGCAATGATGCCCTTTTGCTGCAGCCTGTCCAGCTCGATCTCCACTTTCTCTCGCATCATGTATGGCACCGCCCGTGCCTTGTGGTGGATGGGTCATGTACCGGGAACCAAGTGGATCTGTACTTTCGCCCCCAAGAACTTTCTGATGCCTGGCTCAAACAACGATGGAAACTTGTCCAAAATCTGGGCACATGAGGCGTCATCCGTGGACGAAAGCGCTCGGATGTCGTCCCAGTTCCAGCGGATTTTTCCCAGCCAGCTTCTGCCGAACAGTGTGGGGCCATCTCCTGGTACAATCCATAGTGGTAGTTCATGCACCGCTCCATCATAGGAGACTTTTACTGCTGCACTGCCAATTACAGGGATCGGCTCTTTAGTGTAAGTTCTCAGCTTGGTATGAATAGGGCTCAGCTTGGGCCTTTGTGCCTTGTTGCACCACAGTCTCTCGAAGGCCTTTTTGCTCATGATAGACTGACTCGCACCGTGTCCAATTCGATGGATACTGGAATTCCATTCAGTTCAACTTTTAACATGATCGGTGGACATTTTGTGGTGAAGGTGTGTACCCTGTACACTTCTGCCTCCTCGGTTCGAGTCTCTAGTTCAGTTTGATCTGCCATGGATCGGTCTTCCTCTGCAGCATGATGGTTTTCAGGGTTTGCAGCATGTCTGCACATTCGCTGGAGGTGTCCTATTGTTCCACAGCCTTTGCACGCATAGTGTTTGAAGCAGCATTGATGGGCTCGATGATCACTCCGCAGCGCCAACAATGTGTTAATTGCCTCGCATTAACGCTGGATGGCAGACTCTAAGTCATTTGAGGTCGTGCAGCTGCAGGTGTGTACATTCTGCCATATGCATTCCTGCCTGAAAAGGACATTACTTTGTGTACAGTACTTGCCGATGCATCTTTATGCTGCAAAATTTGTTTGGTGTTATCGTTGGTGGACATAAATGCCTGGGCTATCATTGTGGCTTTGCTCAGTTTCAGTGTTTTGACAGTCAATAGTTTGCAAAGGATAACCTCATGGCCAATGCCAAGCACAAAAAAGTCTCTTAGCATTTGCCCCAGGAATCCACCAAATTCGCAATGTCCTGCAAGGCGCCTTTGTTCGGCGACGTAGCTCGCCACTTCCAGGCCTTCAGACCGTTGACATGTATAAAATCGATACCTTGCCATCAGAACGCTCTCCTTCAGATTTAGGTGCTCTCGGACCAGCGTACACAGTTCTTCATACGGTTTGGTTGTTAGTTTCACCGGAGCAAGAAGGTTCTTCATGAGGCCATAGGTTGTTGCCCCGCAGACGGTGAGGAGGATCACTCTTCGTTTGGCAGCGTTCTCATTCCCTTCCAGTTCGTTGGGCACGAAGTATTGGTCGAGTCACTCCACGAAGGCTTCCCAATCGTCACCTTCTGAGAATTTCTCCAGGATACCAATAGTTCTCTACATTTTCGCATGATGGTTCATTATCTATTACTCGTTGCCAGTTGTTATGTCTCTAATAAAGCAATGTGACTGGGTACTGCAGACTTGAGCAAGTGTGACCTTAGCCTCTTTATTCTGACTCCAGAGTGCTCGCACAGCATGGGAGGCCTGCTTATATGCAGTGCTCCCAAGGGATGCTGGGATCCCTTGGGACTCCAACAGATGCGCCCTCTGGTGGCGGTAGAATGCTGGTTACAAGGTGTTGCATACATAACAGAAGCCTAGACAAACATTGGTAACAGGCTGTTCAATTGTGGGAGGCCTCCAAACCAAGCCTGATCCTTTATCACACAATGTCACATGTGTTGTGTATGCATGCCTGTTTACTGTGTGATGTCTGTAACAAGTTGCTCATAGCTCTTGGTGGTTGTCTTCTCCAGGGCTAGTAAGTCCCTGACGAGACCGTAGATGGTGGGCCCACAACTGCTAAGCAGGATGGCCCTGCGTTTGTTCGGTAGTGTAGCCAGTATATCCCCGTCCAGGTCATTGGCAGTGTAGACGTCCAGGTCTCCCCAGGGCGGCATGTTGAACAAACACCCCCTATGTAAATTGCTGAAGGTTGCTGAGGTTAGACATGTTGAGCGTGTAGTTCGTGAGCTCGTATTCCCGTCGCCAGTTGTGGTGTGTGTAGGCACCTTTAGTAATGACTCCACGAGGCAGGGTATGATACTTAAACTGTGTAGACCTGTAGTCCTTTATTTGCAGCTCCTGAGTGCCGATAACAAGCTGTGAGTTCCCTTTTATACTGGGTTACCTGCCGTGTGCAGGCAACCCCCAGGTCTCCAGCAGCAGCACCCTCTGGTGTACCGGTAAGGTGTGTGTAGTATAAGGGTACATTCAATGTGGCATAACAGTGTTACAGACATCACACAGTAAACAGTCATGCATACACCACAACATGCATTAGCATTGTATCCCATAGTGATCAGAACCCTGGCAAATTATCAGTTCCCCGCCCCCAAGTACTGAGCCTAATTGAATCACCGCTATCCATTGCCCTGGCAGAGGTCAGCTAACTCAACATAGGTTGGGGAAATGAACCTGGGGCCTTCCTGGTTTGTTTAGCTCAGTATCACACCAGGTGATACTCATTGCGAGCCATTAGCATATTATTTAGAGATAGCCCGACAGTTAAAGTAATTTAAATTGTGATCAAAGTTAGTGGCCCTGAATTTAGGGCCCCGACTGGCAGGTCCGTGGTGTGCACATGCCTGTAGGGGCCTGCAAGTTCCGGGCTTAGGTATGCCAAGAGCACGCGCCTAAACCCAGAAGTTGCGATCTGTCACGAATCCTCTTGACAAATTGCACGCATCCAGAAGTAAAGGGTCTCCGTGGGCAGAGAGTTGAGCTATTTGCCCAACTTCAGCCCAGCGAATGCCCATGAAATTCTTACAACTGATAAAACATAGAAAATAGGTGCAAGAGTAGGCCATTCGGCCCTTTGAGCCTGCACCCAGGTATAAGGCGTAAAGCCTGATTTTATCAGCCTAAGACTTTTAAAGGGCAGAAAAATAAATTTTTTTCAATCATTTAAACATTTAAAATCCTGTGAAATAAAGTAAGTTTATTTTTAGACCCTTTAAAATATGTAAATTTATTATTCAAAAAATTAATTTTTGTTTTAAATAATTAATTAAATTCAATTTTGATACATTTTAAATATGTGATGGTTTTTAAAATGTATTTTTAAGTGTTTGTGTGTTTTTGGGTGTATTCCCATTTATACTTATGGTAAATACCTCACCACAAGTATGAATGGGAATACCCCTACTTTGATTGATTGGGCCAGCGCACATGATCCCAGGGACGCATGCAAAGTGCCTACGTCCTTGGAATTCAGGGGCCTCTACGCAGGCCTTCACGTAGAGGCCCAGGACCACAAGTCTCTGAACCACCCAGACCACCAGGTAAATTCGTAGAAATTTTTCAGGTCGAAGGCATCTGCCCGGTGGAAGCCTCCGACCGCAATTTCTGGGCCATTATATTTCTATTTTCTAATTTTTCATGGTTTAACTGCGCTATAAACCAAAATGTTTAACTGTGCTTCAAACCAAAGGAGTGGCAAGATAGTTGAGATTCGTCATTTCTTTCCATTCTTCCACATCATTACATCCAGACAATAAACTCAAACGTGTTAGTAACTGCACCGTTTTAAAACAAAGGTGAGAAACAAGTCAGCATGGTGGCAGAGTGCAGCAATGTACTATCATCTGTCACTATGGGCGTTAGCCCAGACATTCTCCATCCTGCACACTACCATCAAAGAGGGGTATCCCATGGAGGAGGGCAGAACAAAAATGAACAGACAAATCCCCTGGCAACTCTTGCACGTTACTGGTCGAGGGCTATAGAGCAGAACTGGCAGAATGCTGGGAGCAAGTTACCAGCAAAATCCCTGCCCTTGCACAACAGTACGCAGGAATAGCACATGACTTGTTGGACAGGGACAGAGGAAGAATGTTAGACAGAGACTGACTTGTACAAGGAAATTCCCCCATCCGAAAAAGCTTTGTATTCAACCCTATTTATTTGATGGTTACATTTCTTTAAGTTATAGAAACATTTCTGTTTACATCTTATTTGTCTTTGTACATACCCAATCAGCCACTTTGGCTTTTTTTTTACCAGATTTCCTTCTTTTGATTTTGGGTACATGTTTTTTTTCCACATTTTTAATCTTATTCTTAAAAACTTTCCATTTATATTTAACATCGGTCGCAGAAGTATGAAGTACATCATGTCAAGCCCTATGAACCCTAGAATGTTGTCCCACCCTGGAAACTGTTGGTCTGTACCTAACCATGTTCCTCTGGTCCACAAGGATGGTGAAATAATCTGTCAAATGGAATGGCTTCAGAAATTTGAAGAATGGCCTCAGCTTTCAGTAGAGGGTTGTGAATATTTGGAATTCTCTATCCCAGAGGGCTCTGGATGCTCAAATCGTTTACGATAATCAAGACTGAGAGCGATAGATTTTTTGACCCTAAGGGAATCAAGGGATACGGGGATAGGGCGGGAAAGTGTTGATGTAAAAGTTCAGCCATGATCTTATTGAAGGCAGAGCAGGCTCGAGGGGCCATTTGGCCTACTCCTGCTCCTATTTCTTATCGTCTTATGTTCTTAGCACTTGGGGAAGAAAGGGTCAAATAGTACTTCATAATGGTTGAAGTCTCACTTCTCTTAGTATTTCAGATAGGCAAGTGCTCTGTCTGAAGTAGGTGCTATTTGATGCCAGATCAATGTCCAAGCTATAGTTAGTGGGGACCTGGTGTTGAGACAAGATCTGAAAGCACAGCACTAGTTACACCCATTTCTTCAATGATGATGCAAAAGGTTAGTATCAGTCTTTTAGAAGGCATCTTTCACTGAAATTGGACACAATACTCTAGCTGAGGTCTAACCAGGTTTAGCATAGCTTCCTTGCTTTTGTACTCTACGCCTCTATTTATAAACTCAAGGATTTCATATGCTTTCGGATGAGCCATTAAACGGAGGCCCTGTCTGCCCTCTCAGGTGGACGTAAAAGATCCCATTGCACTATTTTGAAGAAGAGCAGGGAAGTTAACCCCGGTGTCCTAGCCAATATTTATCGTTCAATCAACATAACAAAAACAGATTACCTGGTCATTATCACATTGCTATTTGGGGGGAATTTGTTGTACGCAAGTTGGCTGCCACATTTCCCACATTACAAGTGACTACACTCCAAAAATTACTTCATTGGCTATAAAGCGCTTTGAGACATCTGGTGATCGTGAAAGATGCTATATAAATGCAAGTCTTTCTTTCTTCCTTCTTTCTTTATTCAGAACCTTATCGACTTGTCCTGCCCCATCAAAGATTTGTATATGTGAATCCCCAGGTCTCTCTTTCCTGCACCCCCTTTAAAATGTTACTATTTTTCCTTCCAAATGCATCATTTCACACTTCTGTACATTAAATTTTATCTGCCATGTGTCTGCCCATTTCTGTCTATGTCCTTCTGAAGTCTATTACTATCCTCCTCATTGTTTACTACATTTCGAGTTTCACGTCATCTGCAGTCTTTGAAATTATGCTCTGTATACCCAAGTTCAAGCCATTAATATAGATCAAAAAGAGCAGTGGTCTTAATACCGACCTTGGGGAAACATCACTGTATGTTTCATCCCAGTCTGAAAAAGAACCATTCACCACTGCTCTCTGCTTTCTGTCCCTTAGCCAATTTCATATCTATGCTGCCACTGCCCCTTTAATCCCATGGGCTTTACTTTGGCTAACAAGTCTATTATGTGGTACTTTGTCAAACGTCTTTTGAAAATCCATGTGCACAACATCAACTGCATGACCCTCATTAACCCTCTCCTTTATTTCATCATGTCTGATTTTATCAGGAGTTCAGATGAAATTTCTGCAAAACACAATTTTAGATTATTGTTGGGAATTTTGAAGGACAATGCTAAATAATTTAAAGTTTTTGGGAGCACTGATCTTAAACAATCATTCTTAGATCAGCTGAATACAATGTGAGTCACTGCTTTAAAAAGAATACCCAAAGGAGAAGTCCGTTCTCTGCAGAATTTATGCCATGAGTGAGGGGAGGCAGTAACAGCTCACTCACAACCTGCTTCACCATTACCGATTCGGTGTATCCACATGTGGTTTATGAAGTATAATACAGATAATTTTAGTCTGTGCTGTTAAAGGGATTTTGATATCTGACAAGTTCATATATAAAGCAGTGGTGTCCAAAACTTGCAGATGATACAAAAATAGGAAGCATAGTAAAAGATTCTGAGGACCAAAGCACCCTGCAAAGGGATAAGATACTGGGCCAGAAATTCAATACCGCTGGAAAACGGTACCCCCCACCTTCAATACCCCCCACCTTTTTGTGGTCATTAGCGCCGACATTTTTTTGTGGCTGGGCCACCCCATATTCAGCTCCAAAAGTGAACAAATAGGTTCTAGCACTAATGAACCCTTCCAAAGTGGATTTTTCAGTGGTGTGGCTGTCTTAAATTTGAGCATTGTCACCACTGAGAAATTCAGCATTCAGGTAAGGATTTTTAACGAGCCAGCTGCTCTGTGGCCTTTTTAAAGGCCAGGGTTTGCAGCAAGGCCCTGAGGGGGGAAGGAGTTTGGAAGGATGGCTGGTGTAGGAGGTGCAAGGAGAGCCAACAGGTTCACTGATATGGAGCGGGAGACACTGATGGACGATGTCGAGGTCAGAAGAAGAATACTGTTTCCTGACGTGGGGAGACCTGGCAGACAGGCAGTATACAACGCATGGAGGGAGATTGCAGGGGAGGTGTCAGGCACCTCCATATATGTGAGGACTCACCCTCCCAGGAGGGTGTTGGACAGTCTGCACCCGGTCCTTCCAGGGTGGCAGTGGGTTGATGCCTCCTAGCCCCAGGGGTGAGGGGATCCTCCTCCTCCTCCTCCTCCTCCTGTGCCTCCTCCTCCTCCTCCTCAGGTGGTACTGCTGGCTCGACCTCCAGTGGCTGTCCCCTCATGATGGCCAGGTTGTGCAGCATGCAGCAGACCACGACGATCATGGCGACCCATTGAGGAGAGTATTGCAAGGTGCCATGAGCGGCCCAGGCACCAGAATCACTGCTTAAGGATGTCTATGCACTGCTCGATGATGCACCTGGTGGCACAATGAGCATCATTGTATGCATGCTCTGGTGCTGTCCTAGGGTTCTGCAGTGGAGTGAGCAGCCAAGTGGACAGGGGATATCCCTTGTCCCCAAGCAGATAACCGCAATCCTGATTCGGGCGGGTGAAGATGGCGGGCACACTGCTCTGGCGTAGAATGAACGAATCATGACTGCTGCCTCCCTTGCCCGCTGCCTGTCTGCACGGTGCTGACGGCGACGCATTCTCCTGCGTGTCGCCCTGCTTCTGACCAGGTGTATCAGGTGTCGCCCTCCCAACACTCCTCCCATCCTCAGGGTGAACCCTGCCAAACAGGTCTCTGCAGCCCACAGGACTCCACTAAAGAGTCAGACTTGAAAGTTGTACAACAGTATGTGAAAACCTCTGAGCAACACTCAGCAGGTTTAATGGAGTCAAAACAATTAATAAAACAATTAATAAAAAGCAAAATACTGCAGATGATGCAATCTGACAAAAAAACACGAATAATTAATAAAACTATATGAAAACATAAATACTGTGGATGATGCAATCTGAAATAAAAACAATGAAATTAATAAAACTATTTCCCTATCAAACAGCCCCGATCGCGGCAACACTCCAGCACTGTTGTGTTCGAGCACTGACTTGAATACCTCGCAGGGGCACTGCCTGAAGAACTCTTACGTTTTTGGAGCTGAAAATCCCTGTTCTGACTGCTTCCCAGCAGCCTGTATACTGTAGACCTCAACGCTTGAAACTTACCTTTACAGCGGCTTCACCATGCCGTTTCCGGCGAAAGTGAGCACCGTTCAAACCTCCCCGAGCTGAATATGGCTCGGGGAGGGAAAAGTACCTGATTGCGGCAGCTGATCAATTTTTTCGATCGGCCGCCCAAACCCTTTGGGGATGGTGAATTTCGGCCCCACTGTGTGCAGTTATAGGCTCCATGCCAAAATGTAGAATATTGAGGCAATAGAAAGGGTACAGCGCACATTCACTAGGATGTTGCCTGGTTTGAGGGAATACAAATACAAAGAAAGATGTGAAAAACTGGAACTGTTTTCATTTGAATAGAGGAGGTGACAAAATGATTTTATAAAAGTGTTTAAAGTTATTAAGGGATGGTTGCACTGCCCCATTACTGCCTCTTGGAGACGGTAATGGACCTTAAAGAGGGGGCAATTTCGTCCCCAAACTGGTTCCAGTGGCAGAAGGGTCGGTAACCAGAGACACAGATTTAAGGTGACTGGCAAAAGAACCAGAGGCAATATTAGGAAACATTTTTTTACACAGCAAGTTGTTCTGATATGGAATGCACTGCCTGAAAGGGTGGTGGAAGCAGATTCAATAGTAATATTCGAAAGAGAAATGTATAAATACTTGAAGGTCAAAAATTGACTGGCCTATGGGGAAAGAGCAGGCAACTGGGATTAATTGGATAACTTCTTCTGTGCTGTATCATTCTATTATTCTATGGTTGATCAGCCATGATCTTATTAAATGGCAGAGCAGGCTTGAATGGCCGCAGGCCTACTCCTGCTCCTATTTCTTATGTTCTTATTTCTTGTGTTGAGAGATCTAGAACAAGTGGACATGGCTATAAAATTAAATGTAAGAGATTTAGGACAGAGAAGAGAAAAAACTTTTTTTGCACAACAGCTTGAGGCTGTGGAATGCATGACTGGAGTTTGAACTGGTTCTCTCCACTCTCTGTCCTGTGACAGTTTAAACTGGTGCTCTCCACTCTCTGTCCTGTGACAGTTTGAACTGGTTCTCTCCACTCTCTGTCCTGTGACAGTTTAAACTGGTGCTCTCCACTCTCTGTCCTGTGACAGTTTAAACTGGTGCTCTCCACTCTCTGTCCTGTGACAGTTTGAACTGGTTCTCTCCACTCTCTGTCCTGTGACAGTTTAAACTGGTGCTCTCCACTCTCTGTCCTGTGACAGTTTAAACTGGTGCTCTCCACTCTCTGTCCTGTGACAGTTTGAACTGGTGCTCTCCACTCTCTGTCCTGTTAATGAGTTAACGACTGAACCAGAGACCATAGTAGTGAATATCCTCAGGACTTCTGCTGCACCACTGATGGTAGATCTTTGAACCGCACACAGTGAGGAACACGGCCCAGTGCCGATCTGCATCATCGACGCCCTTCATTTTGTTGGCCATGAAGTACTGGTTCAAACGGCTCACAAAGTCTGCCCAATCTTCTCCCTCCATGAATCGCTCTAAAAATCCAATCGTGCTCATTTTGCAAACAAAGGTTCTTGTATTCTCATCGCCAAATGTTATGTATGCAATAAAGTTTCAAACTGAGTACTGTTTAACTAAGCAAGGTATTGCCTTTATTTAGGCCCAAAGTGCCTGACTCTCAAAATGGCTGGTCTTTTATACCTGAGCAGCATCATGTGTGTGCTACTCAGTGGCCTCCTACAATGATGCCATCTGGTGGCTACAAATAGAATGCACATACATGGCACTTCATTTTTGAGCTGAGACAGTATTTAACAGGCTATTTGACGATGGGCAGTGCTGAAGCCATGCCAAACGTTCAATGTCCACATATGTACACTTTTCAGCAGAAATCATTACTAAATCATGACATCAGGAACAATAACTGTTGCTGATTTTAAAAATGTGTTTATGGGATGTGGGCATCGTTAGCAAGGCCAGCATTTATTGCCCAACCTTAATTGTCCTTGAGAAGGTGGTGGTGAGCCGCCTTCTAGAAGCATTGCAGTCCATGTTGTTATATATGTAAACTTGTATTTCTCTGTACAGCCACCAGAGGGCTCATCCAATGGAGTCCCAAGGGATCCCATAATCCCTTGGGAAGCACAGGTATTTAAGGAGGCTTCACAGGTTGGAGAGGCACTCTGGAGACCTGCAATAAAAGACTACGGTCACACTTTACTTTGAGCTCACAGTGTTCAGTCTGGCTCTTTCTCCATACACAACAACTGGCGACGAGATACAGATAGCGAACCCAAAGATGCAGAGAACAATGGGCATCCTGGAGAAATTCTCAGAGGGAGATGATTGGGAAACTTTTGTAGAGCGACTCGACCAATACTTCGTGGCCAACGAGCTAGATGGGGAAGAGAGCACTGCCAAACGAAGGGCGATCCTCCTCACCATCTGTGGAGCACCAATGTATGGCCTCATGAAGAGTCTGCTCATTCCAGCGAAACCCCCGGAGAAATCGTACGACGATTTGTGCACTCTGGTCCGAGAGCATTTGAACCCGAAGGAAAGCGTTCTGATGGCGAGGTATCGGTTCAACACCGACAAAAGGTCTGAAGGCCAGGAAGTGGCGAGTTATGTCGCCGAGCTAAAATGCCTTGCAGGACATTGCGAATTTGAAGAACATTTGGAGCACATGCTCAGAGACTTTTTCATACTTGGCATTGGCCACGAAACCATACTTCGCAAACTTTTGACTGTAGAGACCCCAACCTTGAGTAAGGCCATAGCGATAGCCCAGGCGTTCATTACCACCAGTGACAATATGAAGCAAATCTCTCAGCACACAAGTGCTGCTACAAGTACTGTGAACAAAGTGATGTTGTTTTCGAATCATAATGTACAGGGCAGGTCACACATACCTGCAACTACACGTCCGCAGATGCCTCAGAGTCCACCATCAAGGGTAATGAATGCAAGGCCTTTAACACCTTGTTGGCGCTGCGGGGGTGATCATCGTTTTCATTCATGCCGATTCAAAGAGTACGTTTGCAAGGGCTGTGGAACAATGGGACACCTCCAGCGAGTGTGCAGGCGAGCTGCAAAGCCTGTTAAACCTGCAAACCACCATGTTGCAGAGGAGGACAGATCCACGGAGGATCACTATGAACCAGAACCTCAGATAGAGGAGGCAGCGGTACATGGGGTGCACACATTAACCATGAATTGTCCCCCGATAATGCTGAATGTTGAACTAAATGGACTCCCGGTGTCAATGGGGCTGGACACGGGCGCAAACCAGTCCATCATGGGCAAAAAGACTTTCGAAAGGTTGTGGTGCAACAAGGCCTCAAGGCCAGTCTTAACACCAGTTCGCACGAAACTAACAACTTAGACGAAAGAACTGATTCCTGTAATTGGCAGTGCTACTGTAAAAGTCTCCTACGATGGAGCGGTGCACAAGCTACCACTCTGGGTGGTACCGGGCGATGGTCCCATGCTGCTTGGCAGGAGCTGGCTGGGAAAGATACGCTGGAACTGGGACGACGTCCGAGCTATGAATTCGTGTGCCCAGATCTTAAACAAATCTCCTTCGCTGTTCAAACCAATTATCAGGAAATTTCAAGGAGCAAAAGTGCAGATCCACCTAATTCCGGAGGCACGACCCATCCATCACAAGGCGAGAGCAGTACCATACATGATGATTGAAAGGGTAGAAATCGAGTTAGACTGGCTGCAAAGAGAGGGCATCATTTCCCCAATCGAGTTCAACAAGTGGGCCAGTCCTATCATCCCAGTCCTCAAGGGAGACGGCACCGTCAGAATCTGTGGCGATTACAAAGTAACTATCAATCGTTTCTCCCTGCAGGACCAATACCCACTACCAAAGGCCGACGACCTCTTTGCAACGCTGGCGGGAGGAAAGACGTTCACGAAGCTGGATCTGACTTCAGCCTACATGACGCAGGAACTTGAGAAATCATCGAAGGCCCTCACCTGCATCAACACGCACAAAGTTCTTTTTGTTTATAACAGATGCCCGTTTGGAATCTGATCGGTGGCGGCAATATTCCAGAGAAACATGGAAAGCTTACTGAAGTCGGTTCCACACACCGTCGTCTTCCAGGATGACATCTTGGTCACAGGTCGGAACATAGTCGAGCATCTGCAGAACCTGGAGGAGGTTCTTAGGCGACTCAACCGCATGGGGCTCAGGCTAAAACGCTCAAAGTGAGTTTTCCTGGCACCTGAAGTGGAGTTCCTGGGAAGGAGGATTGCGGCGGATGGCATCAGGCCCACCAACGCGAAGACGGAGGCAATCGAGAACGCACCAAGGCCACAGAACGTGACAGAGCTGTGGTCGTTTCTGGGACTCCTGAACTACTTTGGTAACTTCTTACCGGGTCTCAGCACCTTGCTAGAACCACTGCATGTCTTACTATGAAAAGGGAATGAATGGGTTTGGGGCAAAAGCCAAGAAAATGTCTTTGTAAAAGCGAGAAAATTGTTATGCTCAAACAAATTGCTTGTGTTGTATGATCCATGTAAGTGTTTGGTACTAGCATGTGATGCATCGTCATAAGGCGTCGGGTGTGTATTGCAACAAGCTAATGATTTCGGGAAACTGCAACCGGTTGCTTATGTATCCAGGAGTCTGAGAGAGCCTACAGCATGATTGAGAAAAACGTTAGCGTGTGTCTATGGGATAAAGAAAATGCATCAATGCCTGTTTTGGCTAAAATTCGAATTGGAAACTGACCATAAGCTACTTATATCCCTGTTCTCCGAGAGTAAAGGGATAAATGTCAACGCATCGGCCCTCATCCAGAGATGGGCGCTCACGTTGTCCGCATACAACTAGGCCATCTGCCACAGGCCAGGCACAGAAAACTGCACCAATACTTTCAGTAGGCTGCCATTGCCCACCACGGGGGTGGAAATGGCGCAGCCGCAGGTCTAGCCATGGTTTGGAAGCATTTGAGAGTGAGCAATCACCCGTCACTGTCTGGCAGATCAAAACCTGGACAAGCCAGGACCCCTTATTATCTCTAGTCAAAAGCTGTGTGCTTCACGGGAGCTGGTCCAGTGTCCCAGTGGAAATGCAGGAAGAGATAAAGCCGTTCTAGCGGCGCAAAGATGAAATGACTATACAGGCGGACTGCCTTCTGTGGGGCAATCGAGTAGTGGTCCCCAAGAAGAGCAGAGACACCTTCATCAATGATCTCCACAGTATCCACCCAGGCATTGTAATGATGAAAGCGATAGCCAGATCCCACGTGTGGTGACCTGATATCGATGCGGACTTAGAGTCCTGCGTTCATAGATGTAATACATGCTCGCAGTTAAGCATTATACCCAGGAGGCGCCGCTAAGTTTATGGTTTTGGCCCTCCAAACCGTGGTCTAGGGTACACGTCAACTATGCAGGCCTGTTCTTCGGTAAAATGTTCCTTGTGGTTGTAGACGCGTACTCCAAGTGGATTGAATGTGAGATAATGTCGGCTGGCACGTCCGCTGCCACTACTGAAAGCCTGCAGGCCATGTTTGCCACACACGGCCTACCCGATGTCCTGGTGAGCGACAGCGGGCCATGTTTTACCAGTGCTGAGTTCAAAGAATTCATGACCCGTAATGGGATCAAACATGTCACATCTGCCCCATTTAAACCAGCATTCAATGGTCAGGCAGAGAGAGCAGTGCAAACCATCAAGCAAGGCTTGAAGAGGGTAACTGAAGGCTCAGTGCAGACTTGCCTATCCCGAGTCCTGCTTAGCTACCGCACGAAACCCCACTCACTCACTGGGACCCCACCTGCTGAACTGCTCATGAAAAGGACACTTAAGACACTTAAGGCTCTCGTTAGTTCACCCTGATCTACATGAACAGGTAGAGAGCAGGCGGCTTCAACAAAGTGCATACCATGATAGCGCAAATGTGTCACGCGAGATTGAAATCAATGATCCTGTATTTGTATTAAATTATGGACAATGTCCCAAGTGGCTTCCTGGCACTGTTGTGGCCAAAGAGGGGAGCAGGGTGTTTCGGGTCAAACTTTTAAATGGACTCATTCACCGGAAACACTTGGACCAAATCAAACTCAGATTCACGACTATCCTAAGCCACCTACTTTGGACCCAGCAAGGCCAGCTGCACAGCAGCCCAGTGAGGGCCCAACAAATGACTCAAGAACATCAGCTTTCACACTGAGATGATCAACCAGGGCAAGAAGGGCCCCAGATCGACTCACATTGTAAATAGTTACACTATTGACTTAGGGGGTAGTGTTGTTATATATGTATACTTGTATTTACTCTGTACAGCACCAGAGGGTTCATCCCCTGGTGTCCCCATGGATCCCATAATCCCTTGGGAGCACAGGTATTTAAGGAGGCTTCACAGGTTGGAGAGGCACTCTGGAGACCTGCAATAAAAGACTAAGGTCACACTTTACTTTAAGCTCACAGTGTTCAGTCTGACTCTTTCTCCATACACAACACATGTGTTGAAGGTGCTCCCAAAGTGTTGCTAGGGAGGGAGTGCCAGGATTTTGACCCAGCGATGATGAAGCAACAGCGATATATTTCCAAGTCAGGATGGTCTGTGACTTGGAGGGGAACTTGCAGGTGTTCCCATGCGCCTGCTGCCCTTGTCCTTCTAGGTTGTAGAGTTCGCAGGTTTGGGAGGTGCTGATGAAGAAGGCTTGGCAAGTTGCTGCAGTGCATCTTGCAGATGGTACACACTGCAGCCACGTTGCTCTGGTGGTGGACGGAGTGAATGTTGAAGGTGGTGGATGGCCAATCAAGTGGGCTGTTTTGTCCTGGATGGTGTTGAGCTTCTTGAGTGTTGTTGGAGCAGCACTCATCCAGGCAAGTGGAGAGCATTCCATCACATCCTGACTTGTGCCTTGTAGATGGTGAAAAGACTTTGATGAGTCAGGAGGTGAATCAGGAGATGAGGCACTCGTCATAGAGTACCCAGTCTCTGACCCGCTCTTGTTGCTACAGTATTTATGTGGCTGGTCGAGTTAAGTTTCTGGTCAATGGTGACCCCCAGTATGTTGATGGTGGGGGATTCAGCGATGGTAATGCCATTGAATGTGAAAGGGCAGTGTTCAGACTTTCTCTTGTTGGAGATGGTCATTGCCTAGCACTTGTTTGGCAAAAATGCTATTTTTTCCTCTGTAGTTCTGTGTGTTATGAGTGATAATAGAATGTCAGCTGTGATAAGTTAACTTAGCACAGACCAGGATTTGGCACAGAAACACATCGAGCATTACATATATGTACTGATTAACCAGGGCAGCTATAAAATCCTAGATATAATGAGGACTCGTGCACAAAGCAAGGCCAGTTACATTTAAGTACAGTCAGCCTAGCCCCGTTTGAGGACCCTGGCCTTGACCTGTGATTTGTCAGCACTTGGGCCTCCTATTTGGTTATTGATCAAAATGCTGCTACATAGACAGCAGCCAATCAGACTGTAAGGTGTAATCATCAAGTCATGGAACCTGCCGAGAACTAAACAGAAGATTAGGGTTGGTTCAATAAAGTTTCAGCTCAAATTCACACCGTAAATTATAGTGCAAGAGAAGACATTAGTAAAAAATAAGTAAATCTAGCTAGTTTTAACCGGGTCGGGGATTCAGCGATGGAAATGCTGCTGAATGTCAAGAGGAGGTGGTTAGATTCTCACTGATTGGAGATAATCATTGCCTGGCACTTGTGTGGCGCGAACATTACTTATCACTTATCAACCCAAGCCTGAGTGTCATCCAGATCTTGCTGTATTCGGGCATGGACAGCTTCATTATCTGAAGAATTGTGAATGAAACTGAACACAGTGCAATCACTGGTAAACATCCTCACTTCTGACCTTATGATGGAGGGAAGATCATTGATGAAACAACTGAAAATGGTTCGGCCTAGGACACTGCCTTGAGGAACTCCTGCAGAGATGTCCTGGGGCTGAGAAGATTGACCTCCAACAACTACAACCATCTTCCTTTGTGCTAGGTTTGACTCCAGCCAGTGGAGAGTTTTCCCTCTGATTCCTATTGACTTCAATTTTACTAGGGCTCCTTGATGCCACTCTCGGTCAAATTCTGCCTTGATGTCAAAGGCAGTTACTCTCATCTCACCACTGGATTTCAGCTCTTTTGTCCATGTTTGTGTTGTGTTCCTAACACAGATGAGACTGCACACAGGGAGGTTAAAGTAACAGTGACCTCAGTCTTTATTAAGACACTCCAGAGTGAGGAACAGGCCTTAGGGGCCGGCTTATATATAGTGCTCTCAAGGGATGCTGGGATCCCTTGGCACTTTAGGAGATGCACTCCCTGATGGCGGAACATGGGAGTGCATGCTTTACAGATACACAACATCAATCCCCCACAAAAGTCAAAGTGAAAACTATTTACAAAGTGAGGCGGTTGGGAGCCTTTCTTTCCCTGGTGGACCGCCTCGGTACAAATGTCTGTTCTGGTGTGTTGGCTGTGCCCTTGCTGGGCTGGCTTGTTGTTGGCCCTGCAGGGCTGCTGGGTGAGCCTGGCCTTGCCGGGCTGTTGGGCGTGATAGGTTCAATTTCCTGGTCCGGGGTGGTGTTGTTGATCCTTTAGGTGTGTGTTGTGAGCTCGAAAAAGATGGTGTCTGCTGTGGGTTGTTCAGGGTAGTATGTGAACTGCAGCCTCGTTTTGTCCAGGTGCTTTCTGCAAATTTGTCCATTGTCTAGATGACTACAAACACCCTACTCCCTTCTTTAGCTATCACCGTGCCCGTGATCCACTTGGGACCATGTCCATAGTTTAGCACATACACAGGGTCATTCAGATCAATTTCCCGTGATACAGTGGCGCGACCATCATTTACATTTTGTTGCTGCCTCCTGCTCTCTACTGATCATGCAGGTTGGGGTGAACCAGCGAGAGTCTGGTTTTAAGTATCCTTTTCATGAGTAGCTCAGCCGGGAGCACCCCTGTGAGAGAGTGGGGTCTCGTGCGGTAGCTGAGCAATACTCGGGACAGGCGGGTTTGGAGTGAGCCTTCTGTGACTCGTTTAAGGCTCTGTTTGTACTGCCCGCTCTGCCTGCCCATTGGAGACTGGTTTAAAAGGGGCCGAGGTGACATGTTTGATCCCATTGCGGGTCATGAATTCTTTCAATTTGGCACTGGTGAAACATGGCCCATTGTCACTGACCAGTATGTCAGGCAGGCCGCGGGTGGCAAACATGGCCCTCAGGCTTTCAATGGTAGCGGTGGCGGTGCTTCCCGACATTATTTCACATTCAATCCATTTTGAAAAAGCATCCACCACCACCAGGAACATTTTACCGAGAAACAGGCCCGCATAGTCGACATGGATCCTCGACCATGGTCTGGAGGGCCAAGACCACAAACTTAGTGGTCCCTCTCTGATCTAGTTGCTCATCTGAGCACACACGCTGCATTGCCGTACACAGGACTCTAAGTCAGAGTCGATACCGGGCCATCACACGTGGGATCTGGCTATCGCTTTCATCCCCGGGTGTGTACTGTGGAGATCCGAGATGAACGTCTCCCTGCCCTTTTTGGGTAGCACTACGCGGTTACCACACAACAGGCAGTCTGCCTGAATGGACAGCTCATCCTTTCGTCGCTGGAACGGCTTGATTAGATCTTGCATTTCAACGGGGATGCTGGCCCAGCTCCCATGCAGTACACAGTTTTTTACTAGGGACAGCAGAGGATCTTGGCTGGTCCAAGTCCTAATCTGGCGGGCCGTGACAAGTGATTTATCGTTTTCAAATGCTTCCATGACAAATCTGCGGGCTGCGCCACTATCAACAAGTTTGCAGCTGCGCCATTTCCACCCCCGTGGTGGGCAATGGTAGCTGACTGAGAGCATCCGCACAGTTCTCGGTGCCTGGCCTGTGGCGGATGGTATAGTTATACGTTGATAGTGCGAGTGCCCACCTTTGTATGCAGGCTGAGGCATTAGTATTTATCCCCTTGTTTTCAGTGAACAGGGATATGAGGGGCTTATGATCGGTTTCCAGCTCAAATTTGAGGCCAAACAGGTACTGATGCATTTTCTTTACGCCGAACACACACGCTAATGCCTCTTTCTCAATCATGCTGTAGGCCCTCTCGGCCATAGACAAGCTCCTGGAGGCATAGGCGACAGGTTGCAACGTCCCCTCAACGTTAGCTTGTTGTAATACACACCTGACTCCATACGACGACGCATCACATGCGAGCACAAGTTTTTTACACGGGTTATACAATACAAGCAGTTTGTTGGAGCATAAAATGTTTCTGGCTTTCTCAAAAGCAATTACTTGGTTTTTTTCCCCATACCCAGTTCTCACCTTTACACAATAACACATGTAGGGGCTCTAAGAGGGTGCTTAACCCCGGTCGGAAGTTACCAAAATAGTTGAGGAGTCCCAGGAGCGACCACAGCTCCGTGACGGTCTGTAGCCTGGGCGCATTCCTGATAGCCTCTGTCTTGGCGTCTGTGAGCCGAATGCCATCTGCTGCGATCTTTCTCCACAAAAACTTCACTTCTGTTGCCAGGAAGACGCATTTCAACCTCTTCAGCCACAGCCCTACGCGATCCAGTCACTGGAGGACCTTTTCCAGGTTTTGTAGGTGCTCGACGGTCTCCTGACCCATGACCAATAAGTCGTCCTGAAAAACCACCATGCGTGGTACCGACTTGAGAAGGCTCTCCATATTTCTCTGGAAGATCGCTGCCGATCGAATTCCAAACGGGCATCTGTTGTAGATGAACAGTCCCTTGTGCGTGTTGATGCAGGTGAGGCCCTTCGAAGACTCCTCCAGCTCCTGTGTCATGTAGGCCGAAGTCAGGTCAAGCTTGGTGAACGTCTTGCCTCCTGCCAGCGTCGCAAATAGGTCGTCTGCCTTAGGTAACGGGTATTGGTCTTGCAGCGAGAAACGATTAATAGTTACTTTATAATCGCCGCAAATCCTGACCGTGCCATCACTTTTGAGTACTAGAACAATTGGGCTGGCCCACTCGCTGAATTCCACTGGGGAGATGATGCCCTCGTGTTGCAGCCTGTCCAGCTCGATTTCCACTCTCTCCCTCATCATGTGAGGTACAACTCGCGCCTTGTGGTGAATGGGTCGTGCCTCTGGGACCAAGTGGATCCGCACATTCACCCCAGAAAAGTTTCCAATGCCTGGCTCAAAAAGGGAAGGAAATTTGTTAACAACCTGGGTATATGAGGCCTCATCGACATGTGATAGCGCTCGGATGTTATCCCAGTTCCAGCGGATTTTGCCCAGCCAGCTCCTTTCAAGCAGTGTGGGGCCATCGCCTGGGACAATCCAGAGTGGCAGTTCTTGCACCGTGCCCTCGTAGGTGACCTTGACCATGGTGCTGCCCAGGACAGTGATAATCTCTTTGGTGTACGTTCTCAGTTTTGTGTGGATGCGGCTCAGGGCTGGTCTGAGTGCCTTGTTGCACCACAGTCTCTCAAACATCTTTTTACTCATGATGGATTGGCTAGCGCCAGTGTCAAGTTCCATGGCTACGGGTAAGCCATTCAATTTTACATTTAGCATTATAGGTGGACATTTCATCAAAAACGTGTGCACCCTGTGTACTTCAGCATCTGCCTCCTCTTTGAGGCTCGAAATTGCTTTGATCCACCATGGACCGATCTTCCTCTGCCACGTGGTGGTCAGCAGGTTTTGCAGAGCTTGCAGCTCGTCTGCAAGTTGTTGGATGTGCCCCAGTGTTCCACAGCTCTTGCAAACATACCCTTTGAAGTGGCATGAATGGAAGCCTCCACAACGCCAACAAGGTGTGAATTACCTTGCATTCATCCTTTGTTGCAGACTCTGAGTCATCTGGGTCACCTGAGGCCTGCTGGCAGTTGCAGACTCGTGGTTTCTGCCCTGTATATTTCTGCTCGCAAACACAGTTCCAGTTAATTTATGAACATTGCTAGCATTTGTGTGCTGAGAGATTTGTTTGGTGTTATCACTGGTGGACATAAACGCCTGTGCTATTGCAATGGCCTTACTGAGGGTCGGTGTCTCTACAGTCAAAGGTTTTCGTAGGCTGGTCTCGTGGCGAATGCCCAGTACAAAAAATTCTCTGAGCATCTGCTCCAGGTAGCCATCAAACTCACATTGTCCTGCAAGTCGCCTTAGCTCGGTGACGTAGCTCGCCACTTCCTGACCTTCAGATCGCTGCTATGTGTAGAACCGATACCTCGCCATCAGCATGCTCTCCCTTGGGCTAAGATGCTCCCGAACCAGTGTACACAGCTCCTCATATGACTTATCTGTGGGTTTCACCGGAAGCACAAGATTCTTCATGAGGCTGTAGGTCGGTGCCCCGCAGACTGTGAGGAGGGCCGCTCTCCTTTTTGCAGCGCTTCCTTCTCCGTCCAGCTCGTTGGCTACAAAGTACTGGTCTAGCCATTCGACATAGGCTTCCCAGTCCTCACCCTCCGAGAACTTCTCCAGGATGCCCACAGTTTGCTGCATCTTTGCGTTGGAATCGTATACTCGTCGGCAGTTGTTGTGTTCCTAACACAGATGAGACTGCACACAGGGAGGTTAAAGTAACAGTGACCTCAGTCTTTATTAAGACACTTCAGAGTGAGGAACGGGCCTGAGGGTCCGGCTTATATACAGTGCTCCCAAGGGATGCTGGGATCCCTTGGGACTTCAGGGGATGCACTCCCTGATGGCGGAACATGGGAGTGCATGCTTTACAGATACACAACAGTTTGGACCAAGGCTGCAATGAGGTCTGGAGCCAAATGGTCCTGGCAAAACCCAAACTGAGCATCGGTGGCCAGGTTATTGGGCTGCTACGCACTCTCTACGGCCTCTGATGGCCAACACTGGGTTACCAGTTTATTGGTGAGTATGTGCCACTCGATAGCACTGTCGACGACACCTTCCATCACTTTGCTGATGATTGAGAATAGACTGATGCGGCGATAATTGGATTTGTCCTGCTTTTTGTGGACAGGACATACTTGGGCAGTTTTCCACATTGTCAGGTAGATGCCAGTGTTGTGGCTGTACTAGAACAGCTTGGCTAGAGGCGTGGCTCATTCTAGAACACAAGTCTTCAGCACAACAGCTGGGAATTTGTCAGGGCCCAAAGCCTTTGCTGCATCCAGTGCGCTTGGCTGTTTCTTGATATCACGTGGAGTGAATCAAATTGGCTGAACATTAGCTTCTGTTATGGTGGAGACCTCAGGAGTAGGCCAATATGGATCATCCACTCGGCACTTCTGGCTGAAGATGATTGCAAACACTTCAGCCTTGACTTTTGCACTCACGTGCTTGGCTCCGTCATCATTGAGGATGGGGATATTCATGGAGCCTCCTCCTCCCGTTGGTTATTTAATTGTCCACCACCATTCATGAGTGAATGTGGGTGGACTGCAGAGCTTTCATCTGATCCATTGATTGTGGGATCGCTAAGCTCTGTCCATAGAATGCCGCTTCCCAGGTTGACTCCTCATTCTTAGCTACGCCTGGTGCTGCTCCTGGCATGCATTTTTGCACTCCTCATTGAATCGCTGTTAGTCCCCTGGCTTGATGGTAATGGTAGAGTGAGGGATATGCTGGGCCATGAGGTTACAGATTGGAGGTTACAGAGTGAGACACAGAGATATTGCACGTTGGCAAGCCAATGTTCTGCACAATACACAATTGCAGGGAGATTCGCCTAGTGGGCAATTTTAAACTCAATACTGCCCTAAATCTTCAACATATGGGAGTTACTCTACAAGGAAAAGTTGGTCTGCTAAGTGCAGTTGGAAACCACCAGCTCTGAGTTTAGGAACAGGAGTAGGCCATTGAGCCCCTGAAGCCTGTTCTGCCATTCAGTGAGATCATGGCTGATCTGCAACCTAATTTCATATACCCGCCTTTGGACGAATCCCTTAATACCAAAATCCAAAAAGCTATCAATCACTGGTTTAAAATTAACAATTGATCTTGCAACAATTGCTGTTTGCGGAAGAGAGTTCCAAACTTCCAGCACCCTTTGTGTGCAGAAGTTTCCTAATTTCACTCCTGAAAGGTCTGGCTCTAGATTTTAGACTATGCCCCCTCGTCCTAGAATTCCCAACCAATGGAAATAGCGCTAGAAATTCAACTCTGGAGATCATGATGTAATCGCCGTTTGCATCACCCCATTAGCGCCCCAGCCCCGAAATTCCCTTTTGCACCCTGCAGCAGCGCCAGGCGAAAACAGCGGCAGCTGCAGGAGGCTCGGCTCGGGCGAAAATTAAAGGCGAGGTGGCCGAGTGAAAAATGTAAACAATCTTACCTTCTTGTTGGTGCTGCTGATCCGATATCTTCGCAGGTTCCTGGCCGCAATCGGTCAGCCTGTCGCACTGCTTGAATGCTGGGCTAATGGTGGGGCACCCTGCTCCATGGTAGTCCAGGTAGTTCTCTTTTCATTCTGCAGAGTTGGCAGTGTGGGCCCTTCCCTATAAGTTGCTAAGGCATCCACCCCGTTAGTGCCTCAGGAAGGAAGTGGGAGCTTGATTTAGCGTTCCACTTCCTTCCGGGGGCAGTAACCCAAATTTTTGGAGAGGGGCAAGTCTTCAGCATCTGGCATTAAGTCTCGCGCCAAAACAGGGAAATACTCAGGGGGCGAAATTGCCCTGTGGCCCGATTGGGAGGCGGTAACTTTCTGGGGCCGAGACTTCTGCCGCCCGTCACAAAAGTCCTGTCACCGCCACTGAATTGGGCTTGCCACCCATCAAAGGAAGTGAAGTGGAATCTCCCACGCTCCACTTCTTTAGGGCTTGTACCCGGGGTGCTACTGGGGAGGGGAATCTACACCGATGCTCCACATAGCACTGACGTGCTTCAACACCCCTCCCCTTTGCTTAAAAGGGAGGGCTGCTGCACACTCAACACGGCCTCTGATGGCCAACAGTGGGTCACGAGGGCAGTGTGCGACTGGGCCTGGTATCCAAGATGGAGTGCCAGGATGCCACGATGGCAGCCCGGACCACGCCCGGACCACGCTCGGGCCTCCAGCGTCGAGCCGACCCGAGAGTCAGCCGACAAAAAAAGATAGCAGCCCGGGGCGCTGGCGCCCTCCCTTTAAGTGCCACCTCGAGAGCGGATGTCGGCCTGCTTTGTGACCCGCGAAGCTGGCGTTGACATCCGCTCGTGCCAGCCTCGCAATTTCCCCCTGGGGCATTAAGGGGTCGGTGTGGGACGGTGAGGGTTCACTTCGCACGGCGATGACGTCATTGGTGGTTACATGGCGGCCCGGGGCGCTAACTGCGGGATGCGGCACTACCATAGCAGCGACTCCGAAAATTTACGGGCAATTTCCCGAGAGGTGATAGTGACCCCACACCCAGACAAAAGCTGCCTTGCACGAACTGGGCTATAAAAAGGGGCAATTTCACCCCCTTAATTTCTACCCGATCTTTCGCTCTATCTGCCCTATCTGTTCCCCATAACATCTTGAAAACTTCGATCAGCTCACCCCTTAACCTTTAAAATTTTATGGAATAAAACCCTAATTAGTGTAATCTCTCCTTGTAATTTAACCCTTGAAGTCATGGTATAATTCTGGTAAACCTATGCTGCACTCCCTCCATGGCCAATATATCCTTCCTAAGGTCTGGTGCCCAGAACTGCAAATAATACTCCAAGTGTGGTCTAACCAGGGCTTTGTATAGCTGCAGCATAACTTCAACCCCCTTCCAATCTGGTCCTCTCGAAATAAAGGCCAGCATTCCATTAGCCTTTTAAAATATTTTTTGAATTTGTTCGTGACATTTTAATGATCTATGTACCTGGACCCCCAAGTCTCTTTGGACTTCCACTGTTTTTAGGTTTTCACCATTTAGAAAGTACCCTGTTCTATCCTTTTTAGGTCCAAAGTAGATGACCTCACATTTTCCCACATTGAAATCCATTTGCCACAGTTTTGCCCAATTTGAGTACCTACCCATTATCCCTAATGTCTGTCTCCTGCCTCTCAGCCAATTTCCTAACCAGGTCAATAATTTGCCCTCAATTCCGTGGGCTTTTACCTTACTTAACAGTCTCTTGTGTGGGACTTTATCAAATGCCTTCTGGAAGTCCATATAAATAACAGCCATAGACATTCCCCTGCCCACTACTTGAGTACCTCCTCAAAAAATGCAATCAGGTTTGTCAGGCATGATCTACCTTTCACAAATCCATGCTGGCTCTCTCTAATCAGCTGAAGTTGTTCGAGGTGTTTAGTCACTCTATCCTTAATTATAGACTCGCAATTTCCTTACAACAGATGTTAGGCTAATTGATCTATAATTCCCTAGTTTCCCTCGCTCGCCATTCTTGTTCATGTTTATTACAGTGAATGCATAAAAGACTTCTTCAAAATCTACTTTGTATTCATTCATTGCTTCATTTGAACGGTAAATATGATTTTTAAAGTTAATATTTTCCATTATCCAGGAAACAACTATTAGCCTCTTCACTCGGAGATGAACGGCCTTTTGTTGCTGGGTAACCATGCTGTAGTGTTTACTGCTGCCATTAGTACAAAAGAATTTAGTTCAGTGTATTATTAAATGAATGTTTTCTCTTTCAGCAAAGTGCAGAGCAGAGATTAGCCATGAAAGCACTTCCGATTAAAATCCTAAGAAAAATATGGAATTTATGATCTCTCCGTATACACAGAGCTCTAAGTCATCATCTTGTCCCAACAGTACCAAGTACCATGACACCACGTGACAAATGACTGCAAACGATCAGAATTAAATCAAGGGAGGGTGATTGGACTGGGTTAATTTTGGGGCTGTGGTTCTCTAGTTCTCTTATTCTACTACAAATACAGTGGGAAGAGTTAAATATAAAAATGAAAAGCAACAGCCTCACATTCTAAAAAGAAGCCTGACTGAGGTACAGTGAAAGGTAGGTGACCAGTTTCCAGGTCTCTGCTGTTGACACTCTGGAGCTGACACGAGTAGGTAAATGAGCACCGTGTGGATTTGACATCCTCAGTTCTTCCATTCCTCCATTTGGTGAGCACCTTCACTCAGTGTTAGCTGGTATCATTAACTGACCATTACAAGGAAACCTCCACTTCACGGTGCAGCAGATTGATACATGACTTCTTTTATATTTGTTCTCAGGTATGGGTGATATGATCGGCTCTGATTGCTCATTCCTAGTTGCCCTGAGAAGGTAGCGTTGGGTCTTCTCCTTTAACCGCTGCAGGCTTTCTGGTAATGGTGCTCGCACAACGGTGTTAGATAGGGAATTTCAAGATACTGACCCAGCAGTGATGAAGGAACTGTGATATATGTCTAAATCAGGATGGTGTATGTCTTCAAGGGGAACTTGGAGGCAATAATTTTCCCACAACATTGCTGCTCATGTCCTTCTCAGTGGTACAGATCGTAGTTGGCAGGGTGGGTCCTATCAAAGTAATTTTGGTGAGATGCATCAGTGCATCTTATAGGTTGTACCATACTGCAGCCACAATGCACCGGTGATGAAGAGGATGGATATTGAGCCCAGTAGCAGACGTACCGAATCAAGCAAACTGTTCTGTCCTGGACGGTGTTGAGCTTCTTGAGTGTTATTGCAGCTACATCCATCCAGGTGAGTGGCATTCCATCACACTCCTGACCTGAGTGTGTAGATAGTGGAGAGGCTATGAGAGAGTAGGATTCTGCTCTTGTAGCCACAATGTTGATGTGGCTAATCCAAGTCCCCAATAAATAAAGGGAGAACTCCTGCATAGAGAGCACTCCTCTGAGGACCCCCGCCACCTCCGGACGGACACGATGGCGGGCCATGGCGTGTCCAGATGGAAGACGAGGATGGCGAAGTGGAGGGTGTGCAAGAGCAGCCCATACAGAAATCCCCTCTGCGCAGAACTGAAAGGCAAGGGGGGGGTTTCTCGGAGGAGGCTCAAGTTGTGAGGCGCTGGCTCCCGAGGGAGGTTTTGGGGCTTGGGGCCGATGAGGAATTTTGTCCGGATGGAGGTCAGTTCGGACCGGATCGCCCCACGTGCTTGAGCCTCCTCGATGCACCTAATGGAGTCAGGGCCCAATGCCGTTTTTAGCGACTCGATGGCTTTGGCCGCGCGCCGGACGTCAACCCAGGATAGGCGCCATGTCAGCTCCTCTGGCGCCATCCAGCCCGCTCCTCCGCCAGGTGACTGCACAGTCCAATACGGGAATTACAGTCTCTGTCACAGGTAGGACAGACAGTGGATGAAGGAAGGGGTGGGTGGGGAGCCTGGTTTGCCGCACGCTCCTTCTGCGCTTGATTTATGCCTGCTCTCGGCAACAAGACTCGAGGTGCTCAACGCCAGCCCGGATACTCTTCCTCTGCTTAGGGTGGTCTGGGGCCTGGGATTCCCAGATGCCGGTGGGGATGTTGCACTTTATCAAGGAGGCTTTGAGGGTGTCCTTGTAACGTTTCCTCTGCCCACCTGGGACTTTCTTGCCTTGTAGGAGTTCCGAGTAGAGCACTTGCTTTGGGAGTCTTGTGTCAGGCATGCGGACGATGTGGCCCGCCCAACGGAGCTGGTCGAATGTGGTTAATGATTCAATGCTGGGGATGTTGGCCTGAGCGAGATCACCTAGTACTGAGCCCTGCGCAACCCCACTGGAAACCTCCTTCCAGTCACAAAAACATCCATCAACCATTACCCTTTGCTTCCTGCCTCTGAGACAATTTTGGATCCAACTTGCCACTTTGCCCTGGATCCCATGGGCTTTTACTTTTGTGACCAGTCTGCCATGTGAGACCTTATTAGAGGCTTTGCTAAAATCCATATACACTACATCATACGCAGTGCCCTCATCGACCCTCCTGGTTACCTCCTCGAAAAATTCAATCAAGTTAGTCAGACACAACCTTTCCTTAACAAATCCGTGCTGATTAATCCATTTCTTTCCAAATGAAGATTTATCTTGTCCACCACCACCGAGGTTAGGCTGACTGGCCCGTAGTTATAGGTGCCTCCGTTGTCAGGGAGATGCTTATTTATAAATGAGCTAATAAGAGGATAAATATATAATAAGATGATTTGGAACAGTCTGAACTCTGTCCTCCCTTTCCTAATCTGCTGGCGTCCTTCAGAGTACATTCGGCCAGCTCAGAGCTGGCCTTGGCAGCGACCTCATAGTCCTTTTGGCCGGCGGCCCAAAGTGCGGAGGCGAAAGCAGCTGGAGGAGTAGTGGCGGAGCCATTGTTGGGCATGTGGCATGGGTAATGGCGGTGGCCTCTCTGTCTTCTCCCGCGATCCTTTGAGAAGCTAAAGTGGAGCAGGGCCCCAGCGTCTCTCATCCCCTCCCCTCATCACACCACAGATCTCCCACCACCTCTCCTGAAGGCGCTGCTCAGTGCCGAGCTGAGGGCTCACATACGGGCAATTAGTCCCATACAGTAGAGCCTGGTCTCCACTGGACCACAACCTCGCTCTTCTAAGCTCATGTGGTAGCCGGTGTGCGACGGCCACCCATGTTAAAAGAACTCACGCACAGGCATCTTCCACCCTTAAAAATGAAGTTCGGGACCTGGAACGTCAGGACCCTCATGGACAACCCCAACAGTGAAAGACAGGAACGCCGCACCACGATCGTTGCCCGGGAACGTAGACATCGGCGCCCTAAGCGAGACCTGGTGGGTGGGGAAGGCCAGCTCAAAGAACAAGGTGGAGGTTACATCTTCTTCTGAAAAGGCAAACTAGAGGAAGAAAACCGCCTCCATGGAATTGGTTTCACCATCAAGAACGAGCTGGGCGACTGCCTCAGGGACTTCCCCTGCGGGATTAGTGTCATGTATGCAACCTTCATACAACTGTAACCTTCATACAACTGTAACCTTCATGTAACTGTAACCTTCATGCAACCACACAGTACACTGTATATATGTCCTGGATGTGCACACCTTGACCACAGGGGGTGAACTTGTGGGAGACACTCCTCACCTGGGTACTCAGGTATTTAAAGGGAGGTCCCACGCAAGGTCATCACTTCTTGGTCCTGGGAATAAAGAAAGGTCACGCAGTGACCGTGTCTGCAGTACATGCCTCATGTGATTCAGTAGCAAGGTGCAGGGACACCACATTTAGCGAATGCTTCATGACTCTCCAGCTCACCCTATCCTGGAACCAGTGCACCGCAGTTATCAGTGCGTATGCCCCAACACTCGATGCAACAGATGAGGCCAAAGAGGCATTCTACTCCAGCCTCGAACAATCCCTGTCCCGCATCCCTACGGACAACAAACTGATTCTCCTCGGTGACTTCAACGCCAGAGTTGGTAAGGACACGGATCTCTGGGGAGGCGTGATCGGCAGAGAAGGGGTAGGGAAAACCAACTCCAATGGTATCCTGCTCCTGACAAAATGCCTAGAACACGATCTTGTCATCACCAACACCTTGTTCCACCAGCGGGACAAGTACAAGGCATCATGGCAACACCCTCGCTCCAAACACTGGCACTTGCTCGACTACGTTATCGTTCGAGCAATGGATCGCAAAGATGTGTGCATCACCCATACCATGAAGGAGTCGACAACTGCTGGACGGACCACTGCCTAATCAGTTCTATCATCAACATTAATATAGCCCCAAAGCGACGACAGCAACAGAAGCAATGCCGCAGAAAAATCAACGCCGGGGCACTCAAAGACCCAGCTAAGAGAGCCCTATACAACCAGCGCCTCACTACCAAGATGGCGACCTTCAATAACCCCAAGACGCAGGATGCCCACAGTGCCTGGTCTGCCCTCCAGGCTATCATAACCAGAGCCTGCGAAGAGATGCTTGGTCACTCAACCAGGAAACACCAGGAATGGTTTGATGAGAATGACCAGGAGATCCAGGAGCTAATAAATCGCAAGCGCAGGGCATTTCTGAACCTAAAACAAAACCCAACTCAGGAGCAGCAAAGCAGCTCTACAGACGGCTTAAGGCCGAAGTCCAACCAAAAACCCGTGACCTAAAGAATAGATGGTGGATGGAGAAAGCATAGGCGATTCAGCAGCTGGTCGACAGCCATGACTTACGAGGATTCTTCATCGCAGTCAAAACTATCTACGGTCCAAGCACCCGAGGCCCCACCCCACTGCTGGCCAAGAACGGGGAGACACTCATCAAGGACACCGAGGCAGTCAGGGCCCGCTGGAAGGAGTACTTTGAAGATCTCCTTAATCGAGTTTCTGCTTTTGACACGAGTGTCCTTGAATCCATCCCCCAGCCTGCTGCCCGCCACCATCTCAGCAAAACTCCAGCTCTGCACGAGATAGAAAAGGCCATACATCAGCTCAATAACAACAAGGCATCAGGAGCAGATGGAATCCCCGCTGAGGCACTAAAGTATGGTGGAGAGGCACTATTGGCACAAATGCATGACCTCATCTCTCATCTGAAAGGAGGAATGCATACCTGGAGATCTCAGAGATGCCATAGCCGTGACCATTTTAAAAAAGGGGACAAGTCCGACTGCGGCAACTACAAAGGAATCTCCCTGCTGTCGTCCACTGGAAAAGTCATCGCTAGAATCCTCCTCAACCATCTTCTCCCTGTGGCTGAGGAGCTCCTCCCGGAGTCACAATGCGGATTCCGTCTGCTACGGGGTACAACAAACATGATCTTCATGGCGCGACAACTGCAAGAGAAATGCAGGAAACAGCACCAACCCTTGTACATGGCCTTCTTTGACCTCACAAAGGCCTTTGACACTGTTCACCGCGAGGGACTATGGAGCATCCTCCTCCATTTCGGCTGCCCCCAAAAGTGTGTCACCATCCTCCGTCTGCTCCACAACAACATGCAAGCCGTGATCCTGACCAACGGATCCACCACAGGGATAAAGGGTAAGCCATTTAGGACCGAGATGAGGAGAAACTTCTTCACCCAGAGAGTGGTGAATCTGTGGAATTCTCTACCACAGGAAGTTGTTGAGGCCAATTCACTAAATATATTCAAAAAGGAGTTAGATGTAGTCCTTACTACTAGGGGGATCAAGGGGTATGGCGAGAAAGCAGGAATGGGGTACTGAAGTTGCATGTTCAGCCATGAACTCATTGAATGGTGGTGCCCCTCATCGAAGGGCCGAATGGCCTACTCCTGTACCTATTTTCTATGTTTCTATGTTTCTATGTTTCTATGTAATCCACGTCCAGGCTGGGGTCAAGCAGGACTGCGTCATTGCGCCAACCCTCTTCTCGATCTTCCTTGCTGCAATGCTCCATCTCACGCTCAACAAGCTCCCTGCTGGAGTGGAACTAAATTATAGAACCAGTGGGAACCTGTTCAACCTTCGTCACCTCCAGGTTAGATGCAAGACCGTCCCATCCTCTGTCGGTGAACTACAGTACACGGACGACGCTTGCGTCTGTGCACATTCAGAGGCTGATCTTGTACGGGGAGCTTGGGGTGTGGGTTCGAATCCACACTCCCCTTGGGTTCTGTACGTGCGATTTATGAGGGTGGGTGAGTAATGAGGCACCAGACACAGTGGGCAAGAGTACAAAATGGCTAATGTTGTTTATTTAGAATAGTAAACACAAAGATAGAGGGCATAGGAAGAGGTCATGAAATAGCAGTAATGGCAAAATCTCATTCAACAACCCAAAAAATCTTGCAACAGGGAAGGGGAAAACAAGAGGTTAAAACATTCCACTCACACACAACCACACCTCCCACTCCCACCCTTCCTACAAATTCCTATCCTAAATTGAGTCTGTGAGGGGGTTAGGGCTATACTCACAATCCTATCAACTCCGGGGTTCTGTAGCACTTATTTCAGCTCGGGGTCCCTCTGGGGTATGTTTTATGTTGTTCAGTTTTCCGCTTCGAAATTGCCTCGGTTTCTTCTATCTGCCTCTCGGTTATCGTCAGACTACAGCTGTGAATCCAGGTTATTGAACCAGGTGTCCAGGTCTGCACAGCTCTGCGTGCCCCAGCCTGGTGCTTCGGCTATTCTCACCCTGTCCAGTGTGTTCAGGGCTAACAGCAGCACCTGCTGCCACTTACTAACCAGGAGGTTGGCTCGTGGGTTTTTAGTCTCAACCAAAATCAAAGTTTGCAAAACTCTCTCAGCTCCTTTTTGGTCCACAACTCCCTTTTTCCACAACTCCCTTTTTCCACAACTCCTTTTCTCCACAACTGCTTTTCTCCAACAGTTTTTCTCCAACTGCTTTTCTCCAACCACTGTTTTTCTGCACAACTGTTTTCTCCACAACAGCTTTTCTCCAACATTGCTTTTCTGGTGGTTCTGTGTCCTATATTTGTATTCAATTCAGTTCTGGTCTTTTCGCGCTCAAACCCAGTGGGTGGTCCATTGTGTAAGTTTGGGCGGGGAGATAGCTTTGAATATTTAATCAGAAGATGTCACAGGTACGCGCAGGTGTGAGGACCAGGGTATTGTTATGGGGCACATAGGTGCCTGAACGTCTGTGGGTCCTTTGTTATAGTCCTGGGAGTCACTGGCCATTCCTGCAGTGATTCATAGTTTTGATTCAGAGCTATTGTCCATATTAATTAGGTAGATAATGGCCCACATTCGTAGTTTGATTTGGGCGGGGGGAAGTCATTTTCAAACTGGGCCGGGGAGTCCTTATTGGTTGAAGATTTCCCCACTTCAGGCCCGACTCGACCCCTGATTGGCCTGCCAGAATGCACTTTTCCCCCATTGGCCAGTGCCTCTGTCTCGCTTGTGAGCCAGACTCCACAATGTCTGTATCCGCCCACACATTTTCCCAGCCTGCTTTTACTTGGCCAAAAATGTTCATTTAGTGTATGGAACGATCCCATGTTAGTTTTCTTGTCCTTACGGTGTTTCAAATGCGGCCGTGGATTTTCGAACCTTACAAAGTCCAAGCCATCGTCAACATCTTCATCAAAGCATATGAAAGCATGGGCCTTACACTAAACATCCGTAAGGCAAAGGTCCTCCACCAACTTGACCCCGCCACACAGCACTGTCCCCATGTCATCAAAATTCTTGGACAATGTGGGCCACTTTCTATACCTCCAGAGCCTACCATCAGCAAGGGCAGTCATCGACAATGAGGTCCAACACTGCCTCCAGTGCACCAGCGCAGTCTTCGGTCGCCTGAGGAAGAGAGTGTTCAAGGATCAGGCCCTCAAATCTGGCACCAAGCTTATGGTCTACAGGGCTGTAGTAATACACGCCCTCCTGTATGGCTCAGAGACGTGGACTATATACAGCAGACACCTCAAATCAATGGAGAAATACCATCAACGATGCCTCCGCAAGATCCTGCAAATCCCCTGGGAGGATAGACGCACCAATATCAGTGTTCTCGATCAGACCAACATCCCCAGCATCAAAGCACTGACCACATTCGACCAGCTCCATTGGGTGGGTCACATTGTCCACATGCCTGACACAAGACTCCCATAGCAAGCGCTCTACTCGGAACTCCTACAAGGGCAAGCGAGACCCAGATGGGCAGATGAAACGTTTCAAGGACACCCTCAAAGCCTCCTTGATAAAGTGCAACATCCCTACCGATACCTGGGAATCCTTGGCCAAAGACCTCCCTAAGTGGAGGAAGAGCATCCGGGAGCACCTCGAGTCTCGTCGCCGAGAGCATGCAGAAAACAAGCGCAGGCAGTGGAAGGCGAGTGCGGAAAACCAGACTCCCCACTCACCCTTTCCTTCAACGACTGTCTGTCCCACCTGTGAGAGAGACTGTAAGTCCCGTGTTGGACTGTACAGTCACCAAAGAATTTACTTTTAGAGTGAAAGCAGGTCTTCCTTGATTTCGAGGGACTGCCTATGATGATGATGAATTACTTGGTCTATCCCTTTCCCCCTTTTTAAACAACAGTACAACATTAGCAGTCCTCCAGTCCACCGGCACCACACCGGTAGCCAGAAAGGATTGGAAATGATGGTCAGAGCCTCTGTTATTTCCTCTATTACTTCTCTTAATAGCCTGGGATACATTTCATCCGGGCCTGGGGATTTATCCACTTTCAAAGATGCTAAACACCTTAATACTTCCTCTCTCTCTTTGTTTATTTCAGCTAATATTTCACACTCCTCCTCCCTAATTGCAATGTCTGCACCGTCCCTCTCCTTTGTGAAAAAAGACACAAAGTATTCATTAAGAACAATATCTACGTCTTCTAACTCCATACACAGGTTACCTTTATGGTCCCTAATAGGCCCTACTATTTCTTTAGTTATCCTCTTGCTCTCAATATATTTATAAAACATCTTTGGATTTTCCTTGATTTTACTTGCCAATATTTTTTCATGCTCTCTCTTTGCTTTCCTAATTTCCTTTTTAATTTCATCCCTGCATTTTCTATACTCCTCTCGGGTTTCTGCAGTAATGAGTCCTCGGTATCTGTCATAAGCTTCCCTTTTTTTCTTTATCCTACTCTGTGTGCCACTTGACATCCAGGGCACTTTAGATTTGTTAGTCGCACCCTTTTTCTTTCAGAGAACATACTTGCTTTGAACCTTCACTATCTTCTCCTTGAATGCCTCCCACTGCTCTGGTACTGATTTACCTTCAAGTAGCTGTTTCCAGTCCACTTTGGCTAAATCACATCTCACTTTAGCAAAATTAGCTTTTCCCCAATTGAGAACTTTTATTCCTGATCTGTCTTTGTCCTTTTCCATAACTACCCTATATATAACTGAATTATGATCACTATCACCAAAATGCTCTTCCACTGATATCCCTTCCACCTGCCCAGCTTCATTCTCTAAGACTAAGTCCAGAACCGCCCCCTCTTTTGTTGGACTTGCTACGAACTAGCTAAAAAATTCTCCGGAATTATTTAAAAAATTATTCTCCCTCTATACCTTTCACACTAATTCTATCCCAATTAATCCCAGTAATAGTTGAAATCCCCCACTATTACTGCCCTATTGTTTTTGCACTTCTCAGAAATTTGCCTACATATTTTCTCTTCTATCTCACTCTGATTGTTTGGGGGTCTATAGTACACTCCCAGCATTGCGATTACCCCTTTTTTGTTCTTCAGTTCAATCCATATGGCCTCTTTTCATGATCCTTCTAACATATCATCCCTCCTCACAGCTGTAATTATTTCTTTAATCAATATCGCCATGTCCTACTTTTTATCCCCTTCTCTATCTCGTCTGAAAACCCGGAACCAGGAATGTTGAGCTGTCATTCCTGCTCTTCTTCCAGCCATATCTCAATAATAGCTATAATATCGTATTCCCATGTGTCTATCTGTGCCCTCAGCTCATCTGCCATATTCCCTCGACTCCTTGCATTGAAGTATACACCATTTAGCATTGCCAAACTCCCTTGTTATCTGTCTTCTAGCCTTTGTTTCCTCTGCCTTCCAAACGTGCGTACTCATTTTCTGCCTTCCATTTCCAGCTTTTCTTCGCTCCCTTCTGAATCTACTCTCTAGTTCCCACTCCCTTGCCAAACTAGTTTAAACGCTGCTTAACAGCATGAGCAAACCCCACGGCGAGGATATTGGTCCGGGCCCTGATGAGGTGCAACTCGTCCGGCTTGTACAGGTCCCACCTCTCCCAGAAACAGTCCCAATGCCTCAGGAATCGAAAGCCCTCCCTCCTGCACCATCTCTCCAGCCACGCATTCATCTGCTGTATCCTCCTATTGCTGTACTCATTAGCTCGTGGCACTGGGAGTAATCCAGAGATTACTATATTTGAAGTCCTGCTTTTTAATCTCTTTCCTAGCTCCCTAAAATCTGCCCGCAGAACCTCATCCCTCTTTATATCTATGTCATTGGTGCCGATATGGACCACGACCTCTGACTGTTCACCCTCCCCCCTCATAATGTCCTGCAGCAGTTCAGTGACATCCTTGATCCTGGCACCAGAGAGATAACATACAATCCTGGATTCATGTCTGCAGCCGCAAAAGCGCCTGTCTGTTTCCCAAACTATTGAATCCCCTACCACTATTGCCTTTCCATTCTTCTTCCTCCCCCCATGTGCAGCTGAGCCACCCGTGGTGCCGTGGACTTGGCTCTGGCTGCACTCTCCAGAGGAGCCATTGCCCTCACCAGTATCCAAACTGAAAACTGGTTAGCGAGCGAAATGCACTCAGGGAACTCCTGCCCTACCTGGCTGGTTCTCCTAGTCTGTCTGGCAGTTACCCATTCTCTCTCTACCTGCTCACTCTGAACACGTCCTGAAACGTGCTAACCACGAAGTGCTCAGCCTCGCGGATGCTCTGCAATGACACCAGCCACCGCTCAAGCTCCGAAGCCTGGAGCTCGAGCTGCTCTAGCTGTCAGCACTTCCCACACATGTCATCGTCCAGGCCATTAGAAGTGTCCAGGATTTCCCACATGACAGTAATGATTCTGATTTTGAAGTCATGACTGTAAAGATGCTTGGTAAAGTTGATCACACAATCGAGGACAAAGCTGACAGAAAGTATCATAACATAAGAACATAAAAATTAGGAATAGGAGTAGGCCATCTAGCCCCTCGAGCCTGCTCCGCCATTCAACAAGATCATGGCTGATCTGGCCGTGGACTCAGCTCCACTTACCCGCCCGCTCGCCATAACCCTTAATTCCCTTATTGGTTAAAAATCTATCTATCTGTGATTTGAATACATTCAATGAGCTAGCCTCAACTGCTTACCTGGGCAGAGAATTCCACAGATTCACAACCCTCTGAGAGAAGAAATTCCTTCTCAACTCAGTTTTAAATTGGCTCCCCCGTATTTTGAGGCTGTGCCCCCTAGTTCTAGTCTCCCCGACCAGTGGAAACAACCTCTCTGCACTATCCACTTCCTGTGGAGAAAACAGTTAAGCTTGCACTACGTTTAATCAAGAAGACAAAGAAAGACTGCGGTGACTTCTACATGAACCTTCTCATCTGGCGAAACAAACCAACCTTGATAGTTCGCCAGTACAACGCTTACTTGGTCACCGCACAAAGACAAACATCCCAATCGCAAATGAACTACTTAAACCAAGAATCATACAGGACGTCAACTTGAACAAAGAAAAGAACCATGCCAAACAAGCACACTACTACAAGAGTGATGCTACAGCACTTCCTACACTGCAAGAAGGAGAAACAGTGAGACTCAAACAAACGCGAGACAGCAAAATGTGGCAAAATGCTCAGGTTCAGAAACAAGTTGGCATTCGGTCATATCAGGTCATTACAGAAAATGGCCGTGAGTATCGCCAAAATAGGAAACATCTGAGAAAGAGTGCTGAGTCATTCATCGAAACTCCAGAGATCTCAGTGACACCCACACACGATCCGCTACCAACACAGCCAACTAACACGTGAAACAGCACTTCAATGACAACAAGCAAAAATAGGGAGTATGTCGCCTGATATTTCCCCTCAAAGCACTGATAATGGGTCTAAAGTGATTACTGTACATAACACCACTGAAAGAACCAGTTTAAGGCGAAGCAACAGAATCCGCACAACACCAAAATACCTGGAACACTATGTACAGAAATAAGAAATCATGGACACTGGACTCTTGGGGCCTGAAATTGAAAAACTTACCGCCCACTGCCGCTGACTGCCATCCACTGCCGCCGACATTCCTCTGCAACATCTGCCCAGTGCCACCTTTGACGTGGCCTAGAGTGAGCGGGAAGAAAGAGCCGCCGGGAAGCACCCGCCAATGAAAGCCGAGTTGCACAACTGACCTCCCGCCCGCTGAGCTGCGATATTGATGTGGGCGGGAGTCGGCAGCAGAACAGGGGTAGACCGCAGGCTGGAGGCTGGTCTGTCCCTGACGGTAGGTAAGAAGATGGTGAAAAAAAGGTTAGTACACTTTTTGTAATGTTTTCTTTACAGGTATTTACCTGGATGGGGTCCCCTGAAGGTTTTCAGAAGTTTTTAAAACTTTTCTTTTGCTTTTGCTTTTCAGTTGTTCGATCCTCTGTGGGCCCGACTCCATCCTTGGCGGCACTTGGACGGCAAGCGCCTTTGCCGTTGAGAATGAGAGCTTCTGCTGGCTGCCGCCCAGATTGGCGGCGTAAGTCGCTCATTTGTCGCCCACCGACCTTCGAGGAACCTCTCCGGTGAAAATCCTGATGAAAGTACCGTCAGGTACCTCGGCGACCATTGGCGGTCCTTGGGCCCTTGGATAAAGAAACAATAAACAAGGTTTTTGTTGTTTGTTAAACTTGTAGTTGTTTACTATATGTATTCATAAGAAATTAATTACCAGTTTATATTGAAGTTCATTTTAATTCACTTTGTTTCTTATGAAAGGAAGCGTGTGACAATAGAATGAATAGCACCCTCTAGCTAGGAGGTATAGTGCCATTGATCTGTATGGAAAACCTCGTGTGTATGTGGATCACCATTGCTGATTGAGCTCCAGAATAAAGAGAGTTAAGTTGAACTTAAGAGTTCAAGAGACAATAAAATACACTCTGTGGGGCGCAAGCGGGGCGGTAGGATTCCGTGAGGGGCACAGCACTACGCAGTGGGATGTGTAGCGCTGCCACATAGACAGGGCCCTCCCCATCATTAAAGGGGAGGGCCAAGCTGCCAACTCTGTGGGGGAGAAACGGGTCCCCAACTGGATCACCAGAGAGTGGGTTGCCATCAGCCCGGCACACAAGCGGAGTGCCAGGCTGCAAGATCGTGGCACTGATCCCACAATTCAACACGAGGAAGGCTGAGCATTTCTTACCAGTATTTCTTTTTTCAATTCGCCACCTCTCCTTTAAATTTCGGCCCACGAGCAGCCTATTGCCCCAGTACGCACAAGCTTTCGCTCCGAGATGAAAACGTGCCACTGCGTACGGTGATAACGCTGTCATCGCCAGTGGAGCGGGTGGCTACTGGTTACCACCGCCACTAAACCCCTGCGGAATGTCGCAAGAGTTGTTATCGGTTTTCTAACAATAATTCTCAGATGGTTCATATCATTCAGATTTTGATCATTTTATGTTTCACCTTTATCATTTTCAGGGATGTATCAAAGTTCTTATCCTGAGAATGTAGAATAGTAACTGAGCTTTCCTTGGGAGCTTTTGTTCTGGTTTTTGTTTCAAAATTCTTTATGATCCCTGGACCCTAGATTGGAGTTCAGGAACCTCCCTCCTATCCAGAGTAAAAGATGTCCTTGAGGAGACAATGACCTTGGGTTTTTAGGCTTGTGGACTAGCTATCAGTTACTGTTTAGTTCGAAGTACAGTTTTATTTCCATAGAGTGTCCTTGCCTCTATTGCAAGTCTTGTGTTCGTTACCTTGTTTTTATATATGTGGGAGGAAAAAACCCTTCATAATATAATAAATAGCTATGATTTTCAAAAAAGTAACAGGGGAGTCATTAGAATTATTGTTAGAAAACCTGTACATATGTTCACATTGCAAATTGAGGTTATTTAAGTTTAATAGAAGCCTGCAATATTTACAATGTGGTTAAGAAATGCATAATTGAACTTTTTGTTTCAAATCTCCAAGTTATAACATAAGATTAAGGGGGAGAAATTCAATCGCACTTCTGTTGCAGTGTTGTCCCGGGCCGAGCGGCAAATTTTGCATCGGCAAATGGATTGTGTTTACCGCTGCAAAATACATCAGGTGGGTCCAGAGTTTGGAGTGGAGCGCTAAGGGAGATGTTGCACACCTCTTTTAGGGCGCTAGGCCAGCTGAGCAACCGAAAATCCCGGTCTAAACCTCGGAGTGCCGTAAGAGAGGCCTCGGGGGAAAAAGACTTGAAAAAAAAACACCAAAGCATTCCCAATACATAACTGACGCCACCACAACATAAATTGCAATCAAAACCCCCCCAAAAAACAATCACACTTACCTGAGGTCGACTTTACTTACCTCATTGCAGCCGCTACAACTTGGACCGCCAGCATCGTATCAGTCTCTGTGACAGTACCTAGCAATGATATCACGCAATGATCTCATGCCATGTCGTCCTGTCACCTTTTACAGAAGAAGCTATCGATGATGAGGTCCGTGCAGAGGCAAACGGGTGGGGGGGGGCCACCAGTCCCCAGCGACATCACAGAGATGGGGAGCGAGTGCTCGAACTCGTGGGGAAGTACCCCTGGACGGCCACGGACACATCTGCAGACCCTGAAGTGATGTCACGTGAGTAAAGTTTATATCATTGCATGATGTAAAGTCAATAGATGCCACACCCACTTATATCGAACAATCATATATGATAGATGATTTCTAAAATTGTCATAGAGATAATGCTGGCCTAATGAAAATCATTGCAATGCAAATGTGTTGATGGTCATGAAATGTGATATCTGTGATGATTTTGAGAATGGTGGTGCTTTCTGTGTGCATATGTTGTGTGTAGCGCTGGACTCACCTTATGACCCTAGCACCCACTTCTCCTCGAATAACCTCATTTGTGTTTTGCAGCTCAACCAGCAGTGCAGCCCCAGACAAGACCAGTGGCCAGAAGGTGGGGGCACGGGGCAGGAGTCAGCAGACGATCCTACATTTGGTGCTGAAGAGCTCCGATTCTCACCCATCAATCCGCTGGATCTGCTCTCCATGGATGAGAGCATGGACATCGAAGAACCTGCATCGCCACGTTCTAGAAGCCATTCCACCCCATCTAGTGGTCCTCTGATCATTCCCGCTTGCACTCTGGAGGTACCGGCCCTAAGCACCTCGCCACAGGGCACCCCATTTGCCCCCAGGACGGTGCCGACCCCGCGGAGGCCTCATGGATGCGGCAGTTCCACGAGCGCCACATGAGAGCGGAGAGATGGTACTGTTGTTCACAAGGACTGTAGACATTGGTGACCAGTTCATCGAAGCATTGGGGGAGCATATCCCGACAGCTGGCCACCATGACTGAGTACATTTCACGGATGGCAGAGGCCCTGGATGCGATAGCCAGGAACACTGCTGGCACAGACCTCCCAGTGGTCCCCGAGCACGGCACTCCACCCCTAGGTTCCGCACGACCACTGCGAACAACAGATGAGAGCAAGGACCAAGATCCTGCTTCTGCATCAGAGAATGTTGCCCCCTCGGCAACCCCTGCTCCCGTACCCGTGCAACCACCACCGCTGCCTTCACCCCGCCCCCCCAATCAGGCACCCCCTGAGGAGCTCCTCGGCCAGGCGCCATGGAGCGAGGAGGGGAAGGGATAGAGATGGGAGAAGGAGGGAAGGGGAGAAGGAAAGTGAGGTGCATGTCCGCAGGTGATTGCTGTGTTATATCTCCATCTGGGTGTATGCAATTTGTTGTAATGTATGGAGGCTGGGGATCACCCTCCTGCTTTGCCTTTGTATTCTGTGTTGCTGGACATGTTGAACAGTTGATTGATGTCAATGGTAGAAAAAGTAGGGTGTGGGCGGGGGTTGGGTGTTATTGGCTATGATACTCATGATTTCAGACCAATGTTGGTATAATTTTTTTTTATTGAACATAACCTTGTTGCGCATTGTCTCAGAGAGCTGGACTGTTACACACTGGTGATTCCTTAACATGAAAGGGTTAAATAAAACTTAACTTCAATGAACGTAAACTTTAACTGGCACCAAGGTGATGGGCACCATTGATGTCTGAGCTGCACACACACACACAACAGTGTGTCAGCATTGTCACTCACATTAACCTTCTTTCAGGCAAATCGTTCAGATATCAGCTCCTCATGTAAGAGTCTTGCTGCTATGTAGCCACCACGGGCCCTTTCCTGCGGTCTGGAGGGGGTCGTGGGCATGGTTGCATAGTCAGCCTGATTGTCTGGCCCTAGGTCAGAGTCCAGCCCCACGTTGTCCTCTTCCTCTCTCTCCTGAAGTGGGCAATTCTTGGCCCCTCCTGATAGCCAGGTTGTGCAGCATGGAGCACACGATCACAAATTTACCTACTTGCTAAGGGTTGTATTGTAGCTCCCCTCCTGAGTGGTCCAGGCATCTGAAGCGCTGCTTAAGCACAGCTATTGTTTTCTGGACCAAATCGCATGTGTCTCTGTGGCTCCGGTTATATCGCTTCTCGGCCTCGGTGTGGGTGTCACGCAGGGGTTCATCAGGCAGGTGGCTAGATCATATCGGTTATCACCAAGCATCCAGCATTGTCCTTGTGGCTGACTCTTAAAGATGTTAGAGACAGCGCTCTCACGCAGGATGTGAGCCTAATCGAAGGTGCCCGGACATTTGGCATTCACTGCCATGACGATCTGGTTGTGGTCAACAACTAGGTGGACCTTCAGGGAGTGAAATCCTTTTCTGTTATGAAAATGCTCCAGGTCCTGAGAAGGTGGCCGCATGGCAATGTGAGTGCACTGTATTACTCCCTGCACCCTGGGCCTCCGTGGTCATGGGGAAGCTGATAACGTCCATCCTTCTCGCGTACAGGGCTTCCGTGACCTATCTAATGCAGCGATGGGTTGCATGGTAAGACAGAGGGCAAATCTCGACCACGGAGGCCCAAAAGACAGTGCCGCGGTGACTTTGACCTTGTCCGACACTGATGTCCTGATGGCAGGCTGCATATGTGGTCTGATGAGCTCACATATTTCATTGATCACCACCTTGTGAAAAAGTAGTTTCCGAAGGTAGGTGTGGTCGGACACGTCGAGGTAAGCCCTCTTTTCCCTGTACATGCGGGGTGTGTATGGTCTGGCCCTCTTCCTCATTCTTGCACGTCTTAAATTGGGCACATAATGATGTGCATCACACATTGAGCCATCTGCACTCTGCAGCATCTGCGTATTAATCAATGCAGGCTGAGAAATGGCTGGCCCCATTGCAATGAAAGTATAATAGCGATTGATTAGAAGCAATAATTTCCTCACTAAAATACACCTAGAGTAAACCCCCAATAGTCCAGAGTCTGAAGATATGTCTGTTGAGATGGTCACTTCACCTGAGAAGAACTCCAGAGTCAATGCAAACTCCCCCGAAGTTGAAGCAGCCTTTTGAATGAAGCGACCTGCGATTTTAAAAATGGCAGCCACACGGCTTTTTCTGGGTGTTTTTTGGGCGAGTGATATTGTGGGCGATATGTGTGCGAGGTGGTGAAAGTGATGGTGGACGATCTCCTGGGCGTTAGTTTCACCAAATGTGCTCTTTACAACAATAAAAAGTGGGCGGGCGATATTATTGAATCTCGGCGTTAATTCCATGCGGAAAGTAATGCTGGGCGATATTATGGGTGTTGATTTCGCCCATTCTGATGATTCCACTCCCAAAAAATTTGGCGGACGGTAATATTTTTTCCCATCGTTAAGCACATGGGGAAAGTAACGCTCGGCGATGAGTTTCCGGAAAATTCCCGTCAGTTTCCATTTTGTGCCAAAATGGGCGATATATGGGCATTACACATCATTTCAGCGTTAAAACGGACATTAAGTGGCCGTTATGCATCGCAAAATAATGGAGGTTCTAGCCCCAAATGTGAGAGACACATAGAGAACTTAAAGGCAAACAAAAGAAAAAGAAAACAGAAGGGTGGAGAGACTTAACAGAGAAAGTAAGATAGAATCAATAAATAAAAAGATTTGAGCCGTGTCATACAGACAGTCAGGCTAAGGATCCTCACCAGATCCGCTGCACTCCCACCACAACTCCGGCGAGAATCCAATAGAACCACTCGAAGACAGACCATAACCCGAATACACTGCATCCCAACACTAGTTGGGAAATCGCAGTCAGCTTTGTAAGGAGCAGAGCGCCCATCAGCTTTTCAAACTTCACGGTCGGGCGGGCAATAATCAAGGGAATAATGGAGGCATGTGAAAAAGAATGGCAGTAGTCATGGGGGATTTTAACCTACATATCGATTGGTCAACTCAAATCGCACGGGGTAGCCTAGAGCAGGAATTCATAGAATGCATACGGGATTGTTTCTTAGAACAGTATGTAACAGAACCTACAAGGGAGCAAGCTATCTTAGATCTGGTCCTGTGTAATGAGACAGGAATAATAAACGATCTCCTAGTAAAAAATACTCTCGGAATGAGTGATCACAGTATGGTTGAATTTGTAATACAGATTGAGGGTGAGGAAGTTGTGTCAGAAATGAGCGTACTATGCTTAAACAAAGGGGACTACAGTGGGATGAGGGCAGAATTGGCTAAAGTAGACTGGAAACACAGACTAAACGGTGGCACAATTGAGGAACAGTGGAGGACTTTTAAGGAGCTCTTTCATAGTGCCCAACAAAAATATATTCCAGTGAAAAAGAAGGGCGGTAAGAGAAGGGATAACCAACCGTAGATAACCAAGGAAATAAAGGAGAGTATCAAATCAAAGACCAATGCATATAAGGTGGCCAAGGTTAGTGGGAAACTAGAGGATTGGGAAAATTTTAAACAATAGCAAAGAATGACTAAAAAAGCAATGAAGAAAGGAAAGATAGATTACGAAGGTAAATTTGCGCAAAACATAAAAACAGATAGTAAAAGCTTTTACAGATATATAAAACGGAAAAGAGTGACTAAAGTAAATGTTGGTCCCTTAGAAGATGAGGAGGGGGATTTAATAATGGGAAATGTGGAAATGGCTGAGACCTTAAACAATTATTTTGCTTCGGTCTTCACAGTGGAAGACACAAAAACCATGCCAAAAATTGCTGGTCACAGGAATGTGGGAAGGGAGGACCTTGAGACAATCACTATCACTAGGGGGGTAGTGCTGGACAGGCTAATGGGACTCAAGGTAGACAAGTCCCCTGGTCCTAATGAAATGCATCCCAGGGTATTAAAAGAGATGGCGGAAGTTATAGCAGAGGCATTCGTTATAATCTACCAAAATTCTCTGGACTCTGGGGAGGTACCAGCGGATTGGAAAGCAGCTAATGTAACGCCTCTGTTTAAAAAAGGGGGCAGACAAAAGGCCGGTTAGTTTAACATCTGTAGTGGGGAAAATGCTTGAAACTATCATTAAGGAAGAAATAGCGGGACATCTAGATAGGAATAGTGCAATCAAGCAGACGCAGCATGGATTCATGAAGGGGAAATCATGTTTAACTAATTTACTGGAATTCTTTGAGGATATAACGAGCATGGTGGATAGAGGTGTACCGATGGATGTGGTGTATTTAGATTTCCAAAAGGCATTCGATAAGGTGCCACACAAAAGGTTACTGCAGAAGATAAAGGTATGTGGAGTCAGAGGAAATGTATTAGCATGGATCGAGAATTGGCTGGCTAACAGAAAGCAGAGAGTCGGGATAAATGGGTCCTTTTCGGGTTGGAAATCGGTGGTTAGGGGTGTGCCACAGGGATCGGTGCTGGGACCACAACTGTTTACAATATATATAGATGACCTGGAAGAGGGGACAGTGTAACAAAATTTGCAGATGACACTAAGATTAGTGGGAAAGCAGGTTGTGTAGAGGACACAGAGAGGCTGCAAAGAGATTTGGATAGGTTAAGCGAATGGGCTAAGGTTTGGCAGATGGAATACAATGTCGGAAAGTGTGAGGTCATCCACCTTGGGAAAAAAAACAGTAAAAGGGAATATTATTTGAATGGGGAGAAATTACAACATGCTGAGGTGCAGAGGGACCTGGGGGTCCTTGTGCATGAATCCCAAAAAGTTAGTTTGCAGGTGTAGCAGGTAATCAGGAAGGTGAATGTTGGCCTTCATTGCGAGAGGGATGGAGTACAAAAGCAGGGAGGTCCTGCTGCAACTGTATAGGGTATTGGTGAGGCCGCACCTGGAGTACTGCGTGCAGTTTTGATCATCTTACTTAAGGAATGATATACTGGCTTTGGAGGGGGTACAGGGATGATTCACTAGGCTGATTCCGGAGATGAGGGGGTTACCTTATGATGACAGATTGAGTAGACTGGGTCTTTACTCGTTGGAGTTCAGAAGGATGAGGGGTGATCTTATAGAAACATTTAAAATCATGAAAGGGATCGACAAGATAGAGGCAGAGAGGTTGTTTCCACTGGTAGGGGAGACTAGAACTAGGGGGCACAGCCTCAAAATACGGGGGAGCCAATTTAAAACCGAGTTGAAAAGGAATTTCTTCTCCCAGAGGATTGTGAATCTGTGGAATTCTCTGCTCAAGGAAGCAGTTGAGGCTAGCTCATTGAATGTATTCAAGTCACAGATAGATAGATTTTTAACCAATAAAGGAATTAAGGGTTACGGGGAGAGGGCGGGTAAGTGGAGCTGAGTCCACGGCCAGATCAGCCATGATCTTATTGAATGACGGAGCAGGCTCGAGGGGCTAGATGGCCTACTCCTGTTCCTAATTCTTATGTTCTTATGTTCTTAAAAGGCCAGCCGTGTCAGAGGGGCCAAGAGACTTAATAATGGACCCAACGTAAGACTGGAGGCCATTACATTGAATCAGATGAGGTATAGCAGTTTCCAGAAGGACAAAAGTGGGCCCCACCAGGCGTGGTACAAACGTTAATATGAGCCCGCTAGCAGAGGGGTCCAAGGGTGCTTGGCCACTCCCCTACTGGCAGTCAGGCTCTGGAGTGTCCAGCAGCAGGGCGCAGGCAAGCACCCAAGAATGCCCGCAGTGGTACAGAAACCCTCTCGCCCCCTGCTAATGATGTACCTACCCACTGACTCTGGCAGGGTCAGTGCTGGAGGACACTGGCAGATGCAATCCTGGCATAACTGACAGGATCATGGCTTGTGCATTTTTAGGGCCTGTGATGAGAATGGAAGAGAGAGAGAAAAGAAATACAGAGAGTACAGGACAAAAAGAATGGATAGTGGGGAAAATGCAGAGAAACAGTTGCAGGAATAGATTTTATTTTGTTTGCGCAATATGTCACGAACGATCAATTATTGCGTGTGTAGGGAGATGCTTCAGAGATAATATACAATGTGTTACAGAGTACAACACTCCTATCATTCGACAAGCAATGCCATGGAGTTCCACTAGTGTAGATAGATAGATTGATGGATAGACAGATAAATAGATAGATACATAGATAATAATTAATTGTTAGTGGCTTACATTACTTGATATAGCTAGGTTTTGCCAGTAATGTGCACCTTGCAGATGATGAATTCTGACACGGACCTATCCAATGTGCTGTTTCAGCAACAATGTTTAAACAGCCCATAGTTAGAAGTCCAGAAGTAGCTAATCATTGACAGAGATCTGATATAACAACGCAGTTAAACTCGTGCTTGGTTCACTTTTAATTGAGGCAGCCTACTGTGTTTCAGTCATGTTATTGACAATAATGAACTGACTCTGATCTGTTTTGGGATCCACATACACACGATGAGTGAGTGTGGGTTAAGGATACTTTTCACAAGTCTCCTTTTGTTTTATATTGGAGGAAACATTACTGTTCAAGGAGAACCAGGGGCAGGAAAAGCTGTCTGGGAAAACAAATGGAGCCACAATTATATGAAGAGTAGCGAGCTTTTTCTATATGACACCTTTCCTAGGAACTTCATGTGGGGTGTGGGAAGTTCTGCGTTTCAGATCGAAGGAGGTTGGAAGCAGGATGGAAAAGGACCTTCTGTCTGGGATTACTTTACCCACACTGAAAACTTCAGATTCAACTACGCTACTGCAGATACTTCCAGTAACAGTTACACCTTCCATGACAAGGACTTGGCTGCTCTCAAAACCCTGGGAGTCACTTCTTACTATACAGTATAAATGCACACGAGGCCCATACTTGAGAGAAGGTCACTCTGTGACCAGTTACCTTTATTACCAAGACCTCAAGTGACGAAGGTGGGTGGAGCTTCCCCTTTTATACCTGAAAGTCCAGGTTAGGAGTGTCTCCCACAAGTTCACCCCCTTGTGGTCAATGTTCTCAAGGTGTACAACTTAGGTCAGCTTATATATGGGTTACAATGATAGTTGAATACATGACATCATCTCCCCCCCCAAAGTCTTATTGGGATCACAGGTTAAGTCTCTCTGGTGATTTACGCTCCCTTGTAGAGCGCCTGAGTTGGGGCTCCAGTTGTTGGACGCTGGCCTGAGTGTCTGCTGTTTGCGGTGCCTCAGGCCTGTCCAGACTGCCTACAGTGACTGGGCTCTCCTCCACTTGGTTCCGGTGTTCGGTCACCTGTGGTGGAGTAAACTATACGTCGTGTTCTTCCTCTGTTTCTTCTATGGGGTTGCTGAACCCCCTTTTAGTTTGATTCATGTGTTTGCGGCAGATTTGTCCATTGGTAAGTTTAACGACCAAAACCCTATTCCCCTCTTTGGCAATTACAGTGCCTGCAAGCCATTTGGGCCCTGCAACGTAATTAAGGACAAAAACAGGGTCATTGACATCAATACATCGCGCCCTCGCATTCCTGTCATGGTAGTCACATTGTGATTGACACCTGCTCTCAACAATTTCTTTCATAGTAGGGTGTTTAAGGAATAACCTGGTTTTGAGCGTCCTTTTCATTAGCAGCTCTGCGGGTGGAACCCCTGTGTGTGAGTGTGGTCGGGATCTATTGGCCAACAGGAGGCGTGATAAGCGGCTTTATAGGGAACCCCCTTGGATTTTGAGCATCCCCTGTTTGATTATCTGCACTGCCCGTTCCGCCTGGCCATTTGAGGCCGGCTTGAACGGTGATTCCATTGCCTGCCATGAAGTCCTGGAATTCAGTGCTTGTGAAGCATGGGTCATTGTCGCTGACCAAGACATCCGGTAGACCATGGGTGGCGAACATTGCCCGTAGACTTTCTACCATGGCAGAGGATGTGCTTGAATTTAAAATGGCACACTCAATCCATTTGGAGTAGGCGTCTACTACAACCAAAAATATTTTTCCCTTGAAAGGACCTGCGTAGTCCACATGGATGTATGACCATGGCTTGGCGGGCCAGGACCAGGGGCTAAAGGGGGCTTCTCTGGGTGCGTTGCCCAGCTGAGCATACGTGTTGCACCTGCAAACAAAGTTCCAGGTCTGCCTCTATCTCTGGCCACCAAACGTGTGGCCTGGCAATTGCCTTCATCATGACAATGCCCGGGTGCTCATTGTGAAGTTCTCTGATAAACACCTCTCTGCCCCTCTGGGGCATGACTACTTGGTTTCCCCACAGTAGGCAATTGGCCTGAATCGAGAGTTCATCCTTGCGCCTATGAAACGGTTTAAATTCCTCAGGGCATGCCCCGTACGTGGCTGCCCAGTCCCCACTCAGGACACATTTCTTAACTAAAGACAGTAGTGGGTCTTTATTTGTCCAGACTTTAATCTGACGGGCTGTCACAGGTGAGCCTTCGTTTTCGAAAGCTTCAACAGCCATGACCATCTCAGCATCATGCTCAGTTGCCCCCTCAGTGGTGGCTAGTGGGAGCCTGCTGAGTGCATCGGCGCAGTTTTCAGTGCCCCGATCTGTGCCGAATTGTGTAGTCTAAGGCGGCTAACGTAAGTGCCCACCTCTGTATGCGGGCCGATGCATTCGCATTCATGGTCTTGTTGTCGGCCAAAAGGGACGTTAGGGGTTTGTGATCTGTCTCCAGCTCAAATTTCCTGCCAAACAGGTACTGGTGCATTTTTTTTACAGCATATACACATGCTAGCGCTTCCTTTTCTACCATCCCGTAGCCCCTTTCTGCCTGGGACAGACTTCTGGAGGCATAAGCTACTGGCTGTAACTGACCCTTGGCATTAACATGCTGCAACACACATCCGATCCCATAGGACGATGCATCGCACGTTAGAACAAGTTTCTTACACGGGTCATATAACGTTAACAGTTTGTTGGAGCATAACAAGTTGTGTGCTCTATCAAAAGCCCTTTCCTGACTGTCCCCCCAGACCCAATCGTGACCTTTGCGTAGGAGCATGTGTAGCGGCGCTAACAGCGTGCTCAATTTGGGAAGAAAGTTACCAAAATAGTTCAGGAGCCCCAGGAACGAACACAGCTCCATCGTGTTACGGGATCTGGGTGCTCTCTGGATCGCTTCCGTTTTAGACGCAGTGTGTCTGATCCCGTCTGCTGCTACCCTCCTCCCCAGGAATTCTACCTCTGGAGCTAAGAAGACGCACTTCGCCTTTTTCAGTTGCAGCCCTACCGGTCCAGTCTGCGAAGCACCTCCTCCAGGTTGTGGAGGTGTTCTTCAGTATCGCGACCCATGATGAGGATGTCGTCTTGAAAAACCACCATCCTTGGAATCGACTTGAGGAGGCTTTCCATATTTTGCTGAAAGATCGCGGCGGCTGAACAAATCCCGAACGGACATCTGTTGTACTCAAACAATCCCTTGTGTGTCGTGATGGTAGTCAGCTTCTTCAATTCACTCGCCAGCTCCTGGGTCATGTAAGCTGAGGTCAGATCTAATTTTGAAAAAAGTTTGCCACTGGATAGCGTCGCAAAGAGGTCCTCCGCTCTCGGTAGCGGGTACGGGTCTTCGAGTGACACCCAATTGATGGTGGCCTTGAAATAACCACATATCCTGACCGACCCATCCGCCTAGAGCACCGTCACAATCGGGCTCGCCCAGTCACTGCATTCGACTGGCGAGATGATGCCTTCGCTCAGCAGACGGTCCAATTCGCATTCTATCTTTTCCCGCATCACGTACGGCATCACTCTGGCCTTGTGGTGTACTGGCTTGGCGTCTGGGTTTATGTGAATCACTACCTTGGCCCCCATGAAAGTGCCGTTGCCGGTTTGAAATAATGAGTCAAATTTGTCCAGGACCTGTGAGCATGATACTCGCTCCACAGAAGAAATTGCATTGACATCGCCCCATTTCCATTTCATGACAGCAAGCCAACTCCTCCCCAGTAGTGCGGGACCATCCCCCGGGACAATCCAGAGTGGCAACCTGTTCTCCGAATCTTTGTGGGTCATGACTATCGTGGCGCTGCCGAGCACCGGAATGATCTCCTTTTTATATGTCCATAGCTGTGCGTCAATCGGCAATAATTTTGGCCTCCTGGCCTTGGACACCCACAACCTTTCGAACTGTTTGATACTCATCAGGGACTGGCGTGCCCCCGTGTCTAGCTCCATTAATACTGGGATGTCATTGAGCAGCACTTTCATCATTATCAGTGGCGTCCTGGTATATGAACTGTATATGTGCTCCACATGAATTCGCTGAACTTCAGTTTCCAGCGATTTCCCCCAGTATTCATTTGGCCTTGTAGGGCTTACATCGGGCCCGTCCTCCTCGTACATCAGCCTAGCTGCAGGTTTCCTGCACATATGCATCAAGTGACCGCTGACGTTGCAGTTTCTGCAGGTATATTGCTGATACCTGCAAGCTCTGGCTGGGTGTTTGCCTCCACACCTCCAGCATGAGCTGGAGGCCCCATTGTTGGAAACAAAAGGTCCATTACCAATCGATCGTCTCTGACTGTCTCTGTAACTGTCCTTAAGCACACCATTAACAGGTGTTGATGGCCCCATTACTGTCCGCATTGTCCATTGCGATGGCATGAATTGCCTTTCAGCTAGCAATTGTCTCTGTTGAATTCCGCCTTTGGGTTCGACTATGTTCGATTGCCCTTGTCTGCCTAGAGAACTGTGTGCCGTGTTAACAATGTTGACTCCCTGGTCATTTGCCGCATTTGAGCTAAGATTTTTGTCATACATGATTCTGGTCCCTTCCTCGCCTGAGATAAATGTCTGGGCTATCAGAGCCGCCGCTTCTAAGGTCAAGTCTTTGGTCTCAATCAGTTTCCTGAAAACCTCAGCATGCCCGATGCCCTCAATAAAAAATTCTCGCAGCATCTTCGCTCTGCATGCATCTGTGAACTTACATAGGTTCGCCAATCACCGGAGATCTGCCACGAAATCAGGAACGCTTTGCCCTTCTCGCCGCTGGTGTGTGTAAAACCGGTGTCTCGCCATGTGCATGCTGCTCGCCGGTTTAAGGTGTTCCCCGATCAACTTACTGAGCTCTTCCAACGTCTTGTCTGCCGGCTTCTCTGGCGCTAGAAGGTCCTTCATCAGGGATTACGGTCTGGATCCACAAACCGTCAGGAGATGAGCCCTGCGTTTGTCGGCCGAATCCTGTCCTAACCATTCCTCAGTGACAAAACATTGCTGTAGTCTCTCAATAAAGTCATCCCAATCATCACCAACACTGTACCTCTCTTCTCTGCTGCTAGTGGCCATGCTTGAGTGGTTTAAATCCCAGTTTCTCGTCGCCAATGATATGTCCTTACTATACAGTATAAATGCACACGAGGCTCATACTTGAGAGAAGGTCACTCTGTGACCAGTTACCTTTATTGCTAAGACCTCAAGTGATGAAGGTGGGTGGAACTTCCCCTTTTATACCTGAAATCCAGGTTAGGAGTGTCTCCCACAAGTTCACTCCCTTGTGGTCAATTTTCTCAAGGTGTACAAATTAGGTCAGCTTATATATGGGTTACAATGATAGTTGAATACATGACAGATAGATTGATGGATAGACAGATAAATAGATAGATACGTAGATAATAATTAATTGTTAGTGGCTTACATTACTTGCAATTGCTAGGTTTTGCCAGTAATGTTGTACACCTTGCAGATGATGAATTCTGACACGGACCTATCCAATGTGCTGTTTCAGCAACAATGTTTAAACAGCCCATAGTTAGAAGTCCAGAAGTAGCTAATCATTGACAGAGATCTGATATAACAACGCAGTTAAACTCGTGCTTGGTTCACTTTTAATTGAGGCAGCCTACTGTGTTTCAGTCATGTTATTAACAATAATGAACTGACTCTGATCTGTTTTGGGATCCACATACACACGATGAGTGAGTGTGGGTTAAGGAGACTTTTCACAAGTCTCCTTTTGTTTTATATTGGAGGAAACATTACTGTTCAAGGAGAACCAGGGGCAGGAAAAGCTGTCTGGGAAAACAAATGGAGCCACAATTATATGAAGAGTAGCGAGCTTTTTCTATATGACACCTTTCCTAGGAACTTCATGTGGGGTGTGGGAAGTTCTGCGTTTCAGATCGAAGGAGGTTGGAAGAAGGATGGAAAAGGACCTTCTGTCTGGGATTACTTTACCCACACTGAAAACTTCAGATTCAACTACGCTACTGCAGATACTTCCAGTAACAGTTACACCTTCCATGACAAGGACTTGGCTGCTCTCGAAACCCTGGGAGTCACTTCTTACCTTTTCTCCATCTCCTGGCCCCGGCTATTTCCAAACGGAATGGTGAAATCTGTCAACAGCAAGGGTGTCCATTACTACAATACACTTATTGACAACCTGATACAAAGAAAAATGATCCCGATTGTCACCCTCTACCACTGGGATCTGCCTTTAGCATTGCAAGAGCAGTATGCCGGCTGGAGCAGCGAGGCGATGATTGATATATTTAATGAATACGCTAAATTCTGCTTTCAGGCATTCGGGGATCGTGTTAAATTTTGGATCACAATCTATAATCCTTTCCTAATTGCCTGGCATGGATACAAAACAGGGGAATATCCTCCTGGACAGAGAGAGAAACCTACAGCAATGTATACTGTAGGGCACAACCTGATTAAGGTAAAATAGAAATAGAAATTCGTGTTTTATATTTTTTTCACTTCTTTAATTTTACATTAGAGATATCCCTCTGTTAAAGGAGAATGTCTTTTTGTCTTCAAAATTAATAGCCTGCTGTTGAAATTATAGGAACATTCGGTCTTAAAATATGATTTTTGGGAATGTGAATTTGTTAGTGGGTCATTAATTACTGAGAATAACAGGCATCTTCAGCTTTTCACTGAAAAAGGATTTTACTCCTGTGACTAGATGATGTTTGTGTAGCTGTGTTGCTCTTGACTTGGCCTCAACCCCCTCCAAGTCTATTACTGTTTTCCTCACTTACTTCTATTTTGCGAAGCACACTGGAATGGTTTTTAACCTTAAAGGCGCTATATAAATTCAAGGAGATGCTGGAGTTTCTATTCTCACAGCTTGAGATTGGCTCCTCCTACTCCCCTCCCTCAGCCTCTCATTATGTTAAAGTAACTATATAAATGTACATTATTGTTGACTAGATGATCTGACTCCAGACTAACATTAATACTGCGTAAACGATTTTTAAAATTGTCTTGCAGAACTCTGTTAAATTAAATAAGATTCACTAAATAAATCCCTCGTTATTCATAATTTGTCATACGAACATATAAACAATGACGGATAGGTAAAGACCATCTGGTCTATCGAGCCTGTCCCACACAACTGTGATACCTTGTGTATCACAACATATACACTCCACCCCACCCAAAATCATGTGATCTCCTCTAGATCTATACATGTTTATTTTTCTGAAGGCAATCTATAGAGTCTTACAGGATTTTTAAACAGATTAAACGTTAGCAGGGGTTTCCAACCTCTGTTATTTTACCCTGTTTAATTGTCTACCATGGAATCCCAGTGGTCATGTACTCACCAGCTGTATACTATGGAGTCCCTCGGGACATTTACTACAGTTTTGGAATGGAGTTTCTTTACTTGGTACAACGGCACAAACTGTACATGTTCCTATATGAATGTTTCTTTGGTTTGGCTATGGAACATTTAGAGGCTGTACTCCAGTCCTGGGGTTTTTGCAACAACACATTAACGAGATGGAGAGTGGGAGTTCCTGTTTATTTTAAGCTGGTAACCCTCTTTATCCTGAGATTCTCCTCCCACCTTTTCTAGGGTAAAAGTTTTGAGGCATCAAACAGCACCAGCTTCCAACCCCCCCAGGCATTGAGCACCTTCAACAGCCTCAAACAAAAAGTGACCAAAGTAGTGATTCATTTTACATTAAAACAGACAGGAATTTACATTTTAGGTTTGAAGTAAAAAAGCAAAGAAATTGCTGCACTCACACAGACTCAAGTCCAGGTGATCAGACATGTTGTTATTTACGACTTTATCTCCCCCACCCCTCCAAAACAAAATCTACTTTCCTCCGATTTAATCATGTTTGTTTTTCTCTCTCGCTTTCCTTCCACTACAAACTGCTCCAAAACGTATCACTGGATGAGACACATCCTGTGATCTTCCTGTGTGTGTCTGTCTCACTTTCTCTCTTCTCCCCAAAGCCTTCCAGCTGCTGCCACAATTAACGTCTCCATTAAATAACATGCACAGGGACGCGGAGTGTAAGTGCAGGAGAGAATATGTCCCAGTACTTGCAGACACTCATCTCAGGACCAATGGTTCAAGAGTGAGATATCCATGTCTCATAGACAACATGTAACTCCGGTTGTAGCTTATATACCATGGGATACTTTGCTAAAGATAATGGCCTTGAAATTCCACAGTACCTCCAGTGGGAGACTGGTAGAACTGCCACAGAATTTCACACCCCAAGTGTTTGGGGTAATTTAGGAATCTGTTACTGCCCCAAGTCAGTTGGTAGAGAATGCTTCTGAGTGTGGAACTGAACCACATGACAAACTTCTCAAGATGCTGTTATCAGAGGACATTGAGAAGGCAGTAGGAGAGAAGTTACACAGTTTTGAGCAGGTGGAGAGAGAGGTGGCAAGGAGGAGCAGTTTGGGGAAATAAAGAATGAACAAACTTGCCTTGACATGGTAGTTGATCAAGCATAAAGGACCCCAAAGTGTTTCACATCCAATGAAATATTTTTTGAAGAGCAGTCATGTTGTTATGTAGGCAAATGTAGGAATCTAATGTTCATATAGCAAGATCCCACAAACAGCAAAATAAATGGGGCAAACTGCATATGCCAAAATCTGAAATTAACAGAAATAGCTGGAGATACACAGCAGGTCAGTCAGCATCTGCAAATAGAAAAGGACAGGTTATGATGTTTCAGGCATAAAACCTTGCTGACTAACCAGCTGTGAATCTCCAACATTTTCTCTATTTATCCCACAAATGAAAAGAATGACCATTTAATGTATTTTAGTGGTGATGGTTGAGGGAGGAGTGTCAGCCAACATTCAGGGAACTCCATGCTCTTCTTCAAAAGGTTCCATAGGATCTTTTATATCTAAATAAATTGGCAGATGGGATATCAATTTAATATCTCATCTTAACGACGGCACCTTTGCCAAAGCAGCACTCCATCGTGGTGCATTGTTATTCTGAATTATGCAGTCAAGTCCTGGAGTGGTGCTAAAACCCACAGCCTTCATAGAAATATAGAAACATAGAAAATAAGTGCAGGAGTAGGCCATTCGGCCCTTCGAGCCTGCACCACCATTCAATAAGATCATGGCTGATCATTCCTTCAGTAACCCTTTCCTGCTTTCTCTCCATATTCCTTGATCCCTTTAGCCGTAAGGGCCATATCTAACTCCCTCTTGAATATATCCAATGAACTGGCATCAACAACTCTCTGAGGCAGGGAATTCCACAGGTTAACAACTCTATGAGTGAAGAAGTTTCTCCTCATCTCAGTCCTAAATGGCCTACCCCTTATCCTAAGACTGTGCCCCCTGGTTCTGGACATCCCCAACATCGGGAACATTCTTCCCGCATCTAGCCTGTCCAGTCCAGTCAGAATCTTATATGTTTCTATGAGATCCCCTCTCATCCTTCTAAACTCCAGTGAATAAATGCCCAGTTGATCCAGTCTCTCCTCATATGTCAGTCTAGCCATCCCTGGAATCAGTCTGGTGAACCTTCGCTGCACTCCCTCAATAGCAAAAATGTCCTTCCTCAGAATAGGAGACCAAAACTGAACACAATATTCCAGGTGGGGCCTCACCAAGGCCCTGTACAACTGCAGCAAGACTTCGTTGCTCCTATACTCAAATCCCCTTGCTATGAAGGCCAACATACCATTTGCCTTCTTCACTGCCTGCTGCACCTGCATGTCAACTTTCAATGACTGATGAACCATGACATCCAGGTCTCGCTGCACCTCCCCTTTTCCTAATCTGCCACCATTCGGATAATATTCTGCCTTCGTGTTTTTGCCCCCAAAGTGGATAATCTCACATTTATCCACATTATACTGCATCTGCCATGTATTTTCCCACTCGCCTAACCTGTCCAAGTCACCCTGCAGCCTCATAGTGTCCTCCTCACAGCTCACACTGCCACCAAGTTTAGTGTCATCTGCAAACTTGGAGATATTACACTCAATTCCATCATCTAAATCATTAATATATATTGTAAAGAGCTGGGGTCCCAGCACTGAGCCCTGCGGCACTCCAGTAGTCACTGCCTGCCATTCTGAAAAGGACCCGTTAATCCTGACTCTCTGCTTCCTGTCTGCCAACCAGTTCTCTATCCATGTCAGTACATTACCCCCAATACCATGTGCTTTGATTTTGCACACCAATCTCCTGTGTGGGACCTTGTCAAAAACCTTTTGAAAGTCCAAATACACCACATCCATTGGTTCGTCCTTGTCCACTCTACTAGTTACATCCTCAAAAAATTCCAGAAGATTTGTCAAGCATGATTTCCCTTTGATAAATCCATGCTGACTTGGACCAATCCTATCACTGCTCTCCAAATGCGCTGCTATTTCATCCTTAATGATTGATTCCAACATTTCCCCCACCACCGATGTCAGGCTAACCGGTCTATAATTACCCGTTTTCTCTCTCCCTCCTTTTTTAAAAAGTGGTGTTACATTAGCAACCCTCCAGTCCATAGGAACTGATCCAGAGTCGATAGACTGTTGGAAAATTATCACCAAATGCTATCTAAAAAAGAAAGCAGACAGAAAGCAGGAAACTATAGACCGGTTAGTCTAACATCTGTTGTTGGGAAAATGCTGGAGTCCATTATTAAGGAAGCAGTAGCAGGACATTTTGAAAAGCATAATTCAATCAAGTAGAGTCAGCATGGTTTTATGAAAGGGAAATCATGTTTGACAAATGTGCTGGAATTCTTTGAGGATGTAACAAGCAGGGTGGATAAGGGGAAACCAGTGGATGTGGTGTATTTGGATTTCCAGAAGGCATTTGATAAGGTGCCACATAAAAGGTTATTGCACAAGTTAAAAGTTCACGGGGTTGGGAGTAATATATTAGCATGGATAGAGAATTGGCTAACTAACAGAAAACAGAGAGTCGGGATAAATGGGTTATATTCCGGTTGGCAAACAGTGACTAGTGGGGTGCCGCAGGGATCGGTGCTAAGGCCTCAACTATTTACAATCTATATTAATGACTTGGATGAAGGGACCAAGTGTAATGTAGCCAAGTTTGCTGGTATGGGTGGGAAAGCAAATTGTGAGGAGGACACAAAAAATTTGCAAAGGGATATAGACTGGCTAAGCGAGTGGGCAAAAATTTGGCAGATGGAGTACAATGTGGGAACGTGTGAGGTTATCCACTTTGCAGAAAAAATGGAAAAGCAAATTATAATTTAAATGAAGAAAAATTGCAAAATGCTGCAGTGTATTAAACACAAAAAGTTAGTATGCAGGTACAGCAAGTAGCCAGTAAGGCAAATGGAATGTTGGCCTTTATTGTAAGGGTGATGGAGTATAAAAGCAGAGAAATCCTGCTACAACTGTACAAAGTATTGTTGAGGCCACACCTCGAGTACTGTGCACAGTTTTGGTCTCCATAATTAAGGAACAATACACTTGTATTGGAGGCTGTTCAGAGAAGGTTCACTCGGTTGATTCCGGAGATGAGGGGGTTAACTTATGAAGATTGGTTGAGTAGGTTGGGCCTATAATCATTGGAGTTCAGAAGAATGAGAGGTGATCTTATCAAAACATATAAGATAATGAGAGGGCTCGACACCATGGATGCAGTGAGGATATTTCCACTCAGGGGAAACTAAAACTAGGGGGCATAGTCTCAGAATAAGCGGCCAGCCATTTAAAACTGAGCTGAGGAGGAATTTCTTCTCTGAAGTTTGTAAATCTGTGGTATTCTCTGCCCCAGAGAGCTGTGGAGGCTGGGTCTTTGAATATATTTATGGCGTAGACAGACAGATTTTTTAGCGATAAAGCATTAAGGGTTTTGGGGAGCAGGGAGGGAAGTGGAGCTGAGTCCATGACCAGATCAACCATGATCTTATTAAATGGCGGGTACTCCTGCTCCTAGTTCTTATGTTCTTATGTATAGTGGCCGACAGTATTACTTTCTTAAATGAGCTCTATGGAATTTGAAATAAAAAGAAAAGCTGTAAACGCAGGAAATCAGAAAATTCTTCAGGGAGTTGATGTCTAACGAGCATGGAAACCCATCACCATGTTTAAGAATCCCCAAACCAAGCCTTTAAGAAATCCAGACAAGTAGAGTTTCTGTGAGTTTGAAGTGGAATTTTGAATTCTCTACCTGTAGGGTCACACCCTGTGCTCCTAAGTATAGAGGGGGAAAAATCCAGTCACGCCTCAGTTGGGGCGGTAACTCAGGCGGTGCGGTAATTTTAGCGCCTTGAAAAAGTTTGCGCCACCTGCGGATAAATTTGTCGGAATTGGGTGAAGAGCTGAAGGTGGCACAAAATCATCGGATGCACTTTTGACCTGGGGGGTGGGGCACTCACGAAGAGGTCGGCGCTAAATTTATCCAACCCATTGCGCATGCGCTGATCTCCGATTCAGATCCTGGGAAAAGCCGAGTCTTAATGGCGCGGCATAGTAATGCACCCATTAAATATTTTCAAAATCATTTGTTTTCAAGCTAAACTATTATGTCTGTCTGCCACTGCAAACTCGGAAGCACCTGCACCATGCTCTGTGTCGACCTTGCAATGACTCTGACCTCCGAGGGAAGCGCTTCCTCATCCCTTTAAGTAGCTACCAGTTAACGACTCTACAGGCCTGTATCGACTGTTTTCCAGACGTTGTTATTGGCGGGTGCTCAGTGAGGCGGCCGCAGCTAATTTAGTGAGCTGTGCGCAAGCATGGGCATTGCACGAGGACTAACGTCATGATCAGAGTGATCATCAGCATCCAGGCACTAGCGACTTGCGTCCCTGCTAAATATGTAATGAATTTTCCGGCAGGGTACTAATAGATGCTGCCCGCCCAGCTTAGGCTCTAACGTTCGTATTAACCCCCACTGGGCACTAACTGAGGCTATAGACAACCGAAAATTCAACCCAGATACTTTGGATGCAATTTAGCCCAAAAAACATTTGCTGCTATATCTCCAAGAGCGCCTACATCCACCTTTGTTACAGCACCCATCTCCGTCCCTACCTCAGCTCATCTGCTGCTGAATCCCTCATCCTTGCCTTTGTTACCTCTCGTCTCGACTATTCCAATGCTTTCCTGGCCAGCCTCCCATCGTGCACCCTCTACAAAATTGAGTTTATCCAAAGTTTTGCTCCCATGTCCTAACTCACACCAAATCCCGTTTACCCATCACTCCTATGCTCGCTGATCTACATTAGTTTTCGGTCTGGCAACGCCTCGATTTTAAAATTCTCATCTTTGTTTGCAAATCCCTCCATGGACTCACCTCTCTCTATCTCTGTAACCTCCTCCAGCCCTACAACCCTCCGAGATCTCGACGCTCCTACAATTCTGGCCCCTTCCACATCCCTGATTTTCATTGCTCCACCATTTGTGACCGTGCCTTCAGCTGCCGAGGCCCTACGCTCTGGAAATCTCCCCTTAAACCTCCTCGCTTCTCTCTCCTCCTTTAGAATGCTCCTTCAGACCTACCTCCTTGACAAAACATTTGGTTACCTGTTCTAATATCTCGTTATGTGGCTTGGTGTCAAATTTTGCTCTTGTGAAGAGCTTTGGGAAGTTTAACTACATTGAATGCACTATATAAATACACGTTGTCATTGAGTTAGCTGATCTCAGCTGGACCAGTAATAGGATCTCTGGAAAATGCTTTTTGTTCCTGTTCCAGAGAGAGGTACAAAGGATGCTTCTCTCCTTCCAAGGTGGACTAACTGATATAGTTAATCGACACCTGCCCGTCAGTTGGGGTAAAAGGAAGGCTTCTCTTCCCTGGGGTAGGTTAACTGATATAGATAATCGACTCCTCGCCCAGCTTCCCACTGTATAACGACCAGGAAGTAAACAAACGAAACCTCAGGTTTACCGGTTTTATTACAAGCAATGCACGGGAAGGTTCAGTCTAAAACCTCTGAAATACAAGAGGTTTCAAGTACAATTTATACAGGTTTTGGAAAGGAGCACCCTCCTACAAAATCCTCGATAGGTCTAATTCTATCAGCGAAGTTACATTGATTTGTCGACTCTTATCAAACTGTCTCTGAGTGGTATATGCAATTGCCCACCTTCTATGATGTTGTTCCATGACTTGCGCTTTGCCACAGTATAATAGACACCTAAACTGGCTTCTTTATCTCTTCCTCAGAGACTTCTGATCAGCAATTGCTGATTTTGCTGTTTAAGTATTAGAGGTTACAGATTCAGTTTAATGCGTTATACATTTGTGCTATACCTACATAAGCAAGTGTTACATACATAGGCAATTATACAACCATCCTAATACTGATAAGTTCACTACCTTCAGCATAATTCTGACCACCTATTTGAAACTCTTACAATTTATGCCTTACAATTCCCCCCTAATGGCCCTTGGCTATATGCCCAAGATAGGCCATTTCCCAATTAATACCTCATGGGTGAGCTTACGGGGTTGTCCTTTCACTTGGGTAGCACTGCTTCCCAAGCTGCAGGATTTACCTGTTGGCTTTTCCATCAGATTATACTAAGTTAGTCCTTTCTGCCGGACTGTCTGATTTCCCTTTATTCAATGTTTTAACTATAGTGCGGGCTCGGGCCTGCCTCTTACGTCGGTTACACCTTTTTACAGGATAATACTAGCAAGATCAGTTCCCTTGCACTACAACCATTACATTTAGTCCAGCATAGTTTGTGTATAAGTCCTTTTTAGCCAACATTTTCTCGGTATTCGAATTATGCCCCGCCTGGGGTATCCTCTGTTTCTTCTCTTTCCTCCACTTGGGGTCTTGTCTATTCTGCCGAATTTCTGCCCCGCCTGGGGTATCCTCTATGTTGTCAAATGGTGTCTAATTCAGTCGAGTTTGTTCCTCTTTCAGTTCAAGTATCGGTTTTCCTTGTGGCCCGATGGCCTTCGCATAACCTCCTCAGGTAATGTCCATCATTGTCCCATTGATCTTTTCTCTTTTAGCTCAGGGGTTATAATAAACCTGTTTATATCTGCCTCGTCAAGCGGAGTAAAGCAGAGGTTAATATTTCCTCATGGAACAGCGATAATTTAGTAGTCCTGTGTTAGGGGGGGTGATACTCAAGGTGCACCCGTCCACTTGGTTATATCCACAGTCATCTTTGATCATTGGTAATGGATCTCGACATAAAGCAACTTGGTTATTTTTATAACAATCGTCTATGCTGAGACTCTTAGTACTGTTGTTCTCTTCAGTTACATTTCTGGTTTGTCATGGTACCGCACGCGAGTTTGATTTCTTATTTCTCCTACATTGTTTGGTATAGAGGATCTCCCTTTGTCACCATACTGTGGTATAGATAATACAAAACCTATTATATTTAAATGTCCGGTTACACATCTAGCCTTTGGGACCCAAGCATGACTGTTCCTCCGCACTTTGCAGGCATGAGTCATGTTTTTGTCCAAGGTCCAGTTGGTAAATACATCAAGTGTTATCCAATCTGGCACCTTTCCATTCTGAAGCTGCTCTAAGTTATGTTGTATTCCATTGAGCAACCATGCTCCATATCTGTACATACTAGTTCTGTCTGTATGGTTTTACTTAAGTTCCGTTCTGCTCTATTCATCGAATTGATAGTTCTGGCGTGGTCTGGTGTGGGCCACTTGTAATAATTTCCTTTCTGTGCCATTACCCAGTTGTGCCTGTATCTTTTCATTGTGCTCGTCCCTTTCCAGCAATCCCTGTATGGTTCATGTTAGAGTGTTACCTCGATTATCTATCATGTGTAGGTCTATAGTGTTTACCATCGCAACTCTCGCCGCGTATCCCGCCGTGTACCATTTCTAGGTATCCCTCTTTTTCCTCGGTCCCGTTTTTTATCTGACCCTCTTGCCACATTAAACTTCATGGTTTTTGATTCAGGGCCTTTAAGTGCTCGCAGGGTCAGGCTTATATTGTTTAATCCGTAGAAGTTGGGGGTGGTTATAGTGTTTAAATTTAAGAATACAGTAATTATTCGCTGACGTACCCCGAAGTGTATCTTATCCTTGGTCTGCCTTATCAATCCCCCTTTTGCCCCAGTGTTTATAGTTGGACACGTTTGTGGTGCTGGGGGTGTGATGGTCGGGGCCCTGGTAGTGCTCACTGTTGCTAAAGTAGTGGGTGGGGTCATGTTGCTGGGTCTGTCTCGGGAGATATCCCTCCACCACCATTCATAGATAGTGAGTGAAACCTGCATCCCCTTCCCTGGGGGCAGTATCTCTGTCCCTCCTGATTATAAAACACACCGTGGTCTTATTCCCACTAATTATTGATCCCATATTACCAGCCCATTCCCAATGTTGTTTTGTTTCCTCGTTACATTGTTTTATGCCCGTTTTTTAAGTCTACTGTTGCTCCGTCCGTCACCATCAGTGTTTTTGATTCTTTTTAAACTAAGTCACCCGAGTCCCTGTAATACAGGCCTTGCTGTCCCTCAGCCTGTTGTCCTTGATATGAGGCTGCGTTATCCACGTTATTTCCACGAGCACTAGAGTCCTGTAAAAAACAATATTTCCTGGTCGTCACTGGTTAGTTAATGACCATGGTTTTTTAACTGAGTCCAGTGATTCCACTTGCCGATTCCCTTTATAACTATTATAACTTACTATTATTACCTGATAGGGTCTGGTCCATTTGGGTGCCCACCTGGACCTCTCTGTGGTAATCACCTGACTGCCTACTTGGGGTGTTTGGACCTTCTGTTCCTTAGTGTCATTCTTTAAGTCCTTGATTTGCTAATCTCTAGCCTGTGTCTTTAAATCATGTAATTGCTTACAGAGTTCCATTACAAATTTCCGTATCCTGTCTTTTTTTTAATTCAAAGGGTGTTAGTCCTGTCGTCTGACTAGAGGTTGCCTTGAGCTTCATTAGTACTCGGGGTATCTGTCTATCCATCCCTTTCCAATCTCTTTGATATAGGATATTTTTGCCTGATCCCTAGTAAAGAGCAGGCCTGTTTCATTATCTTCCCTGTGAAATGTGTACCTTGATTTAAGTCTACTTTAGTGGCATTATTTCTTCTACTAGGATCCTGGCCAAGGTTTCTGCTGAACAATTTCTAGTGGCGAAAGCCTCTACCCACTCATAAACTGGTCCAGGCAGTTTGTCTTCCCTTTGTTGCTGGGTAATGGTCCTGTAAAATCTATCTGCAAGTTTTCCAGGGTTCTTTCAGTCGGGGCTGATGTCCCATTCTGACCTTTACTTGCCCCCCGTGTTGTATTTTGAGCATATTACGCACCTTCTACAAGTGGTCCCCTATATCTCTACCCATTTCCTTCCACCACCAGCATCTGGACATCAAGCTTATCATGTTGGTTCTACTTGTATGGACATACCCGTGGTATACATTTAATAGGCTCCCCTGGATGCATTCTGGGGCCACTGCATTCGCATTATTTCTTCCATATCCCGTCGGTCCCTTGTTGGGCCCCTCTTTGCTTCCACCCCTCCTTTTCCTGTGGAGTGGCTTCCCCCTGTACCTTAAGCATGTTTACTTCCTCAGGCCCGATTGTACATGCTCTGACTTGGGCTTCCTCGGCCAGTGTACCTGTCTCTGCTACTCGCTTGGCTGCATCATTCCCCTGTTGATGTTGATCGCACACTCTTGGGGTAGGAGGGAGGCTTCGACTAATCTTTTAACAATCTCCTCATGTTTACTCAGCCCTCCTCCTGAGGTCATGTATCCCCGTCTGCTCCAGGCTATTATATAATCATGCACTACTCCAAAAACATATCCACTGTCTGTATAGATGTTTACTCTGTTTCCCCTAGACAGCCTCAGAGCTTCAGTGAGAGCCATTAATTCAGCCACTTGAGCTGATTGACCCCCTTCAAACTGTCCTTTCCTTTTGACCTGTCCGCTGCTATCTACCACGGCCCGTCCATGGTGTCCCATCTGGTGCCGAGACCCATCTACATATAGATCCATGTCTGCCTCTTCAAGCTTGACTACTGCCCTTGTCTTCTCCTGTCGGGCGATACTGATGCTCCTTTCCCTGTGTAACGATCCATCCTGCAGAGTTGTTACAGTTGTCTTTTATTGTTACCGTCCCATTGGGGAATAAGAGTATGCTTCCCACCTTGCTCGTCACGCATTGGATACCATTTTTAGCCTTCCTGTATTAAGCAATTCTACTAAAGTATGCTGGGTATGTGACCCGACATTACTATGCCACTGGCCTATGCCTGTCCCCATGTAATGATCTTTACTGTGGTGAGTATAGATGTGGAAGGGCCTATTCTGGTCGGGTAATCTTGTGAGAGCTTGCTTCAACCTTACAACCACAATTTCCTGATCTCGGCATTTCTGCAGTAGTTGAATAACCCTAGTACCTGTCTGACCCCTTTCACGGTTCCTGGTCTGGGCATTGATTGAATTGCTTCCTTTCTGTCCTTAGGCATCTGTCATGTATCCTAGATGTTACTTCGCTCCTTCCCACCTGCACCTTCCGAGGATTTATTTTTAATCCTGCACTCTGTGTAGCTGCTAGCACTGTAGTTGAAGCTAGTATGTGTTGTTGTTCTGTGCTGAAGGCAATAAGGATATCATCCACATCCTGTGAAAGGGTGCTCCCTTCTTTGCCTGTTGTGAGCCTCACCTTCCTGCACCTCTTCCCTTATTGCAGCTAAAACATCAGGCGAGCTGCGCAGGGGTGTGTCTCCTCCCCCTTCGTCTCTGCTGCTATTTTTGCTATTTTCTCCCTTTGTTTTGACTTTAAGTCTTCTATGTGTTCTGCCCATTCCAAAATTTCATCGTAATCATCTCCTATCTTAAATCCTAACTTAATCTTTTGATGTGCCTCTCCTAGTCCATCTTTAAACATTTTCAAGAATGCTGCATTTTTGTCAGGGTCATCAGCCCCAGAGTGGTTTTTGTATTCAATCCACTTTCATTCCCCGTACTCCTCTACCCTTTTGCCTGCCTTTAGAGTCACAGTATCCTAATCCAATCTTTTGTCAGAATTCTGTATTTCTACTATTTTGCTTTAGGGGTTGGTAACTTATTCAATAGAATTTGTCTCTCCTGTGGGCTGAGGGGTACCTCCTGTATGGTAATGTGGGCTGCTCTACGTCCATTGGTGGGAATGATAGTGCAATGCACTATCTGTCTGGTCCTGTCTTTATCTCTTCCAGCTTATTTATCTTAGCTTCTAACTCTTGAATTTGTTTTGTTTGAGTATCTATCTGTCCTCTGTAGCAGGCGAGTATTATTACATAGGCTTTCTTCGTTTTATTTTTATTCACGTCAGGTCTGTCAGGTGAGTCTTCTTTCTTTTGTTAAGAAATTCAAATTAATAATGTCCAGTATAAAACAGCCATCAATGGAAAAGGTTAACTCCTTTATAGGTTTGTAAGAAGGCCTAACGGCCTTTGCATTACGTAACTTTGCATAACCATCCGAAAATGATTCCCCAAATCTTTGTGCTTTCAAAACTTGCTTAGAAATTAGGAATCTGTTAAAACAGCAGAAATCATCAGTAAAATTATCATAATAAAACCTTTTCATTGGGAAAGACAGCATTTTAGATTAAACTCCAATTTCTCTAAACTTCCAATTCAAATACTTGCCAAAGATTTTTTCATTGATTTAAAACGAGACCACACATTTTTAATAGCTATTTTGTTTACTGAAATCCAATTTTCACACAAGCTATATACATTCCAGCATTTAGTTTTTATGGTCCCGTTCACTGAGCACATCTTGTGTTTTATTTCTCTCGGCACAAAATCTAAACTTTCATGCCAGTTCCATCTTTTTTAAGAATTCTCTAATTCCCAGTTTTTTCTTTCCTTTGCTGAGTTCGCATAACTTAGATTTTTTTTCCCTTTTGAATCTGAACTTAATTTTTTGATGACCTTCCTCTAGTCCATAGTTAAAGATCTTTGTTTCTCGTTCTCGGCACAAAACTTCGTGTCGGGTTTAACTTGTAAGTTTTTATATTTAAACCAATATCTTTTTCACAGCCAATTTAAATCTCCTTTCTTCAAATTAGGTTTTGTATTTTGATGATCTTCCTCCAGTCCATTTTCCTAAACATCTTTGTTTCTCTCTCTAGCAGCTGCAGCTTTCAAGGTCGCATTTTTATCTTTAGACAAAAATACGCTGTCCTTTGTAAATTCAATTTTTTTCCCCAATTAGATGTTCAAGTTTTCTCAGCTAGCATATATACCCGGGACCCTTTTGGTCCATATTCCAGAGAACCCACTTGGTCTTCATTTTATCCCACTGGCCAGTTTTCCCAAACATCCTGGGGTTCCACCCCCCTTTTTAGATTGTATTCCTTCATGTTTGCGCTGCGCACGATCAATCCCGGCTTCTCCGTGTTATTACCGTGTCACGCTTCGGGACATACACCTTATTTTTCCTCTAATGATTGCTCTCCCCCTTAGGTTGTATTTCCTTCTTTTTCAGGCAATTCACCTATTCCCAACCTTGGTTTTCGTCCTTCTGTGGTTCGCTATAACTTGTTCTACAGATTACCCCTTCTAATTCTTTATACAGATTACCTCCTTCCCCATCAATGCTACAGCTGCAGTGGGTACAAAACATACTCACTGCCGTTCAGCTGTCACATCATCCAGGTCAGAGGGTCGATATCCTGTTCGTGACGCCTAATGGAGGGGTACAAAGGAGGCTTCTCTCCCTCAAAGTGGATTAACTGATATAGTTAGTCGACACCTCGCCCTTCTGTTGGGGTTAAAAGGAAGGCTTCTCTTCCCTGGGGTGGATTAACTGATATAGATAATCGACTCCTCGCCCAGATTCCCACTGTATAACGACCAGGAAGTAAACAAATAAAACCTCAGTTTTACCGGTTTTATTACAAGCAATGCACGGGAAGATTCAGTCTAAAACCTCTGAAATACAAGAGATTTCAAGTACAATTTATCGAGGTTTTGGAAAGGAGCACCCTCCTACAAAATCCTCGATCGATCTTATTCTATCAGCGAAGTTACATTGATTTGTCGACTCTTATCAAACTGTCTCTGAGTGGTATATGCAATTGCCCACCTTCTATGATGTTGTTCCATGACTTGCGCTTTGCCACAGTATAATAGACACCTAAACTGGCTTCTTTATCTCTTCCTCAGAGACTTCTGATCAACAACTGCTGATTTTGCTGTTTAAGTATTAGAGCTTAATGAGTTATACATTTGTGCTATACCTACATAAGCAAGTGTTACATACATAGGCAATTATACAGACCCTCCTAATACTGATAAGTTCACTATCTTCAGCATAATTCTGACCACCTATTTGCAACTCTTACAATTTATCCCTTACAATCACTATTCTGTGATACCCTACTAGATAGTTCACAGGATATTAGGTGAGGATAGGATTGGGTTTGGCTGTTATGTCCTCCATAATCAAATATGCCTCTGGCACTTGGGGCTAGAATTTATATCTTTGAACAGGTTACCGCCAGAAGTGCGGTGGAGCTGCATTTCATAGAATCATAGAAATTTACAGCACCGAAGGAGGCCATTTCGGCTCGTCGTGTCCGCGCCGGCCGGCCAAGAGCTATTCAGCCAACCTAATCCCACTTTCTAGGTCTTGTAGGTTACAGCACTTTAAGTGCATATCCAACTATTTTTTAAATGTGATAAGGGTTTCTGCCTCTACCTCCCTTTTAGGCGATGAGTTCCAAACCCCCACTACCCTCTGGGTGAAGAAATTTCCTCTGAAATCCCCTTTTCCCAATTACTTTAAATCTATGCCCCCTGGTTGTCGACTCCTCTGCCAAGGGAAACAGCTCCTTCCTATCCACTCTATCCAGGCCCCTCATAATTTTATACACCTCAAACAGGTCTCCCCTTAACCTCCTTTGTTCCAAAGAAAACAGACCCAGCATCTCCAATCTTTTCTCATAGCCAAAATTCTCCAGTCCAGGCAGCATTCTTGTAAATCTCCTCTGCATCCTTTCCAGTACAATCACATATTTCCTATAATGTGGTGACCAGAACTGCACACAGTACTGCAGCTGCGGCTTAACCAGTGTTTTATACAGTTAAAGCATAACCTCCTTACTCTTGTATTCCATGCTTCAACTAATTAAGGCAAGTATTCCATATGCCTTCTTAACCACATAATCTACCTGGCCTGCTACCTTTAGGGATCTGTATACTTCACTTTGTTCCTCTACACTTCTCAGTGTCGAACCAGTTAATGTGTATTCCCTTGCCTTGTTAGACTTCCCCAAATGCATTACCTCACACTTATCTGGATTGAATTCCATTTGCCACTGTTCTGCCCACCTGACCAGTACATTGATATCTTCCTGCAGTCCGCAGCTTTCTTCTTCATTATCAACCACACAGCCTATTTTAGTGTCATCTGCAAACTTCTTAATCATACCCCCAACATTCAAGTCCAAGTCATTGATATATACCACAAAAAGCAAGGGACCCAGCACTGAGCCCGACAGAACCCCACTGGATGCAGCCTTCCAGTCACAAAAACGCCCATCAACCATTACCCTTTGTTTCCTGCCCCTGAGACAATTTTGGATCCAACTTGCCACTTTGCCCTGGATCCCATGCACTTTTACTTTCATGACCAGTCTGCCATGTGGGACCTTATCAAAAGCTTTGATAAAATTCATATACACTACATCATACGCACTGCCCTCATCGACCCTCCTGGTTACCTCCTTGAAAAATTCAATCAAGTTAGTCAGACACAACCTTCCCTTAACAAATCCATACTAACTGTCCTTGACTAATCCATGTCTTTCCAAATAAAGATTTATCCTGTCCCTCAGTATTTTTTCCAATAATTTTCCCACCACTGGGGTTAGGCTGACTGGCCTGTAATTACTCGGTGTATCCTTTTATCCCTTTTTAAACAAAGGTACAAGATTAGTTCTCCTCCAGTCCACTGGCACCACACCTGTAGCCAAGAGGACTTGAAAATGATGGCCAGAGCCTTTGCTATTTCCTCTTTTGCCTCTCTTAACAGTCTGGGATACATTTCATCCAGGCCTGGGGATTTATCCACTCTCAAAGCTGCTGAGCCTCTTAATACTTCCTCTCTTACTGTGAAGTATCAAATAACTCCACGAGGCCAAGTACGGTGAGCTAGTTTTGGCATGACCTTACTCCAGTTTATTCATTCTCAAAGTGATGATTCAACGTGGCTGCCAACATTATATACACGGCTTGCACATGTCTGCCAGTGACCATTAGGACTCCGATAGTCGTGCCCTCAGTGGCAGGTAAAACCCAGTTAACATACTGTTATGTATGCAATTAAGGTTCAAACTGACTCCTGTTTAACTAAGCAAGGTACAACCTTCGCTCTGCTTTATTTAGGCCCAAAGTGCCTGACTCTCAAAATGGTTGGCCTTTTAAACCTGAGCAGCACCATGTGCATGCTGCTCAGTGGCCATGATCAATGATGCCATTGGGTGGCTACAAACAGAATGTACATACATGATAATACCCCACTCTGAGATCTTTCACAGGTTGAGACGGTCCGGTGCTTTACGCTCCCGGGTTGACCGTCTTAGTTCGATTCCAGCCTTGGGTGAACGTGCGGGGTCTGCTGTGGCTGGTGGCTGGATGGCTGACTTGTTGGGGGTGGCAGTGGCCATGTCAGGAATTGCAAGTCCATTTTTATTGAACAGGTCTGTGATGGAAATTCCGGGTTCACTGATGACCCTTGAGTCCACTGAAAACTACTGGTAGGTTGGTTGGTCATCGATGGTTTCTTCGTCCGACTGTTCTGGCTTGTCTGTGTGCCGCTGCTTTGTCTGATCCATGTGTTTCCTGCAAGTTTGCCCATTCTTGAACTTAATAACAAATACTCTGTTGCCCTCCTTGGCCATGACCATACCAACGATCCATTTGGGACCCTGACCATAGTTCAACACATATACAGGATCATTAACAGAAATCTCGCGTGACACAGTTGCACGATCGTGGTACCCTTGTTGACTTTGTCTTCTCTATTCAATATCATTACTTAAATCCGGGTGTACCAGAGATAGCTTGGTCTTATTTTCATTATGAGTTCAGCAGGCAAGACCCCTGTGAGTGTGTGGGGTCTTGTCCTGTAACTTAGCAGTATGCAGGACAAGCAGGTCTGCAGTGACCCTTGGGTTACTCTCCTCATGCTTTGCTTGATAATTTGTACTGCACGTTCTGCTTGCCCATTGGATGCAGGCTTGAACGGTGCTGACCTTACATGTTTTATGCCATTAAGCCAAACTCCTGAAACTCCTGACTGGTGAAGCACGACCCATTGTTGCTCAACACTATGTCAGGCAGACCATGTGTCGCGAACATGACATTGAGGTTCTCTATGGTTGCCGTGGATGTGCTGGATGACATGATTATGCATTCTATCTGTTATGTATGGAGAAAGAGTCAGACTGAACACTGTGAGCTCAAAGTAAAGTGTGACCTTAGTCTTTTATTGCAGGTCTCCAGAGTGCCTCTCCAACCTGTGAGGCCTCCTTAAATACCTGCGCTCCCAAGGGATTATGGGATTCCTTGGAACTCCAGGGGATGAGCCCTCTGGTGGCTGTACAGAATAAATACAAGTTTACATATATAACAACACTCCCCCTCCCAAAGTCAATAGTGTAACTATTTACAATGTGAGTCGATCTGGGGCCCTTTTTGCCCTGGTTGATCATCTCGGTGTGAAAGCTGGTATTGTTGAATCATTTGTTGGGCCCTCGCTGGGCTGCTGTGCAGCTGGCCTTACTGAGCTGCCTGGTGTGTTGGGTCCTGCTGGGCTGTTGTGGATGATGGGTTCTGCTTCATGGTCAACTGTGGTGCCGGTTGCTACTGGTGTGTATGTTGGGAGATCAAAAAAGGTAGGGTCCAAGGTGGGTTGCTCAGGGTAGTCCATAAATCTGAGTTTGATTTGGTCCAAGTGTTTCCGGTGAATGAGTCCATTTGAAAGTTTGAGCCGAAACACCCTGCTCCCCTCTTTGGCCACGCCATTGCCGGGAAGTCACTTGGGACCTTGTCCATAATGCAATACAAATACAGGATCATTGATTTCAATCTTGCGTGACACATTTGCGCTATCATGGTATGCACTTTGTTGAAGCCGCCTGCTCTCTACCTGTTCATGTAGATCAGGGTGAACTAATGAGAGCCTTGTCTTGAGTGCTTTTTTTCATGAGAAGTTCAGCAGGTGGGATCCCAGTGAGCGAGTGGGGTCTCGTGTGGTCTCGTGTGGCAGCTAAGCAGGACTCGGGATAGACGAGTCTGCAGTGAGCCTTCAGTTACCCTCTTCAAACCTTGCTTGATGGTTTGCACTGCTCTTTCTGCCTGACCATTGGACGCTGGTTGAAATGGGGCAGATGTGACATGTTTGATCCCGTTGCAGGTCATGAATTTATTTGAACTCACCACTGGTAAAACATGGCCTGTTGTCGCTCACCAGGACATTGGGTAAGCCGTGAGTGGCAAACATGGCCCGCAGGCTTTCAGTAGTGGCAGCGGACATGCTAGCCGACATTATCTCACATTCAATCCACTTGGAATATGTGTCCACAACCACAAGAAACATTTTACCCAAGAACGGGCCTGCATAGTCGACATGTATCCTAGACCACGGTTTGGCGGGCCAAGACCATAAACTTAGCGGCGCCTCCCTGGGTACATTGATTAACTGTGAGCATGCAACGAGACCTGGGTGTCATGGTTCATCAGTCATTGAAAGTGGGCATGATGGTACAGCAGGCGGTAAAGAAGGCAAATGGTATGTTGGTCTTCATAGCGAGGGGATTTGAGTAAAGGAGCATGGAGGTCTTACTGCAGTTGTACTGGGCCTTAGTGAGGCCTCACCTGGAATATTGTGTTCAGTTTTGGTCTCCTAATCTGAGGAAGGACGTTCTTGCTATTGAGCAAGTGCAGCGAAGGTTCACCAGACTGATTCCAGGGATGGCTAGACTGACATATGAGGAGAGACTGGATCAACTGGGCCTTTATTCACTGGAGTTTAGAAGGATGAGAGGGGATCTCATAGAAACGTATAAGATTCTGACGGGACTGGACAGGTTAGATGCGGGTAGAATGTTCCCGATGTTGGAGAAGTCCAGAACCAGGGGACATAGTCTTAGAATAAGGGGTAGGCCATTTAGGACTGAGATGAGGAGAAACTTCTTCACTCAGAGAGTTGTTAACCTATGGAATTCCCTGCCACAGTTGTTGATGCCAGTTCATTAGATATATTCAAGAGGGAGTTAGATATGGCCCTTATGGCTAAGGGGATCAAGGGGAATGGAGAGAAGGCAGGAAAGGGGTACTAAGGGAATGATCAGCCATGATCTTATTGAATGGCGGTGCAGGCTCAAAGGGCCGAATGGTCTACTCCTGCACCTATTTTCTATGTTTCTATTACATCTGTGAACGCAGGACTCTAAGTCCGCATCGATACAGGGCCACCACACATGGGATCTGGCTATCGCTTTTATCATCACGATGCCTGGGTGGGTACTGTGGAGGTCATCGATGAGAATGTCTCTGCCCTTCTTGGGGACCACTACTCGATTGCCCCACAGAAGGCAGTCTGCTTGTATAGACATTTCATCTTTGCACCGCTGGAATGGCTTTATCTCTTCCTGCATTTCCACTGGGACACTGGACCAGCTCCCGTGAAGCACACAGCTTTTGACTAGAGATAATAAGGGGTCCTGGCTTGTTCAGGTTTTGATCTGCCGGGCAGTGACGGGTGATTGCTCACTCTCAAATGCTTCCATAACCATGGCTAGATCTGCAGGCTGCGCCATTTCCACCCACGTGGTGGGCAATGGCTGCCTACTGAGAGCATTGGTGCAGTTTTCTGTGCCTGGCCTGTGGCGGATGGCATAGTGGTATGCGGACAATGTGAGCGCCCATCTTTGGATGTGGGCCAATGCGTTGGTATTTATCCCTTTACTCTCGGAAAACAGGGATATAAGTGGCTTGTGGTCGGTTTCCAATTCGAATTTTAGCCCAAACAGGTATTGATGCATTTTCTTTACCCCATAGACACATGTTAACGTTTCTTTCTCAATCTGCTGTAGGCTCTGTCAGCCTTAGACAGACTCCTGGATGCATAAGCAACCGGTTGCAGTTTCCCAAAATCATTAGCTTGTTGCAATACACACCCGACGCCATATGACGACGCATCACATGCTAGTACCAAACGCTTACATGGATCATACAACACAAGCAATTTGTTTGAGCATAACAATTTTTTCTCGCTGTTACAAAGGCATTTTCTTGGCTTTTGTCCCAAACCCATTCATCCCCTTTCTGTAGTAAGATATGCAATGGTTTTAACAGTGTGTTAAGACCTGGTAAGAAGTTACCAAAGTAGTTCAAGAGACCCAGAAACAACCGCAGCTCTGTCACGTTCTGTGGACTCGGTGCGTTCTCGCTTGCCTCCGTCTCCGCGTTGGTGGGCCTGATGCTGTCCGCCGCAATCCTCCTTCCAAAGAACTCCACTTCAGGCGCCAGGAAAACGCATTTCGAGTGTTTTAACCTGAGCCGACGCAGTTGAGTCGACTAAGAACCTCCCCCAGGTGCTGCAGATGCTTGACTGTGTTCCGACCTATGACCAAGATGTCATCCTGGAAGACCACGGTGTGCGGGACCGACTTCGGTAAGCTTTCCATGTTTCTCTGGAATATCGCCGCCTCTGATCGGATTCCAAACGGGCATCTGTTATAAACAAAAAGACCTTTGTGCATGTTGATGCAGGTGAGGGCCTTCGCTGGTTCCTCCAGTTCCTGCGTCATATAGGCTGAAGTCAGATCCAGCCTCGTGAACATATTTCCTCCCACCAGCATTGCAAATAGGTCGTCAGCCTTTGACAGTGGGTATTGGTCCTGCATGGAGAAACGATTAATAGTTACTTTGTAATCGCCACAGATTCTGATGCTGCCATCTCCCTTGAGGACTGGGACGATAGGACTGGCCCACTCGTTGAACTCGATTAGTGAAATGAATCACTCTCTTTGCAGCCGGTCTAGCTCGATTTCTACCCTTTCTCTCATCATGTACGATATTGCTCTCACCTTGTGATAGATGGGTCCCGCCCCCAGAATTAGGTGGATCTGCACTTTTGCTCCTTGGAATGTTCGAACAGCGAAGGAAATTTGTTTAAGACCTGGGCACACGAAGTGTCGTCAGCGGGCAATAGCGCTTGGACATCGTCCAAGTTCCAGCGTATCTTTCCCAGCCAGCTCTTGCCGAGCAGCGTGGGACCATCAACCGGTACCACCCAGAGTGGTAGTTTGTGCACCGCTCCATCGTAGGAGATCTTTACGGTAGCACTGCCGATTACAGGAATCAGTTCTTTCGTGTAAGTTCTTAGTTTCGTGCGAACTGTAGTTAAGACCTTATTCCAATTTATTTATTCTCAAAGTGAGGATTCAACATGGCTGCCAACATTATATACACAGCTTGCATGTGTCTTCCAGTGACCATTAGGACTCCGAAAGTCATGCTTTCCGGTGGCAGGTAAAACCCACTTAACATACATAACACTTACTATGTTTATCTCATCTAATATTTCACACTCCTCCTCCCTCATTGTAAAATCTGCATCGCCCCTCTCTTTTATGAAAACAGATGCAAAGTGTTCATTAAGAATCATACCCACATCTACTGCCTCCACACACGGATTTCCTTTGTGGTCTCTAATAGGCCCTGATATGTCCTTACTATACAGTATAAATGCATACGAGGACGATACTTGAGAGAAGGTCACTCTGTGACCAGTTACCTTTATTACCAAGACCTCAAGTGATGAAGGTGGGTGGAGCTTCCCCTTTTATACCTGAAAGTCCAGGTTAAGAGTGTCTCCCACAAGTTCACCTCCTTGTGGTCAATGTTCTCAAGGTGTACAACGTAGGTCAGTTTATACATGAGTTACAATGATAGTTGAATACATGACATTACCTCCCCCCCAAAGTCTTATTGGGATCACAGGTTAAGTCAAGGGTGGTTTACGCTCTCTTGTAGAGCGCCTGAGTTGGGGCTCCGGTTGTTGGGCGCTGGCCTGAGTGTCTGCTGTTTGCGGTGCCTCAGGCCTGTCCGGACTGCCCACAGTGACTGGGCTCTCCTCCACTTGGTTCCGGTGTTCGGTCACCTGTGGTGGAGTAAACTCTACGTCGTGTTCTTCCTCTGCTTCTTCTATGGGGTTGCTGAACCTCCTTTTAGTTTGATCCACGTGTTTGCGGCAGATTTGTCCATTGGTAAGTTTAACTACCAAAACCATATTCCCCTCTTTGGCAATCACAGTGCCTGCAAGCCATTTGGGCCCTGCAGCATAATTAAGGACAAAAACAGGGTCATTGACATCAATACATCGTGCCCTCGCATTCCTGTCATGGTAGTCACATTGTGACTGATGCCTGCTCTCAACAATTTCTTTCATAGTGGGGTGTATAAGGGATAACCTGGTTTTGAGCATCCTTTTCATAAGTAGCTCTGTGGGTGGAACCCCTATGAGCGAGTGTGGTCAACAGGAGGCATGATAAGCAGCTTTGTAGGGAACCCCCTTGAATTCTGAGCAACCCCTGTTTGATTATCTGCACTACTCGTTCCGCCTGGCCGTTTGAGGCCGGCTTGAACGGTGCCGTTCTGACATGGTTGATTCCATTGCCTGCAATGAAGTCCTGGAATTAAGTGCTTGTGAAGCACAGGCCATTGTTGCTGATGAAGACATCCGATAGTCCATGGGCGGCAAACATTGCCCGTAGACTTTCTACCATGGCAGAGGATGTGCTTGAATTTAAAATGGCACACTCAATCCATTTGGAGTAGGATTCTACTACAACCAAAAACATTTTTCCCATGAAAGGACCTGCATAGTCCACATGGATGCGTGACCATGGCTTGGCGGACAGGACCAGGGGCTAATGGGGTCTTCCCTGGGTTCGCTGCCCAGCTGAGCACACGTGTTGCACCTGCGAACACAAAGTTCCAGGTCTGCATCTATCCCTGGCCACCAAACATGTGACCTGGCAATTGCCTTCATCATGACAATGCCCGGGTGCTCATTGTGAAGTTCTCTGATAAACACCTCTCTGCCCATCTGGGGCATAATTACTTGGATTCCCCACAGTAGGCAATTGGCTTGAATTGAGAGTTCATCCTTGTGCCTATGAAACAGTTTAAATTCCTCAGGGCATGCCCCGTACGTGGCTGCCCAGTCCCCATTCAGGACACATTTCTTAAATAAAAACAGTAGCTGGTCTTTATTTTCCAGATTTTAATCTGACGGGCTGTCACAGGTGAGCCTTCGCTTTCGAAAGCTTCAACAGCCATGACCATCTCATCATCATGCTCAGTTGCCCCCTCAGTGGTGGCTAGTGGGATCCTGCTGAGTGCATTGGCACAGTTTTCAGTGCCCGGTCTGTGCCGAATTGTGTAGTCATAGGCAGCTAACGTGAGTGCCCACCTCTGTATGTGGGCTGATGCATTCGCATTTATGGCCTTGTTATCGGCCAAAAGGGATGTTAGGGGTTTGTAATCTGTCTCCAGCTCAAATTTCCTGCCAAACAAGTACTGGTGCATTTTTTTTACTGCATATACACATGCTAGCGCTTCCTTTTCTACCATCCCGTAGCCCCTTTCTGCCTGGGACAGACTTCTGGAGGCATAAGCTACCGGCTGTAACTGACTATTGGCATTCACATGCTGCAACACACACCCGACCCCATAGGACGACGCATCGCACGTTAGAACCGTTCTTACACGGGTCATATAACGTTAACAGTTTGTTGGAGCATAACAAGTTGCGTGGTCTATCAAAAGCCCTTTCCTGGCTGTCCCCCCAGACCCAATCGCGACCTTTGCATAGGAGCACGTGTAGCGGCTCTAACAGGGTGCTCAATTTGGGAAGAAAGTTACCAAAATAGTTCAGGAGCCCCAGGAATGAACACAGCTCCATCATGTGATGGGGTCTGGGTGCTCTCTGGATCGCTTCCGTTTTGGACGCAGTGAGTCTGATCCTGTCTGCTGCTACCCTCCTCCCCAGGAATTCTACCTCTGGAGCTAAGAAGACGTACTTCGCCTTTTTCAGTTGCAGCCCTACCCATTCCAGTCTGCGTAGCTCCTCCTCCAGGTTGTGGAGGTGTTCTTCAGTATCACGACCCATGATGAGGATGTCGTGTTGAAAAACCACCGTCCTTGGAATCGACTTGAGGAGGCTTTCCATATTTCGCTGAAAGATCGTGGCGGCCGAACGAATCCCGAACGGACATCTGTTATGCTCAAACAACCCCTTGTGTTTCATGATGGTGGTCAGCTTCTTCGACTCACTCGCCAACTCCTAGGTCATGTAAGCTGAGGTCAGGTCCAATTTTGAAAAAAGTTTGCCACCGGATAGCGTCGCAAATAGGTCCTCTGCTCTTGGTAGCGGATACTGGTCTTGGAGTGACACCCGATTGATGGTGGCCTTGAAATCGCCACATATCCTGACCGACCCATCCGCCTTGATCACCGGCATGATCGGGCTCGCCCAGTCACTGCATTCGACTGGCGAGATGATGCCTTCGCTCAGCAGGCAGTCCAATTCGCATTCTATTTTTTCCCACATCACGTACGGTACCGCTCTGTCCTTGTGGTGTACTGGCCTGGCGTCCTGGTTTATGTGAATCACTACCTTGGCCCTCATGAAAGTGCCGATGCCGGGTTGAAATAATGAGTCAAATTTGTCCAGGACCTGTGAGCATGATACTCGTTCCACAGAAGATATTGCATTGAAATCGCCCCATTTCCAGTTCATGACAGCAAGCCAACTCCTCCCCAGTAGTGCGGGACCATCATCTGGGCCAATCCAGAGTGGCAACCTGTTCTCCGAATCTTTGTGGGTCACGACTACCGTGGCGCTGCCTAGCACCGGAATGATCTCCTTTGTATATGTCCGTAGCTGTGCGTCAATCGGCAATAATTTTGGCCTCCTGGCCTTGGACACCCACAACCTTTCGAATTGTTTGATACTCATCAGGGACTGGCTGGCCCTCGTGTCTAGCTCCATTGATACTGGGATGCCATTGAGGAGCACTTTCATCATTATCAGTGGCGTCCTGGTATATGAACTGTATATGTGCTCCACATGAACTCGCTGAACTTCAGCTTCCAGCGATTTCCCCCAGTATTCATTTGGCCTCGTAGGGCTTACATTGGGCCCGTCCTCCTCATACATCAACCTGGCTGCAGGCTTCCTGCACATACGCGCCAAGTGACCGTTGACGTTGCAGTTTCTGCAGGTACATTGCTGATACCTGCAAGCTCTGGCTGGGTGTTTGCCTCCACACCTCCAGCATGAGCTGGAGGCCCTGTTGTTGGAAACAAAAGGTCCATTACCAGTCGATTGTCTCTGACTGTCTCTGTAACTGTCCTTAAGCACACCATTAACAGGTGTTGATGGCCCCATTACTGGCTGCATTGTCCATTGCGATGGCATGAATCGCCGTTCAGCTAGCCATTGTCTCTGTTGAATTCCCCCTTTGGGTTCGACTACATGCTGGGGCATGCCCTATTGCCCTTGTCTGCCTAGAGAACTGTGTGCCGCGTTAACAATGTTGACTCCCTGGTCGTTTGCCTCATTTGAGCTAAGATTTTTGTCATACATCATTCTGGTCTCTTCCTCCCCTGAGATAAATATCTGGGCTATCAGAGCCGCCGCTTCCAAGGTCAAGTCTTTGGTCTCAATCAGTTTCCTGAAAGCCCCAGCGTGCCCGATGCCCTCAATAAAAAAGTCTTGCAGCATCTCCGCTCTGCATGCATCTGAGAACTTACATAGGCTCGCCAGTCGCCGGAGGTCTGCCACGAAGTCTGGAACGCTTTGCCCTTCTTGCTGCTGGTGCGTGTAAAACTGGTGTCTCGCCATGTGCATGCTGCTCGCCGGTTTAAAGTGTTCCCTGATCAACTTACTGAGCTCTTCGAATGTCTTGTCCGCCAGCTTCTCTGGCGCCAGAAGGTCCTTCATCAGGGAGTACGTTCTGGATCCACAAACCATCAGGAGATGAGCCCTGCGTTTGTCAGGCGAATCCTGTCCCAACCATTCTTTAGTGACAAAACTTTGCTGTCGTCTCTCAATAAAGTCGTCCTGATCATCACCAACGCAGTACCTCTCTTCTGTGCTGCTAGTGGCCATGCTCACGTGGTTTGAATCCCAGTTTCTCGTCGCCAATGATATGTCCTTACTATACTATAAATGCACATGAGACCCATACTTCAGAGACGGTCACTCTGTGACCAGTTACCTTTATTACCAAGACCTCAAGTGATGAAGGTAGGTGGAGCTTCCCCTTTTATACCTGAAAGTCCAGGTTAGGAGTGTCTCCCACAAGTTCACCCCCTTGTGGTCAATGTTTTCAAGGTATACAACTTAGGTCAGCTTATACATGGGTTACAATGATAGTTGAATACATGACAGGCCCCATTCTTTCTCCGGTTATTCTCTTGTTCTTACTGTATTTATAAAACATTGTGGGTTTGCCTTGATTTTACTTGCCAACATTCTTTCATGCTCTGTCTTTGCTTTCCTGATATCTTTTTTAATTGCACCCTTGCACTTCTTATGCTCCTCTAGAGTCTCTGCAGTATTGAGTACTCGGAATCTGTCATAAGCTTCCCTTTTTTTCTTTATCTTACCCTGTATGTCCCTTGACTTCCTGGGGGCTCTTAAGTTGTTCGCACCACTCTTTTTTTAAGGGAACATACTTTCTCTGTACCCACAGAATCTCCTCCTTGAATGCTCCCAGTGCTCTGATACTGATTTACCATCATGTAGCCGTTACCTGTCCACCTTGGCCAAATCCGCTCTCAGCTCAGCAAAATTGGCTTTACCGCAATTGAGAATTTTTTTTCCTGGTCAACCTTTGTCCTTTTCCATAACGACCCTAAAACTTACTGAATTATGATCACTAGCACCAAGATGCTCTCCCACTGATACCCCTTCCACCTGCCCCTTTTCATTCCCCAAAACCAAGACCACTTGTTCCAGCCAGTGTTACATCACTGTGACCCTGTCCAATTTTCCTTATTGGACCTGGTTATTGTTCAGGGCACCGAGCTCCCACATGTACACACTCACCAGTTGATGTGTTGTTGGCCAAAATCCGGCAAAGGAGGGCCCATCTTTTTGGCCCCAAAGGAAGAAGGCCCATAAAAGGGCATGATCCAAGCTTGTGGAAGGGGGTCACCAGGAAAAGTCAGCAAGCCTACTAACAGGGATAATGTGGTGTATATCCTGATCGTCCTCATCTCCCTCCTCACAACAGAGGAACAAGGGATGCCTGGGAGAAAGCCTATTGTTCCCAAAGGAGCACAAGTCAGCAATGGCCCCACTCACAAAAATATTTTTTTTAATTGTAACTAATGAAGCTCTCAGCAAAGGGCAGATGTTAAAATTAAAGAGGAGAATAATCAATAGGGAGATGAGAGAAAATATATAAATGTAAAATAAGCAAGAGAAATAGCAGGAGAATACTGTGCTTCTCACTTGACCATGTTCCTGGTTTGATACAGAGAAGGTGTGGTTTTCTAGTCCATCCTACTATTCTCAATGATTGCCTGTGGCTCGTCTCCCAGAATTTAACATTTGTATCGAAGAGGCGTTTGGGGCTGCTTGTTGGTGGTCCACAGGTAGAAAAATAGTTAACGCCAGCACTAAAAAGGAGTTTGCCATCTTCTCCACAGGAAGGCACCAACCATCAATCCCAAATATCAGATGAGCCCTGGAATACAAACTGGGAACATGGTAAAGTGGGAAGCACAGTCTCCTCCCACTCACCTGCTAGTTCTGTTGCTGATTTCACATTTATATATTTTCTCCCATTTCCCCTTTGCTCTCCCATGTTTGACCACAATCCGCAGGAGCCCATGAATCTGTACCCCAGCACCAGTGGCTGAATTCAGAAAAAGAGGGAAAAACATTGGAGGGAAAGAAAATAATCCAAGAATATAACATTGCTGGACCGGCCAGGTGTCACTCTTTAGGAGCAATAGTCACTCACTGTTATTTAAGATGTGACCTGTTTTGATGTACTGTATTAACTCACATATAAGGAGTGATCCCGCAATTCAGCACTCCCAGTGGAGAGCAGCGTTCGCAAGGAGCACACACTGGGAGATGGTGGACATGCAGCCTGTGATTTCCCAAAGTGCTGGGACCGCGATCGTATAATCCCCACTATAGGCTTCCAGGGTGGATATTTGCACAATGGCATTTATTTGTCACAATATGAGGCATTACCTAAAGAATAACCATAGCTCCATATATTTAAAAGGGGTTTTGAATCTCTGATCACATTTGCTGCTATTAACAACTCAGTGTTATATTGTTTCCTTCTTGCAGGCACATGCGAAGGTCTGGCACACTTATGATAGGCAATTTCGCAAGTTGCAGAAAGGGTTTGTGTCCATCGTGTTGGGCTCTCATTGGATTGAACCAAAGAATGCCAGCTTCAACTACAAAAACTTCCAGATGTCCATGGACCTGGTGCTAGGCTGGTTTGCCAAACCAATCTTTGTGGATGGTGACTACCCTAACAGTTTGAAATTACTAATCAACCCTCCTTTGCCTACGTTCACTGAAAAAGAAAAGAGCATCATTAACGGAACTGCAGATTTCTTTGCATTTTCTTTTGGCCCAAATAACTTTCGATCACTGCAAAACAGTCTCATACTTGGAGATCGTATATCTCTCCATCTTGGGCATGTCCTGAACTGGATAAAGCTGGAATACAACAGCCCCAGAATCTTAATTGCAGAGAATGGATGGTTTTCTGACAGTCATGTTAAAACAGAAGACACCATTGCTATTTACCTGATGAAAAAATTCATAAATGAGTTGCTAAGAGGTGAGTATATTTCAGAGTGTAAACACCTCTATATCCAATAAATAGACTTCGTTTTCACTTTTATCTCTATTTTAATGAATGAACAAAGCAAGATTATATATGTTAATGTAAGAATATTACTATTTTGTTGTGGAAACAGGGTTGAAATGTCATTCGAGGTACAAACATTTATACCCATGGGCCTTCACGGAATATTCTTGGATCATTTGATGAGCAAAATTGGGTGTGGAGGATGTAGTGAGTGTTGAAGTGAATAGGTACACTGTCCTTCCACTTCTGGGGCTTGAAACTGGTCCAGACCAATGGAAAGCCTCCTTTGCCTCATCACTAGGTGCATTCTCTGTGAACTACGTTTGGGCAATCGCAACCCAGTTCCCAACGGTCACTGCACATAACTGCATCTCATTTTGGCAAAACATTGGCATTATCACTGGGATAAGGGTGGCTGCTGTGGAAAATGTAGAAGATGGAGATGCTTTTCTGAGGTTGGAGACAAGCGGGCTGAAAATCCTTGGCCCGGCTCTGGCAGTGAAAGTGCAGCAGAGCAGGGGCCAATGACCTCTGCTCCGGACCTTGCTTTAATATCGAGGGTGGGGTCACTGAATTCACATGGATATTGTAGGTACTAGGGCCAATGTGGGAACACCTTGAGGCATTAGTGGGCAGGTTAGTAAATGTGGTGCTGCATGGATGCTGGCACCCGTCTCACCCACCAGTGCCGGCAGACCGGTGGATCAGCTGCTTTGTTAGTAGGGCTAACCTGAAGGATTTCCAGGGGAGACCCCGGTGGGCCCCACTTCTACGTTTAGCTGACTACACCTGGTTCATCCGGAGTCCAAGTGTTTGGTGGAGGGAGGCTGGGGTTGAGAAAATTTTTATCATGGGCATTCCCTCCCCTTGGCCCCTCCACCTCTGACATCATGGACAATGTTTAGGATGGGCAGAGGTTCCGTCAACCCCAGAGCCCATCGGAAGTTTGCAGCCTGGGTTGGGACCTGGATTATCTGGTCCCCATCTGATTTCCCTAAGGCTGCATTGGACTCCCAGCCAACTTATGCTGGAATGCACCTCTCGCGCTGCATAAATTCAGCCTAACATCCCTTTCCTCAATGAGTACCCATTTCCTTCTTTCTTCTATTGTCATCCATTTGCATCTCCTTTCATTGTCATCAATTTCCTCTATCCCTCTCCGCTTCATTTTCCCCTTTCTTTTACTGATACCCACTCCCCACTTAAAAGCTTTCTTGGCCAGCAGGGATAGAAACCTGGAGCTTGAGTCACCCTGGCCTCCCTCCTCAGTTGCACCTCCTAAAAAGAACACCAGTAAAGATTTGTAGGAAAAAACATTGTGATTAAAATAAAAGTTATGAATCGCTTGAAGATTGTCCCCTGGGGCTCTTCAGTGGTTTAACTGATTAGAGGTGTGGGCAGAAGAGCTATTCAGACTAAGAATATCCCAGATGGCAGAAGGGCTGCTACAACTGACCTCAGTGCCTCTGGGTTAGGGAGGGAAGGTTGGCTAGTGTCCCAGTCCTGTACATTAACTGGCTGCTGGAAGGGCACGTACGTGAGCTTTGGATGAGTACAGGATCGTGCTGCTCAGTTGTATTGCATCCTGTGGTTGAACAGCTTACCAACACTCAGTCACTCATAAATAAATACCACTTGGACAAGGTATCAGAGGGCACCTGGCACTCACAGGAACTATACATTGGCAAAGAATCAATGCCTTCATGTGAGCAGGAGAGAAAATTGGAAAAAATATTAGAAAAAAAAAGAAAACTGCCCTGGTTAACGTGAGATAAAGTGAGATAAGTCAAGAATGTGACAAAGAAGGCTTGTATATAAAACTCATTAATATCTCCTAGTGCCTTTTGATCATTAATTTGATTTGTTTTCATTCTGGCTAGCTATGCACTTTGATGGAGTCAACGTGTTTGGATATACTGCCTGGTCCCTACTGGATGGCTTTGAATGGCAGTTTGGCTATAGTATTACACGAGGATTGTTTTATGTGGATTTCAGCAGTAAGAACAAGTCCAGAATCCCCAAATCCTCTGCTCTGTTCTATAAACAGATTATAGAACAAAATGGTTTTCCGAAGACTGAGGTTAACCAGATTGTGAATGGACAGTTTCCGTGTAACTTCTCCTGGGGAATTGCAGAGACAGTGCAGGTAAGAACATCTCTGTCTGAATTACAGGGCTCATTTTCAAACTTCAAGTTTCCAGCACGGATCATTTTGCACTGGAATTTTGAAGTCGGAAAATTCCTCCTTTGTTAGTCAGAATGATAGAACAGTACACCCAAAACTGTAGGCCTCTTGTTTACTTCTTTCTTTGGTTGCAGGTAAACAATGCGATTTTGTCCCCTGAGTTTGTTGATCACAACCTTTACATTTGGAACTGCAGTGGAGATCAGAAACTGTACAAAGTCAGTGGAGTGACTATGTCACCTCGTCCACCTCAGTGCACCGATTTCAGCAACTTCAAACAACATGTGGCAATGGTGAGGAAGATGAACGTGACTCACTACAGCTTTGCCTTGAAGTGGTCCCAGATTCTACCCCGTGGTGATCTGTCCAGTGTAAACAGAAGCATTCTAAGTTATTACCGATGTATCATCAGTGAACTGTTAAAGCTGAATATTGCCTGCACCGTCACTTTGTATCATCCAACATACCATGATATTGACTTACCTGCACCATTGCTGAACCAGGGAGGATGGCTCAGTAGACAGACTGCCGTTGCTTTCAATAATTATGCAAAATTGTGCTTTCAAGAATTTGGTGATTTGGTCAAATTGTGGCTCACTATGAATGAACCAAACATACATCTTCAGAGAAGCCCCGACACCTACAGGGCAGCGCACAACATGATCATCGCTCATGCCCTAGCCTGGCATACCTACAACAGAGACTTCAGGAATAAGTACCATGGCCTTGTGTCTCTGACATTGCGTGCTGATTGGGCGGAACCAGCAAATCCCTTCCTTGAATCCCACCGGGGAGCTGCTGAGAGGCTTCTGCAATTCCAAATAGCCTGGTTTGCAGATGCCATTTTCAGGACTGGAGACTATCCACTTATTATGAGGGAATATATCGTCTCCAAAAATGACAAACATCTGTCCAGTTCCTGCTTGCCACATTTCACTGAGGAAGAAAAACAGATGATTAAAGGAAGTGCTGACTTTTTTGCTATCAGTCATTTTACGACAAGGTTCATCTTACACAAACCAAAAAATGGAAGCAAGTATGAAATGGATCACGATGGGAGTTTGCTGAGAGATGTAACGTTGCTGACATTCCCATCCCCCTCTCATTCCTTTTTTCCTTTTCTCTCAAATGGCAAAACCCATTCTGAGATGGCAGTCGCACCATGGGGGATACGTCAAGTTCTAAAATGGATCAAATCACAGTATGGAAATATGGACATTTATATCATGGCAAACGGAATTTGGGACAGCTCCACCATCAGTCATGAACTTCAAATATATTATCATAAAAATTATATTAATGAGGTTTTGAAAGGTGAGCCGTAGTATTTATATACAGAGAAGAAACATTATGAGACCTATGACACCTGATTTATATCCCATAGGCAGCTGACATAATAACTCACAACTGACAACATTTATCCTGTTTAAGCCAATAGTTAAAAATGAGGTAAGGAAAGTGGATAATCAGAGCTTCTCCAGTGGCTCACTTAATAAATGTACTTCCTGAAGTGGCCCAAACTATGTCAACCAGGTTCAGTCCGAAGTCAACTTATCTGAGCGATGATTGACTTCAGCTACCAGGAGGAATACCAGCCAGAGTGCCCACTCATGATTGTTGTCCTGTGACTCCTGCTAGAAAACATGAATGTGTGAATATTGGGTGAGGACAGGGCTCATCTGTGATGCCTCTTACGACTAACACAGGATGAATGTAACTGTGGTTAAATATGGAGGACAGCTGTCACCCACAGATCTGTACACCAGCAGAGGCAGGAAGGGGGGGTCAGAGAAAAGGGGAACAGTATATGGGTAAAATCATTCTGTTGAAGAGGTAGAAAGGTTGGGTTTAATGCTTCACTGTGCTCCTCCATGTTTGGTTCCAGTGCAGCTGAGCCAGTGCAAGTGATGATTTGTCTATTGCTTGTAAATGTGAGCTTAAAATGATTATATTTTGATTTTCTCCTCAATGTAACTTTCAAAGGAAATGTTTTTTCAGTAATTGCAAAGTGCATGTATCCCAATAACCCATGGTGTGGCACTGAACCATACAGACCAGGAAGATCCTGCAGTCCATCCTTGGTCTATGCTGAGTCAGTGAGCAGGGAAGAAAAAACTGAGGCAGAATTCCCTTTCCTAATTGTTATCCATCAATTCTTACTGGAAGCAACCATGTATGGAGAGTTAGTGAAGGAAGGAATGAACTCACAAGTAATTCCCCCTCCCTCCATGGTAAAATGACGGGCTGACATTCTCAGAGGAAGAATGACACTTGGGCTAGGTTGTAGTGTGCTGAGACACTGGTGGAATTGTATTCCAGCGTGGGTTACTGTCTTCAGAACAGTGACTGGCAGCAGGCTACTCCACTGCAAAGACCATCACTACCATGTCCTATCCTATCCTCAACTGAAGCCCACACTCACACTCTGTCTAGTATAGGTCACTGGATAGAATCAGGAGTTGGAGCCATGTCCGATTTTCTTCCCCCAGCTCAGGAACATTGAGGCCAATTTTAATGTTTACACCACTGGTCTAGCTAAGAGCAGCAAACCAAGCACTGACCAGGGGTCAAACCTGAGTCCTTCCTGGTCTCCATGGCTCAGTACTACACAGAGCAGGCCATTTGCCAATGAGCTACAAGGATAGCAGAAACTGAGTTTCAAACAAACTTTGTTGCTATCTTCCTCAAACAGTGAGTTCCAAGTCTCAGCTGAACTTTGGGGGAGGAAGGGGGCTGTTCTGACTGAAGGTGATGTCCTTCCCCAGGGAGTGAGAAAGGAAAGATCAGAAGGCAAGTCACCCCTGTGCCACTCTTGCAAACTCTATAGAGCCTGGTTACAAACTGGCATTAAAACAAGCCTGGAACACTGAGCTGCCCACCCTATCATCAGGGAATGATGTGTGTGTTGGAGAGAAAAATAATTTTGAAATGTAAGAATTTAATTTACTTTTTAAGAAATAAATGCTCCTTTTTGTCCACAGCACACCTACTAGACCAAGTCAATGTCAGAGGATACTATGCCTTGAAATTAAAGGATACAAATACAAATGAGCGGTCACTGAGATTCTTCAATGCTTCTGAACCTAAGACTTCAATGGAGTTTTACAAAAAACTTATCAGTGCCAATGGTTTTCCTTTGGGAATGACAGGCAAACAATGCTCCATGGAGGACAGACCGAGACCCTGCCCCATGTGTGTGCTTATAAAAGAGGAAAAAATATTTATATTCTTTGGATTCTGTCTCCTGCTCATCACTGTATTGCTTGCTGCAATCATTTTCATACACAAGAAGAAACAAAGAAAACCGTACTGAGTCACATATCTGCAACTTCACAAAGGGACTCCCTGGGAGCTTGATGCTCCAGCTCATGTCGTTCTGTGCACGTCTGTACTTTTAGCTGCTTTGATACCATTTTTCATTACTGGATTTCCAATGCAAGAAAAAGAAGGGAAATGCAGCATTTCTCATGTTTGCATAAAAAAAGACAATATTAAAAGTTAAAGGAATGTGAGTTAGCTGTGTCAGTTAGTACACTCCAGTTCTGGGATGCTTCTGAAGTCTGAATGGGAGACACATTTGGTTTGCTGGGATAAAGGTACTCACAGAGGTTTCAAAATGGATATCAGAATGTCAATTCATTGTAAATTATTTACAAATTGATGACATCTAGGAATCAAATATTTTAAAGCAACATTTTAAACATATAAATTAAAAACAAAAAAATGTTGGCAGTGCGCAGAGGGTCAGCCAGCATCTGAAAGGGCAAGTTAGGTTCATGGTTTCAGTGAACTTTCATCAGAAATGCACAGTAAAGTGGGAGACCTAAAGCATGCAATCACTTCATGACATATAATCTACTTGTGGCCCATGTGTGCAAACTGCCCCAAATATCCTTTATTGAGGTGTTGAGGTGTTTATATTTACTGGTAGACGAAGCACATTCTAGAAGAGATGATAGTGATAATAGTGTAATATCCATGATTCAATGATCATCAACTGCATTACTTTTGTCATGCTAATCATGAACATTGATTACCATGGTTATATTGAAAGACCAGTAGGAAAAATGGCTACAACAATAATAACATAGTACAAAGCCCTTCTTATGGAAAATATTACATTTCCTAAGTGGGGATATTCATGATATTCCACAAAATTATGACTTGCATTATCAAAAAGGCTGACTGGCATCCCCAATAAATAGTGCCAGTTTTTAAGTTCGCCAATCTCAGGCACAATATTGCTTTAAAATATCCCATCTTCACAATCCCAATCAAAATTTGTGCAAACGGTTCACTTTTGTGATTTATGAGAGATGGGGAGGTATCTGAGAGTCAGCCAACAGTGGGACATGAAAGGCAGTTAGATCAAAGTAAAGCAAACATCATAAGATCATAACTATATTGGGCCATAAGAACATAAGAATTAGGAACAGGAGTAGGCCATCTAGCCCCTCGAGCCTGCTCTGCCATTCAAAAAGATCATGGCTGATCTGGCCGTGGACTCAGCTCCACTTACCCGCCCGCTCCCCATAACCCTTAATTCCCTTGTTGGTTAAAAATCTATCTATCTGTGATTTGAATACATTCAATGAGCTAGCCTCAACTGCTTCCTTGGGCAGAGAATTCCACAGATTCACAACCCTCTGGGAGAAGAAATTCCTTCTCAACTCGGTTTTAAATTGGCTCCCTCGTATTTTGAGGCTGTGCCCCCTAGTTCTAGTCTCCCCGACCAGTGGAAACAACCTCTCTGCCTCTATCTTGTCTATCCCTTTCAATTTTTTTAAATGTTTCTATAAGATCATCCCTCATCCATCTGAACTCCAACGAGTAAAGACCCAGTCTACTCAATCTATCATCATAAGGTAACCCCCTCATCTCTGGAATCAGCCTAGTGAATCATCTCTGTACCCCCTCCAAGGCTAGTATATCCTTCCTTAAGTAAGGTGACCAAAACGGCACGCAGTACTCCAGGTGCGGCCTCACCAATACCCTATACAGTTGCAGCAGGATCTCCCTGCTTTTGTACTCCATCCCTCTCGCAATGAAGGCCAACATTCCATTTGCCTTCCTGATTACCTGCTGCACCTGCAAACTAACTTTTTGGGATTCATGCACAAGGACCCCCAGGTCCCTCTGCACCGCAGCATGTTGTAATTTCTCCCCATTCAAATAATATTCCCTTTTACTGTTTATTTTTCCAAGGTGGATGACCTCACATTTTTCAACATTGTATTCCATCTGCCAAACCTTAGCCCATTCGCTTAACCTATATAAATCTCTTTGCAGCCTCTCTGTGTCCTCTACACAACCTGCTTTCCCACTAATCTTTGTGTCATCTGCAAATTTTGTTACACTACACTCTGTCCCCTCTTCCAGGTCATCTATGTATATTGTAAACAGTTGTGGTCCCAGCACCGATCCCTGTGGCACACCACTAACCACCGATTTCCAACCCGAAAAGGACCCATTTATCCCGACTCTCTGCTTTCTGTTAGCCAGCCAATTCTCGATCCGTGCTAATACATTTCCTCTGACTCTACATACCTTTATCTTCTGCAGTAACCTTTTGTGTGGCACCTTATCGAATGCCTTTTGGAAATCTAAATACATCACATCCATCGGTACACCTCTATCCACCATGCTCGTTATATCCTCAAAGAATTCCAGTAAATTAGTTAAACATGATTTCCCCTTCATGAATCCATGTTGCATCTGCTTGATTGCACTGTTCCTATCTAGATGTCCCGCTATCTCTTCCTTTATGATAGCTTCAAGCATTTTCCCCACTACAGATGTCAAACTAACCGGCCTATAGTTACCTGCCTTTTGTCTGCCCCCTTTTTTTAAACAGAGGCGTTACATTAACTGCTTTCCAATCCGCTGGTACCTCCCCAGAGTCCAGAGAATTTTGGTAGATTATAACGAATGCATCTGCTATAACTTTCGCCATCTCTTTTAATACCCTGAGATGCATTTCATCAGGACCAGGGGACTTGTCTACCTTGAGTCCCATTAGCCTGTCCAGCACTACCTCCCTAGTGATAGTGATTGTCTCAAGGTCCTCCCTTCCCACATTCCCGTGACCAGCAATTTTTGGCATGGTTTTTGTGTCTTCCACTGTGAAGACCGAAGCAAAATAATTGTTTAAGGTCTCAGCCATTTCCACATTTCCCATTATTAAATCCCCCTTCTCATCTTCTAAGGGACCAACATTTACTTTAGTAACCCTCTTCCGTTTTATATATCGGTAAAAGCTTTTACTATCTGTTTTTATGTTTTGCGCAAGTTTACTTTCGTAATCTATCTTTCCTTTCTTTATTGCTTTCTTAGTCATTCTTTGCTGTCGTTTAAAATTTTCCCAATCTTCTAGTTTCCCACTAACCTTGGCCACCTTATACGCATTGGTTTTTAATTTGATACTCTCCTTTATTTCCTTGGTTATCCACGGCTGGTTATCTCTTCTCTTACCACCCTTCTTTTTCACTGGAATTTATTTTTGTTGAACACTGTGAAAAAGCTCCTTAAAAGTCCTCCACTGTTCCTCAATTGTGCCACCGTTTAGTCTGTGTTCCCAGTCTACTTTAGCTAACTCTGCCCTCATCCCACTGTAGTCCCCTTTGTTTAAGCATAGTACGCTCGTTTGAGACACTACTTCCTCACCCTCAATCTGTATTACAAATTCAACCATACTGTGATCACTCATTCTGAGAGGATCTTTTACCAGGAGATCGTTTATTATTCCTGTCTCATTACACAGGACCAGATCTAAGATGGAGAGAAAGCAGGAAAGGTGTACTGAGGGAATGATCAGCCATGATTTATCGAATGGTGGTGCAGACTCGAAGGACCGAATGGCCAGTCCTGCACCTATTTTCTATGTTTCTATGTTTCTATTAAGATAGCTTGCTCCCTTGTAGGTTCTGTAACATACTGTTCTAAGAAACAATCCCGTATGCATTCTATGAATTCCTCCTCCAGGCTACCCCGTACGCTTTGATTTGACCAATCGATTTGTAGGTTAAAATCCCCCATGATTACTGCCGTTCCTTTTTCACATGCCTCTATTATTCCCTTGATTATTGTCCGCCCCACCGTGAAGTTATTATTTGGGGGCCTATAAACTACGCCCACCAGTGACTTTTTCCCCTTACTATCTTTAATCTCCACCCACAATGATTCAACATTTTGTTCATTCGAGCCAATATCATCTCTCACAACTGCCCTGATATCATCCTTTATTAACAGAGCTACCCCACCTCCTTTCCCTTCTTGTCTATCCTTCCAAATTGTCAGATACCCCTGTATGTTTAATTCCCAGTCTTGGCCACCCTGCAACCACGTTTCTGTAATGGCCACCATTTGTAATGATTTGTGCCGTCAACTCATTTACTTTATTTCGAATGCTGCGTGCATTTAGGCAGAGTGTTTTAATACTAGTTTTTAAACCATGATTTTTAGTTTTGACACCTCCTGCAGCCCCTTTATATTCATATATATTATCCCTTCCTATCACCTTGTGGTTTACCCTTACCCCAGTGCTACTCTGCTCTGTTGCCTCCTGCCTTTTGCATTCTTTCTTGGGGTCCTGTTCATCTGCGCTCTCACCCATTCTAACTAGCTCAGAGCCCTCTCCTGGATTGCGAACACTCCTCGCATTGAGGCACTGAGCTTTCAGGCTTGTCTTTTTATTACACTTTGACCCTTTAGAATTTTGCTGTACATTGGCCCTTTTTGTTTTTTGCCTTGGGTTTCTCTGCCCTCCACTTTTACTCATCTCCTTTCTGTCTTTTGCTTTTGTTTCCCTCTGTCTCCCTGCATTGGTTCCCATCCCCCTGCCATATTAGTTTAACTCCTCCCCAACAGCACTAGCAAACACTCCCCCTAGGACATTGGTTCCGGTCCTGCCCAGGTGCAGACCGTCCGGCTTGTACTGGTCCCATCTCCCCCAGAACCGGTTCCAATGCCCCAGGAATTTGTATCCCTCCCTGCTGCACCACTGCTCAAGCCACATATTCATCTGCGCTATCCTGCGATTCCTACTCTGACTAGCACGTGGCACTGGTAGTAATCCTGAGATTACTACTTTTGAGGTCCTACTTTTTAATTTAGCTCCTAGCTCCTTAAATTCGTCTCGTAGGACCTCATCCCTTTTTTTACCTATGTCGTTGGTACCAATGTGCACCACGACAACTGGCTGTTCTCCCTCCCTTTTCAGAATGTCCTGCACCCGCTCCGAGACATCCTTGACCCTTGCACCAGGGAGGCAACATACCATCCTGGAGTCTCGGTTGCGGCCACAGAAACGCCTATCTATTCCCCTTACAATTGAATCCCCTATCACTATCGCTCTCCCATTCTTTTTCCTGCCCTCTTGTGCAGCAGAGCCAGCCATGGTGCCATGAACTTGGCTGCTGCTGCCCTCCCCTGATGAGTCATCCCCCTCAACAGTACTCAAAGCAGTGTATCTGTTTTGCAGGGGGATGACCGCAAGGGACCCCTGCACTACCTTCCTTGCACTGCTCTTCCTGCTGGTCTTCCATTCCCTAGCTGGCTGTGGACCCTTCACCTGCGGTAAGACCAACTCGCTACACGTGCTACTCACGTCATTCTCAGTATCGTGGATGCTCCAGAGTTGATCCACTCTCAGCTCCAAATCCGCAACGCAGTCCATCAGGAGCTGGAGGCGGATACACTTCCTGCACACGTAGTCGTCAGGGACACCGGAAGTGTCCCTGAGTTCCCACATGGTACAGGAGGAGCATATCACGTGACCGAGCTCTTCTGCCATGACTTAACCCTTAGATACACTTAATTTGGCGACAACAATGTTAACAGGTTACTTACTGATATAAAAAAGAAAAAGAAAAGCTACTCACCTATCACCAGCCAATCACTTACCCCCTTTGGCTGTGACGTCACCTTTTGATTTCTTTCTACTTCTTTTTTGCTTTTTCTCCCGGCTGGAGCTGCACCAGCTGGGCCTTTATAGGCCTCACCAACGCCACGAACTCCGGCCTCTGACTGCCGCCGACTCTCGCTGCCGCTGGGCCTTTTGTAGGCCTCACCAACGCGATCAGAAGACAAGCAGAGAAGATCACCTGATTCATCCAGCCCAGCAATTGAAACAACTGAGGGCTCATCTTCATCCTAAATGTTGTTAGATTCACTCCCAGGGCTGGTTGTCATCTGAACTCACTCACCTTACTTCAGAGAATTGTTCATTTTTTACTGGTCTTCGAGGTGGAGTGCTAGTAAGAAACACACATTAGCATCTTTTCCTTTGTGTGTAAAGTTAAAGAGAAATTATTTTATTAGTTTGAATACTTCCGTTGATGGGAATATTTTTACATACATATGTACTTTATTTCTTATATCTTTATATCAGAATTTACCGTCTCTAGAAAATGTGATGTTTTAAAACTTTTATATTGTGGCGGATATATTTCTTTATATGAAGTAACATAAGTTATTATACCATCATTAAAATTTGTAATATGGTAAAATCTGTATTATGTACATTATCATTGATTTTCACTTTAATATGTTTATTGACACCTTCCTTAATTATTTGTTTTAAATCCACTTTTCCCTCCTTCTTTCCTGATGGACTTGTGCTGGATACAGTTCCATGGCTACCACGTGCCTTACCTTACCTAAGTGACTATTTGATCTGTATCAAGTCAACTAATCACAGCCTGGGTGGAAGCACAGGTGCTACAATTGGTCTCAGCGCCTCTCTGCTAGGGAGAGTGGAATAGGACTCATGGTTTCTGCTCATGATCGTGTGAGGACAGGAATGGACTTGACTGTGATGCTCTGCATGGGGAATAGCCTGCCACCACTGATTGTCTACGAGAATGGCCACATTACCTGTCAGGCGAGGAGGGGAGAAAATTGGAGGCGGAACTTCAGAAATAAATTAGTACTGGAAAAGAAATACTACTGGAGAAATTAATGGAACTGAAAGCCGATAAAGCTCCTGGACCTGATGGCCTACGTATTAAAAGAGGTGGCTATAGAGATAGTGGATGCATTGGTTGTCATCTTCCAAAGTTCCATAGATTCTAGAATGGTTCCCATGGATTGGAAGGTAACAAATGTAACCCCACTATTTAAGAAAGGAGGGAGAGAGAAAACGGGAACTACAGTCCAGTTAGCCTGACATCAGTCATATGGAAAATGCTAGAATCTATTATTAAGGACACTGTAACAGGGCACTTTGAAAATAATAATAGGATTGGGCAGAGTCAACACGGATTTATGAAAGGGAAATCATGTTGAAGTTTAAACTAGCAGGATGAGGGGGAACCAGTGGATGTTCAGAAGGCATTCGATAAGGTGCTACACAAGAGGTTATTAAACAAAATTAAGGCTAATGGGATTATGGGTAAAGAGTAATATATTAGCATAGATTAAGGATTGGTTAACAGACAGAAGACAAAGAGTAGGAATAAATGGGTCATTTTCGGGTTGGCAGGCTGTAACTCGTGGGATACTGCAAGGATCAGTGCTTGGGCCTTAGCTTTTCACAATCTATATCAATGATTTGGGATGATAGGACCAAATGTAATATATCCAAGTTTGCTGATGATACAAAGTTAGGTGGGAGTGTAAGTTGTGAAAAGCATCCAAAGAGATTTGAAGGGGTATAGACAGGCTAAGTGAATGGGAAAGAACATGGCAAATGGAATATAATGTGGAGAAATGTGAAGTTATCCACTTTGGTAGGTAAAATAGAAAAGTAGAGTATTTTTTAAATGGTGAGAGATTGGGAAATGTTGGTTTTCAGAGGGAGCTGGGTGTTCTTGTACACGGATCACTGAAAGTTAACATGCAGGTACAGCAGATGGTATGTTAGCCTTTATTATAAGAGGATTTGAGTGTAAAAGTAAAGACATCTTATGCAATTATATCGGGCCCTGGTGAGCACACCTGGAGTATTGTGATTTTGGTCTCCTTACCTAACGTTGCTGTTGGACTTTCTAGCTCGTTTTCATTTTGTTGCTTTAAACATCAGATTACACACACACTCAGTTGTAGTAATAATAATAACTTTTATTTATATAGCGCCTTTAACGTAGGAAAACGTCCCAAGGCGCTTCACAACAATTTTACAACACGTTAGATATTGACCATTGAGGGAAAGAGAGAAAAAGGCGGGAGAAGGAAGTGTAAAAAGAGGTTAAAGGCTTGGGTCTGAAGCGGCAGCCAAAATGCGCGCACAGATAGACACAAGCGAAAAACGAAATAAAAGATATTCTAATTACATTGTAAATAATACAATAAGGAGTATACAATAGTAAAATCAGTATAATAAAGATTAATTATAATTAAACAAAATTAAATAATATATACCATTATTATAAATTAAGTTAAAATTAGAAAATCAGCAATTGAAGCAAATTAAATCAGCTATTAGCTTTCTTTAAAATTCATTCCCTGTCCAGTGATTCAATTAATATGGAAGAACCAAGCACCTTCCTCCATCCTTGTGATGTCATAGAAACATAGAAAAACATAGAAAATAGGAGCAGTAGAAGACCATTCGGCCCTTCGAGTCTGCACCGCCATTCAATATGATCGTGGTTGATCATCTATCTCAACACCATATTCCCGCTTTTTCCACATACTCCTTGATGCCTTTTGTTTCTAGAAATCTATCTATCTCCCTCTTAAATATATTCAGTGGCTTGGCCTCCACAGCCTTCTGTGCTAGAAAATTCCCCAGGTTCACCATCCTCTGAGTGAAAAAATTTCTCCTCATCTCGGTCCTAAATTTCCTACCCCGTATCCTGAGACTGTGACCCCTTGTTCTAGACTTTCCAGCCAGGGAAAACATCCTCTCCGCATCCAGTCTATCCAACTCAGTCAGAATTTGATACGTTTCAATGAGATTCCCTCTCAATCTTCTAAACTTTAGTGAATACAGGCCTAGTCAACCCAATCTCTCCTCATACAACAGTCCTGCCATCCCAGGAATCAGTCTGGTGAACCTTTGCTGCACTCCCTCTATGGCAAGTATATCCTTTCTTAGGTAATGAGACCAAAACTGCACACAATACTCCAGGTGCGGTCTCACCAAGGCCCTGTATAACTGTAGTAAGACATCCTTGCTCCTGTACTCAAATCCTCTTGCAATGAAGGCCAACATACCATTTGCCTTCCTAACTGCTTGCTGCACCTGCATGTTTGCTTTCAATGACTGGTGTACAAGGACACCCAGGTCCCTCTGTACATCGACACTTCCCAAGCCATCACCATTTAAATAATACTTTGTCCTTATGTTTTTCCTACCAAAGTGGATAACTTCACATTTATCCACAATATACTGCATCTGCCATGTGTTTGCCCACTCACTCAACATATCTAAATCGCCTTGCTTTTTACTTCTCATTTTGTCCCCTTGACAGGTCTGTTGAGGCTCAAGGCTCAAAACTCACTCCAGCTCCTCCAGGTTTGCGCGGCCTCCGTTGTCAAGGAGCAGTTTTTTTTTTCAAACTCCCTCCAGCTGCTCCAGGCTCAGGCAGGATCCAGTCTTTAATAAAACTTCATACTGCACAAAAACCAGTATGAAAGTTACCGAGACATACACTTCACAAAACCAAAGCATGCTACCTACTCTTACACCACACAAGTTCTGTTTTCCAGTGTCTCTGCTAAAACAGTGTTCTCTCACATCTCGTGTATAAAATCAGGTCTTTGAACTTTATATTCCATACATACTATCAATAAATCATGGTACATCAAAAATACATACGATACTAACAGAATGACAATATAAGCTAAACAACCAGCTACCCAACGTCCTGAAATCAGGTCACATTGCCGCAATCAACTCCTGCCATGAATTTTATTACTATAACACACAGGTGATCAAATTGACACAATCAAATGGCTGAATGACTCTCATACATTCTAGCATATTCTTTCCTGTGGAGTCATACTCTGCTTTGATCTAAATTTCAATTTACAATCCATACTCATCAGAATAGCTGCTTGAACTTTTAACCCAGCATATGTCATCTCACAGACTGCGCCGAAAGCGAGGTATTCAGAAAATATGGGCTTTTGGTCCTGTTGTGTATCTGTAAAGCATGCACTCCCATGTTCCGCCACCAGGGGGCTCATCCCCTGAAGTCCCAAGGGATCCCAGCATCCCTTGGGAGCACTGTATATAAGCCGGCCCCCAAGGCCTGTTCCTCACTCTGGAGAGTCTTATTAAAGACTGAGGTCACTGCTACTTTAACTGTTACTTTAGCCTCCCTGTGTGCAGCCTCATCTGTGTTAGGAACACAATAACTGCCGACGAGAATACGAATCCAAAAACACAAAGATACAGCAAACTGTGGGCATCCTGGAGAAGTTCCCGGAGGGTGAGGACTGGGAAACCTATGTCGAATGGCTAGACCAGTACTTTGTAGCCAATGAGCTGGACGGAGAAGGAAGCGCTGCAAAAAAGAGAGCGGTCCTCCTCACAGTCTGCGGGGCACCGATCTACACCCTCATGAAGAATCTTCTGGCTCCAGTGAAACCCACAGATAAGTCGTATGAGGAGCTGTGTACACTGGTTTGGGAGCATCTTAACCCGAGGGAGAGCGTGCTGATGGCAAGGTATCGGTTCTACACATGCCAGCGATCTGAAGGTCAGGATGTGGCGAGCTACGTCGCCGAGCTAAGGTGACTTGCAGGACAATGTGAGTTTGATGGCTACCTGGAGCAAATGCTCAGAGACTTTTTTGTACTGGGCATTGGCCACGAGACCATCCTACGAAAACTTTTGACTGTAGAGACATCGACCCTCAGTAAGGCCATGGCGATAGCACAGACATTTATGTCCACCAGTGATAACACCAAACTAATCTCTCAGCACACAAGTGCTAGCAATGTTCATAAATTAACTGGAAGTGTGTTTGTGAACAGAAATGTACAGGGCAGAACCCACGAGTCTGCAACAGCCAGCAGGCCTCAGGTGACCCAGATGACTCAGAGTCCCCAACAAATGCAAGGCAATTCACACCTTGTTGGTGTTGTGGAGGCTTCCATTCAGCCTATTCATGTTGCTTCAAAGGGTATGTTTGCAAGAGCTGTGGAACAATGGGGCACCTCCAACGAGCTTGCAAACGAGCTGCAAGCTCTGCAAAACCTGCTAACAGCCACGTGGCAGAGGAAGATCGGTCCATGGTGGATCAAAGCAATTTCGAGCCTCAGAGAGAGGAGGCAGATGCTGAAGTACATGGGGTGCACACATTTTCGACGAAATGTCCACCTATAATGCGAAATGTAAAATTGAATGGCTTACCCGTAGCCATGGAACTGGACACTGGCGCAAGCCAATCCACCATGAGTAAAAAGATGTTTGAGAGACTGTGGTGCAACCAGGCACTCAGACCAGCACTGAGCCCCATCCACACGAAACTGAGAACATACACCAAAGAGCTTATCACTGTCCTGGGCAGCGCCATGGTCAAGGTCACCTACGAGGGCACAGTGCATGAACTGCCACTCTGGATTGTCCCGGGCGATGGCCCCACACTGCTTGGAAGGAGCTGGCTGGGCAAAATCCGACGAAACTGGGATGACATCCGAGCGCTATCATATGTCGATGAGCCCTCATGTACCCAGGTCCTTAACAAATTTCCTTCCCTTTTTGAGCCAGGCATTGGAAACTTTTCCGGGGCGAAGGTGCGGATCCACTTGGTCCCAGAGGCACAACCCATTCACCACAAGGCGCGAGCGGTACCTCACATGATGAGGGAGAGAGTGGAAATCGAGCTGGACAGGCTGCAACGCGAGGGCATTATCTCCCCAGTGGAATTCAGCGAGTGGGCCAGCCCGATTGTTCCAGTACTCAAAAGTGATGGCATGGTCAGGATTTGCAGCGATTACAAAGTAACTATTAATCGTTTCTCGCTACAAGACCAATACCCGCTACCTAAGGCAGACAACCTATTTGCGACGCTGGCAGGAGGCAAGACGTTCACCTCGCCTAACCTGTCTTTGGCCTACATGACGCAGGAGCTGGAGGAGTCTTTGAAGGGCCTCACCTGCATCAATACGCACAAGGGACTATTCATCTACAACAGATGCCCGTTTGGAATTCGGTCGACTGCAGCGATCTTCCAGAGAAACATGGAGAGCCTACTCAAGTCAGTACCACACACAGTGGTCTTTCAATATGACATATTGGTCACGGGTCGGGAGACGGCCGAGCACCTACAAAACCTGGAGGAGGTCCTCCAGCGATTGGATCGTGTAGGGCTGCGGCTGAAGAGGTCGAAATGCGTCTTCATAGCAACAGAAGTGGAGTTTTGGGGGAGAAAGATCACGGTGGACGGCATTCGGTCCACAGATGCCAAGACAGAGGCTATCAGGAACGCGCCCAGGCCACAGAACGTCACGGAGCTGCGGTCGTTCCTGGGACTCCTCAACTATTTTGGTAAATTCCTACCGGGGTTAAGCACCCTTTTAGAGCCCTTACATGTGTTATTGCGCAAAGGTGAGAACTGGGTATGGGAAAAAAAACCAAGTAATTGCTTTTGAGAAAGCCAGAAACATTTTATGCTCCAACAAGCTGCTTGTATTGTATAACCCGTGTATTACAACAAGCTAACGTTGTGGGGAAGTTGCAACCTGTCGCCTATGCTTCCAGGAGCTTGTCGAAGGCTGAGAGGGCCTACAGCATGATTGAGAAAGAGGCATTAGCATGTGTGTTCGGGGTAAAGAAATTGCATCAGTATCTGCTTGGACTCAAATTTGAGCTGTAAACCGATCACAAGCCCCTCACATCCCTATTCGCTGAAAACAAGGGGATAAATATTAATGCCTCAGCCCGCATACAAAGGTGGGCACTTGCGCTATCAGCGTATAACTATACCATCCGCCACATGCCAGGCACCGAGAACTGTGCGGATGCTCTCAGTTGGCTACCATTGCCTAACACGGGAGTGAAAATGGCGCAGCCTGCAAACTTGTTGATGGTGGTGCAGCCCGCAGACTTGTTGATGGTCATGGAAGCATTTGAAAATGATGAATCACCTGTCATGGCCCGCCAGATTAGGACTTGGACCAGCCAAGACCCTCTGCTGTCCTAGTAAAAAACTGTGTACTTCATGGGAGCTGGGCCAGCATCCCCGTTGAAATGCAAAAGCCAATCAAGCTATTCCAGCGGCGAAAGGAGGAGCTGTCCATTCAGGCAGATTGCCTGTTGTGTGGTAACCGCGTAGTGCTACCAAAAAAGGGCAGGGAGATGTTCATCTCAGATCTCCACAGCACACACCCGGGTATAGTAATAATGAAAGCGATAGCCAGATCCCATGTGTGGTGGCCCGGTATCAACTCTGACTTAGAGTCCTGTGTACGGCAATGCAGCGTTATGTGCTCAGTTGAGCAATGCGCCCAGAGAGGCACCACTATGTTTGTGGTCCTGGCCCTCCAGACCATGGTCAAGGATCCATGTCGACTATGCGGGCCCGTTGCTCGGTAAAATGTTCCTGGTGGTGGTGGATGCTTTTTCAAAATGGATTGAATGTGAAATAATGTCGGGAAGCACTGCCACCGCCACCATTGAAAGCCTGAGGGCTGTGTTTGGCACCCACGGCCTGCCTGACATACTGGTCAGTGACAACGGGCCGTGTTTCACCAGTGCCGAATTTAAAGAACTCATGACCTGCAATGGGATCAAACATGTCACCTCGGCCCCGTTTAAACCAGCCTCCAATGGGCAGGCAGAGCGGGCAGTACAAACAGAGCCTTAAACGAGTCACAGAAGGCTCACTCCAAACCCGCCTGTCCCGAGTATTGCTCAGCTACCGCACGAGACCCCACTCTCTCACAGGGGTGCTCCCGGCTGAGCTACTCATGAAAAGGACACTTAAAACCAGACTCTCGCTGGTTCACCCCAACCTGCATGATCAGGTAGAGAGCAGGCAGCAGCAACAAAATGTAAACGATGGTCGCGCCACTGTGTCATGGGAAATTGATCTGAATGACCCTGTGTATGTGCTAAACTATGGACATGGTCCCAAGTGGATCGCGGGCTCGGTGATAGCTAAAGAAGGGAATAGGGCGTTTGTTGTCAAACTAGACAATGGACAAATTTGCAGAAAGCAACTGGACCAAATGAGGCTGCGGTTCACAGACTGCCCTGAACAACCAACAGCAGACACCACCTTTTTCGAGCCCACAACACACACCCAAAGGATCAACGACACCACCCCGGACCAGGAAACCAAACCCATCACGCCCAACAGCCCAGCAAGGCCAGGCTCACCAAGCAGCCCTCCAGGGCCAACAACGCGTCAGCCCAGCGAGGGCACAGCCAACACACCAGAATTTGTATCGAGGCGGTCCACCAGGGAAAGAAAGGCTCCCGACCACCTCACCTTGTAAATAGTTTTCACTTTGACTTTGGGGGGTGGGGGGGGGGGGGGAGTGATGTTGTGTATCTGTAAAGCATGCACTCACATGTTCCGCCACCAGGAAGCTCATCCCCTGAAGTCCCAAGGGATCCCAGCAACCCTTGGGAGCACTGTATATGTATGGTATGTTGCCTCCCTGGTGCAAGGGTCAAGGATGTTTCGGAGAGGCTGCAGAGCATTCTGGAGAGGGAGGGTGAACAGCCAGTTGTCGTGCTACATGTAGGTACCAACAATATAGGTAAGAAGTGGGAAGAGGTCCTACAAGCTGAATTTAGGGAGCTAGGAGTTAAATTAAAAAGTAGGACCTCAAAGGTAGTAATCTCTGGATTGCTACCAGTGTCATGTGCTAATCAGAGTAGAGGGACAAGGATAGTTAGAATAAATACGTGGCTTGAGCAGTGGTGCAAGAGGGAGGGATTCAAATTCCTGGGGCATTGGAACCAGTTCTGGGGGAAGTGGGACCTGCACAAAAGGGACGGTCTGCACTTGGGCAGGACTGGAACTGATGTCCTCGGGGTAACATTTGCTAATGCAGTTCGGGAGTGTTTAAACTAATATGGCAGGGGAATTGGAACCTATGCAGCGAGACAGGGCGAAGTAATATGGAGTCAGAAACAGATGGTAGAAAGGTAAAAAGCAACAGTGGAAGGCCGAGTAAACAAAGGCAAGAACAAAAAGGGCCACACTACATCATAATTCTAAAAGGACAAAGGGTGTTAGAAAAAGAAGTCTGAAGGCTTTGTGTCTTAATGCAAGGAGTATCCATAATAAGGTGGATGAATTACCTGTGCAAATAGATGTTAACAGATATGATGTGATTGGGATTACAGAGACGTGGCTCCAGGATGATCAGGGCTGGGAACTCAACATCCAAGAGTATTCAACATTCAGGAAGGATAGAATAAAAGGAAAAGGAGGTGGGGTAGCATTGCTGGTTAAAGAGGAGATTAATGCAATAGTTAGGAAGGACATTAGCTTGGATGATGTGGAATCTATATGGGTAGAGCTGCAGAACACCAAAGGGCAAAAAACGTTAGTGGGAGTTATGTACAGACCTCCAAACAGTAGTAGTGATGTTGGGGAGGGCATCAAACAGGAAATTAGGGGTGCATGCAATAAAGGTGCAGCAGTTATCATGGATGACTTTAATATGCATATAGATTGGGCTAACCAAATTGGAAGCAATACGGTGGAGAAGGATTTCCTGGAGTGCATAAGGGATGGTTTTCTAGACTAATATGTCGAGGAACCAACTAGGTGGGAGGCCATCTTAGACTGGGTGTTGTGTAATGAGAGAGGATTAATTAGCAATCTCGTTGTGCAAGACCCCTTGGGGAAGAGTGACCATAATATGGTGGAATTCTACATTAGGATGGAGAATGAAACAGTTAATTCAGAGACCATGGTCCAGAACTTAAAGAAGGGTAACTTTGAAGGTATGAGGCGTGAATTGGCTAGGATAGATTGGCGAATGATACTTAAGGGGTTGACTGTGGATGGGCAATGGCAGACATTTAGAGACCGCATGGATGAACTACAACAACTGTACATTCCTGTCTGGCGTAAAAATAAAAAAGGGATGGTGGCTCAACCGTGGCTATCAAGGGAAATCAGGTATAGTATTAAATCCAGGGAAGTGGCATACAAATTGGCCAGAAATAGCAACGAACCCGGGGACTGGGAGAAATTTAGAACTCAGCAGAGGAGGACAAAGGGTTTGATTAGGGCAGGGAAAATAGAGTACAAGAGGAAGCTTGCAGGCAACATTGAAACAGACAGCAAAAGCTTCTATAGTTATGTCAAGAGAAAAAGGTTAGTAAAGACAAACGTAGATCCCCTGCAGTCAGAATCAGGGGAAGTCATAACGGGGAACAAAGAAATGGCAGACCAATTGAACAAGTACTTTGGTTCGGTATTCACTAAGGAGGACACAAACAACCTTCTGGATATAAAAGAGGTCAGAGGGTCTAGTAAGGAGGAGGAACTGAGGGAAATCCCTATTAGTCGGGAAATTGTGTTGGGGAAATTGATGGAATTGAAGGCCGATAAATCCCCAGGGCCTGATGGTCTGCATTCCAGAGTACTTAAGGAGGTGGCCTCAGAAATAGTGGATGCATTGACAGTCATTTTCCAACATTCCACAGACTCTGGATCAGTTCCTATGGAGTGGAGGGTAGCCAATGTAACCCCACTTTTTAAAAAAGGAGGGAGAGAGAAAACAGGGAATTATAGACCGATCAGCCTGACATCGGTAGTGGGTAAAATGCTGGAATCAATTATTAAGGATGTCATAGCAGCGCATTTGGAAAGAGGTGACATGAAAGGTCCATGGATTTGTGAAAGGGAAATCATGCTTGACAAATCATCTGGAATTTTTTGAGGATCTTTCTAGTCGAGTGGACAAGGGAGAACCAGTTGATGTGGTGTATTTGGACTTTCAGAAGGCTTTCGACAAGGTCCCACACAATAGATTAATGTGCAAAGTTAAAGCACATGGGATTGGGGGTAGTGTGCTGACGTGGATTGAGAACTGGTTGTCAGACAGGAAGCAAAGAGTAGGAGTAAATGGGTACTTTTCAGAATGGCAGGCAGTGACTAGTGGGGTACCGCAAAGTTCTGTGCTGGGGCCCCAGTTGTTTACATTGTACATTAATGATTTAGACGAGGGGATTAAATGTAGTATCTCCAAATTTGCGGATGACACTAAGTTGGGTGGCAGTGTGAGCTGCGAGGAGGATGCTATGAGGCTGCAGAGTGACTTGGATAGGTTAGGTGAGTGGGCAAATGCATGGCAGATGAAGTACAATGTGGATAAATGTGAGGTTATCCACTTTGGTGGTAAAAACAGAGAGACAGACTATTATCTGAATGGTGACAGATTAGGAAAAGGGGAGGTGCAACGAGACCTGGGTGTCATGGTGCATCAGTCATTGAAATTGGCATGCAGGTACAGCAGGCGGTTAAGAAAGCAAATGGCATGTTGGCCTGCATAGCGAGGGGATTTGAGTACGGGGCAGGGAGGTGTTGCTACAGTTGTACAGGGCCTTGGTGAGGCCACACCTGGAGTATTGTGTACAGTTTTGGTCTCCTAACTTGAGGAAGGACATTCTTGGTATTGAGGGAGTGCAGCGAAGGTTCACCAGACTGATTCCCGGGATGGCAGGACTGACATATAAAGAAAGATTGGATCAACTGGGCTTGTATTCACTGGAGTTCAGAAGAATGAGAGGGGATCTCATAGAAAAATTTAAAATTCTGATGGGTTTAGACAGGTTAGATGCAGGAAGAATGTTCCCAATGTTGGGGAAGTCCAGAATCAAGGGTCACAGTCTAAGGATAAGGGGTAAGCCATTTAGGGCCAAGATGAGGAGAAACTTCTTCACCCAGAGAGTGGTGAACCTGTGAAATTCTCTACCACAGAAAGTTGTTGAGGCTAATTCACTAAATATGTTCAAAAAGGAGTTAGCTGTAGTAGTTCCTACTAGGGGGATCAAGGGGTATGGCGAGAAAGCAGGAATGGGGTACTGAAGTTGCATGTTCAGCCATGAATGGCGGTGCAGGCTCGAAGGGCCGAATGGCCTACTCCTGCACCTATTTTCTATGTTTCTATGTTTCTATATAATCCGGCCCCTAAGGCCTGTTCCTCACTCTGCAGTGTCTTATTAAAGACTGAGGTCACTGTTACTTTAACCTCCCTGTGTGCAGCCTCATCTGTGTTAGAAACACAATAGGTCCCACATCAACCCAATTCTTCTCTTTGTCTCTCTGCCAGACCTTATCTGGGATTTTTTTGTCTCGTCACTTTAGCTTGTTCAACAGAATTGTCCAGTTCTAGTCAGTGTTTTCGAATACGCCTTGCGTAGTAAATGAAATTACCAGTACAATTAACTGAAACAGCACCAGCATAAGAATTGGGTGTATCCTTGTGTTCATCACACCAGTTGCCATCAGACTCCATCGGACCAACGACTCCCACCAGCTCACATGTACAATTTGATCCAAAGTCGTTCGAACGTTCTTAATTTCAGCAGTGTGATGGTTAATGTCCACAACAATTGCTTGTTTCAAATTCCGTAGCTGTTGAAACCTTGTACTCTATTTGCGCATCTCCTTCTTTCAAATAGCAGCACGATTCGGCTCGAAGTAGGGTTGCTGCAAACTCAGATTCTCAGGATGCCATTTTTAAATCCGTTGGTCTGTGATAACTTTGTGTTGATAGAATTGTAAATTACCACACTCCACAATTAGAAGAGATTGATTAGGATAATAAGATCCAACATCCAGACACATATATATTTGTTGCTGGTCATTAGTAAAACAAAACCATTACAAGGATTCACTTTATGCACACACAATCGCCCAAACCCCTTATTCAGAATTATGGATTTGTTTAATCGCCGAATTTCAACATTACATGAGAGAGATCTTTCATACAAGATGTTAAATTACCATCGCACTGATGGATATTATCACACACATACTTGTCATCAACCTTTCGACAAAATCTCATCAATTTTAGTGTAGCTCCGAGTAGCTTTGTTATATAGAACGTACATCGGGCTCTCAGTAGCTCTCATTGTAATGTTGTCACTCAGATAACCAAAATTTACAACGGGAAGTGCAACTTTCTGGATGCCATTACATGGATACAGGGAAACAAATAAACAACCACCAAACTGACAATCTCCCAAGTGAGCCTTATCCCATTCAGGCCCAAATGGCCCCTGGGTCGTTCGAGTCAAGACCAGTGACCAATTCTGAAGGAATAAGGCTCGCATGATATTCCTTACTAATTCATTCAGACTCAACTGCACATTTTGGCAAAGGCTAGCCCATGCTGCCGCATTTAATCCCTGCAGTGTTAAATTCCCTAATGCTATCAGGACTGAGAGCATATTCCGGTTGAAATTAATTGTGTCATTTGTCAGGACCTTCCAGTCCTCTGTCATCAGAATCGCGTGTGCCCATTCCCTTGTTGGGTCATTGCCAATAGTTTATTCCTAAGAATCTCGACATCCATTGAATTTAATAATCCCGTGCCGACCCTTATGGATCCCAAGATAGTATCAAATAATTCTCTTTTTTGTCGGTGCCAAGAGGTGAACTACGTCTTCTGAAAAGACACCCCATTTTTAATATAATCAGAGCACTCTGGGTACGTCTGAGCAACCGTGGTAGAATTGGGGACAAATTAAAAAGTGGTCATTCTTAACTGAGCTTCTAGAATAACACAGATTGGGTGATTGAGTTGTACCTGCAGAGGGCCAGCTGGCTGCCACACAGCCTGATTACTCACCCCTAAGATTAATATTCGCCTAATCTACCCGACACATTGTGGGAATGTGTTCAATGTCAATTGACCGATGCCCAACTAGGATCGTGTAATGTTTACAAATGACACCATAATGGAGTTGGAAGTCACATTTACACACATACCTGCCCCTTCTCCCAAAAGGCCCTGTGCCGTGCTAAACCGAGAATCAGATTATACACAACATAATTTACCATGGTGCATTGTCTGATTCATCCCATTTTGAGTTCCAGCTGGACCAAGCTGACACTCTCAGACCAGCTCCATGTCACATTTACAGGACGTCCCAGGAAGACACTAAGTATCAGGTTGCTCGTCGAGATATTGCATCCGTCCGAAGGGGTAGCACATTTGTAACTCAAAAGTCCAGACCTCGCCCACAGCCCTAACCACCAATTCACACACCGTCTCATAGTTCTCCATCCTGAAAGGGTAAACACATGACAGCAAAAACGCATAACCCAACATTATCCGCCTCCCCACTTCATTCATGACATTAATCTGTGTGCTCCACTGTTTTCCAAAAAAACTTCAGTTGCATCGCACTTTTCTAGACAAATGCGGTACCCATCTGGATCAAATACACAGAGGAACTCAATTTATCGATTACTTTGTAGGGCCCATCCCAATCTCCCTTGTGGAATTTTTTCCTCTTCCAGTCTTTTGCCTCTTCCAGTCTTTCCAGAGGATTCTAAATATGTGGAGTTCGCTGCTTCAGAGAGCTGTGGAAGCTGGGACATTGAATAAATTTAAGACAGAAATAGACAGTTTCTTAAATGATAAGGGGACAAGAGGTTATGGGGAGTGGGCAGGGAAGTGGACCAGAGTCCATGATCGGATCAGCCGTGGTCATATTAAATGGTGGAGCAGGCTCAAGGGGGCGTATGGCCTACTCCTACTCCTATTTCTTATGTTCTTATGTTCTTATAACCTGATCACTGACCCGATAAGCACAAAGGTCAGCCTTTTGATCAAATTCCTTTTTCATGCAAGCTGCCTGCTCAGCATCAATGTGTCCTGCCAAGCCATTAATCAAATGTAGGTGCCTCTGGAGCGAGGTGACCTACTCCTCCGTCACAAGGGTGGATGCCAGGCTCGACTCGATAGGTACAAACTGGTTCTCCCACATTGGCATGGATTGGCCAAACAAGGCCTCATATGGTCATATCCCAATCATTCGATTCACCTGGGAACTCACTCGTATGAGTACGAATGGTAAAAGATTAACCCAATCTCCTCTAGCATGATCACATCCTTTGGATAACTTAGCTTTAAGAGTGCAATTCATGCATTCCACCTGCCCAGCGGTCTGGCAATGATATGGAATATGAAATTGGCGTGGGAGTCCCAGGAATTCATTTAACTCGTTGAACACTTTCCCGACAAAGGCTGGGCCATTGTCTGAACCAATCACCTGTGGCAATCCCACCACACAAAGATTTCCTATGCTAATACCCTAACAGCTGTGGCACTGGTCTGGTTGGCTGTAGGGAATCCCTCCACCTACCGAGTGAATCTGTCCACCACAAACAACAAAAACCTTTTCTTACGAGCTGCAGGGAGAGGTCCAACAGAATCAATCTGAATCCGTTCCCACGGCCCCTATGAGCTTGCTGCAATAGCACCCCCTTTGATTAGTAGCGAGCGGGATCTTGCTGTGCACAAGTTAAACATAGCTGTATATGTGCAGCTACATCGCATTTTAATCCCGGCTGCCAGGCGAATTCCATTAACCATGAAACTGCCTCCTCTACTTTTGACTGCCCCCTGAGCCATGTATCCATGACAGGAGAAGTCTCCTAACAAGTTCAGGAACCAGCCACACCCACTGGCCCTCCTCTACTTCTAACATAACCATATCATGCAGGACCTGTGTTTTATACCCCATAGGGTCCCTGGACCCTCAAACATCGGGCTACCTCTGGATCGCAGCATTGCATATCTCCAAATGGATTATGCTCTGGTTTGCACGATTAAAGTTGATGTCCCTTTATTACAGGCCATTGAAGTCTCTTTTGGCCATAATGGACCTTCGATAACCACTGTCTTGGCTTTCTTATCAACCACCACAATCCCCGATGTCAGAACGGAGCTCTGATTCTGTTTACTCACGAGTGCTTTAACCTTAACCATTCGGATTTTTCCACCTTTGCTAACAGCTGTGACACGTAAAAGTTTCCAAAACTGTTTATGCTTAATATCTGACCCATCGGTTGCCATAAAGCTGGTGCGAGCTCGCCACTCTAAAGTGAGTAGAGCGCCCTTAACTACGTAATATGAATCTACAACAACCGTAATATCTTGATTAGTGTTGAAGACTTCGACCACCAAGTGTACAAGGGCCATTAGTTCCAATCTGCGCGCCCCCATTTTTAACCCTGAATCCTGCTGGACCTGGCCCTACGTAATAAGAGCACCTGCAAGCCCCATGTGACGGCTACCATCCTGAATAAAAGAATTAACATCTAAAAACCAGGCCATTTATGCTTCAACTGCACGACTCTCTACAAACACTGGATGTACTGCAAGGGCTGTGAGTGCTTCACATTCATGCGGTTCACCCATCATAAGGCCCACAACCTCCGTGTGAGGCTTTTTAGCCCTTCAAACATAACATTAGCAGACAGGAGAGTGCACATCCAGGACAGAATCCATACGCTGGAAACAGCACTCAAATGAATGTTACTACCTCTCATTGGGCTCAAGTTTGCCCCCAGGGTTATAACGGCACATCTCCGTGTGGTGCGCCGACTTGTTAGAACAGAAACACGCCTATTATTTAACTTGGTATTCTCCCCTCCGTCTGGTCGATCTCGGCCCTTGGCGCAGCACAGCAGAATGCATGGCGGGCGGAGCCAGGTCCCAGCGCTGAAAACAGTGCCGGGACCTCTGCACATGCACACTACAATGTGCGCGCATGTGCAGTAGCTCCTCGCAGCCCAAATCTGTGCAGGCTGCGTGGGAGGGGCCCGAAGCACCCCGCCCCTAGCCCTGGCTGAATGGGCTCACCAGGCATTGAAGATCGGGACTCGGGCTTCCCTCCGGTTCAGCTCCCACCCCTCCCTCCCTCCCGTTCAGCTGCCCCCCCCTTCCTCCCTCCCGTTCAGCTTCCCTCCCTCCCTCCTGTTCAGCTACCCCCCCATCCCGTTCAACTCCCCCCTCCCTCCCTCCCGTTCAGCTGCTTCCCCTCCCTCCCTCCCGTTCAACTCCCCCGCCTCCCTCCCTCCGGTTCAGCTCCCTCCCGTTCAACTGCCCCCCCTCCCTCCCTCCCATTCAACTCTCACCCCTCCCTCCCTCCCGTTCAGCTCCCCCCCTCCCTCCCTCCTGTTCAGCTCCCTCCCCCATCCTGTTCAGCTTCCCTCCCGTTCAGCCTCCATCCCTCCCTCCTGTTCAGCCTTTCCCCCTCCTCCCCCCTCCTCTCCTTCCCCTCGCTCCCCCCTCCTCTCTCGCCCCTCTCCCCCACGTCATCGACGGGGCCCGCCCGGCATCTCGCAGGGGGTGGGCCCCGCCCAAAGTGTCGTCGTCAGCGGCCCGGCCTTTTGTTCGTCGTTGTCGGTGGGGCCCGTTCAGCCTCACCCCCCACCCCCCGTTCAGCCTCCTCCCCCCCCACCCCATCATTCAGCCTTCCCCCTCCCCCTGTTCGGCCTCCTCCTCCCCCCCCAATTCAGCCTCCCCCCTCCCCTTCTCTCCCACTCCCTCCTATTCTCTTCCCCCTGCTCTCTCTCTCCCCCCTCCTCTCTCCCCCCTCCCTCCTCCTCTCTCCCCCCCTCCTCTCTCCCCCCTTCCCCCTCCTCTATCTCTCCCCCCTCCTCTCTCCCCCTCCTCTCTCTCTCCCCCTCCTCTCTCCCCCCTCCTCTCACCTCACCTCCTCCTCTCCCCCCTCCTCTCACCTCACCTCCTCCTCGCTCCCCCCTCCTCCTCGCTCCCCTCTCCTTCCCTCCCCCTCCTCTCTCCCCCTCCTCTCTCCCCCTCCTGTCACCCCACCTCCTCCTCTCTCCCCTCCCCCTCCCTCCCCCTCTCTCTCCCCCTCCGCTCTCCCCTTCTCTCCCCCTCATCTCCCCCCACCCTCCCCCCTCTCTCCCCCCACCACTCTCCCTAATCCCCCCGCTCCCCACACCCCTCACTGTCAGAAACACAGAGAGACACTGACAGAGACAGAGAGAGAGACACTGGGGGGGGGGGGGGGAGGGACGTCCCAGCATGCCGTTGGAGGGCTCCCGGTGCTGCAGTAGACAAGTAGAAACTTAATTTTTTATTTATTGATTGATTTTTAAAAATTTTTTACATTTTTTAATTTTTTCTTATTGATTTATTTATCATTTATTATTGATGATGGCTCTTTATTTGTAAAAGTGAAGTGTTTAATGTCTGTAAACTTCCCTCCCCTGCCCTGTCTCTCGTTCCCTATGCCTGATTTATAACGTAGGCAAGGTTTTTCTGAGCGTACAAAAATCTACACTTACTCCATTCTAAGTTAATTTGGAGTAAGTTTTCGCTGCCTAAACTTGCAAAACAGGTGTAAGTGGCTGGACACGCCCCCTTTTGAAAAAAACATTTGTTCTAAAATGAAACTATTCCAACTCACTAGAACTGGAGCAAACTAAATGCCGTGAATTGCAATTTCTAAGATGCTCCATTCTAAACTAGTTGCTCCAAAAAAATAGAAGCAACTCAGGCCAAAACTTGAGCCCATTAACTGTAGTGGATCGTGGTGGGAGCGCAAAATGACAGTTTGATCCGCGGTCAGATATTTGATTTTGACAATACTCCAATGATTAGCCAACGTGTTTTTTTCACTCGGGCCGAATTTAATCTGCGGGGACTGCAATACTCTGCTCAAGTAGGCAACTGGGCGCTCCTGAGATCCCACAACCTGCACAACGACAGCTGCGATAGTCAGATCAGAAGCCAAGGAGTAAATGGCAAAAGGTTTGTGCATGTCTGGGACAATCAGTGTTGGTGCACTACTGAGCAGCTGTTTCAGACGTGTTATAGTAGCAGTATGCTCCTCCGTCCAGTTAAGAGGGGCTGTGCAACAACTGTTGGAGCGGCTCAATGATTCATGCAGTCGGGAACAAACTCTCTACGAAACCCGGTGAGTCCCAAGGATTGCACCGCCTTATGGTCAGTGGGGAGGGGTCATTTTAATAGTTGGCTGACCCGATCCTGCACAATGGTCTTCCCCTCGATCCCCAACTGAACACCCAGATATACAGCTCATGGATTGCCCAATTGAGCTTTACTGAGATTACACAGCAAACCTTCCTCTAACAACATCTGGAGTACATACCAGACCTCAGTCTCATGTTGCTCCACAGATGAAGACTGGATCAATATATCATCTGCATACTGAATAATTTGATCCCTAAAGGGAATACGGTCGAAAGCACGTTTCACCACCGCGTGAAAGATCACAGGTGCATCACAGTACCCCTGTGGCAAAACATTCCAGCAGTACTGCACTCCAGCCACAGTAAAGGCAGTGCGATACTAACTGTCTGGATATAAGGGGAGGGACCAGGAGCCATTAGTGATGTCCAGAACCGTGAATCATTTTGATTCCGGATCCAAACGCGGCACCATTTCAGGAAAAGCAGCAACCACCGGTGTCACTCGCTTAGAAACTTTGTTTAGTTCCCGATAATCCACAGTGAAACGCCATGTCCCGTCAGGCTTTTGAACAGGCCATATGGGCATTGAACATGGGGAGCTGCAAGTTCGAATCAAGCCTTTGTCTAACAGTCCCTGTATGGTCTTGGCAATTGCTCCTTGCGCGTCTGGAGGAATGGGGCACTGTCTCTGCGGAGGGGCACCCCTCCCTCCAGGACCAGCTCAACCTTCACTTGTCCAGTGGCCAAAGAGTGGGGTGCCCATACTGCCAACAAGAGTCCCCAATCTGATCCCTAATCCATGGGGAGAGGGGCTGGTTCCTTTGGACTCACTGGCATAACGGGACGAACCGCATTAGCCATTGACACTGTAGCCAGCTCGTTTCCTGATTCTGTTTCCCACAGCTGCATATTTACCAGATCAGCAATTGCTCCTAACTGTGTAAGGGTTGGTGTTCTCAGTAAAATCTTATGGGATTCTGCAAAGGTAATTTTCTACACTCAACCACAACTACCTTATTCCCTATTTGAATCAAAACATTATGCATGATGGGAACTGTTATATATGTGGACTTGTATTTACTCTGTACAGCTACCAGAAGGCTCATCCCCTAGAGTCCCAAGGGATCCCATAATCCCTTCGGAGCACAGGTATTTAAGGAGATTTCACAGGTAGGAGAGGCACTCTGGAGACCTGCAATAAAAGACAAACGTCACACTTTACTTTGAGCTCACAGTGTTTCTCCATACACAACAACTGGCAACGAGATACAGATAGCGAATCCAAAGATGCAGAGAACAGTGGCATCCTGGAGAAATTTTCAGAGGGAGATGATTGGGAAATTTTTGTAGAGCGACTCGACCAATACTTCGTGGCCAATGAGCTAGATGGGGAAGAGAGCGCTGCCAAACGAAGGGCGATCCTCCTCACCAACTGTGGGGCACCAACGTATAGCCTCATGAAGAATCTGTTCACTCCAGCGAAACCCACGGAGAAATCGTACAACGATTTGTGCACACTGGTCCGAGAGCATTTGAACCTGAAGGAAAGCGTTTTGATGGCGAGGTACCGGTTCTACACCTACAAAAGGTCTGAAGGCCAGGAAGTGGCGAGTTATGTCGCTGAGCTATGACGCCTTGCAGGACATTGCGAATTTGAAGGACATTTGGAGCACATGCTCAGAGACTTTTTCAGACTTGGCATTGACCACAAAACCATATTTCGCAAACTTTTGACTGTAGAGACCCCAACCTTGAGTAAGGCCATAGCGATAGCCCAGGCGTTCATTGCCACCAGTGACAATACGAAGCAAATCTCTCAGCACGCAAGTGCTGTTACAAGTACTGTGAACAAAGTGATGTCGTTTTCGAATCGTAACGTACCGGACACGTCACACATATCTGCAGCTGCACGTCCGCAGATGTCTCAGAGTCCACCATCAAGGGTGATGAACCATTAACACCTTGTTGGCATTGCCGGGGTGATCATTGTTTCCATTCATGCCGATTCAAAGAATACGTTTGCAAGGGCTATGGAACAATAGGACACCTACAACGAGTGTACAGGCGAGCTGCAAAGCTTATTAAACCTGCAAACCACCATGTTGCAGAGGAGGACAGATCCACGGAGGATCACGATGACCCAGAGCCTCGGATCGAGGAGGCAGAGGTACATGGGGTGCACACATTCACCACGAATTGTCCCCCGATAATGCTGAATGTTGAACTAAATGGACTCCCGGTGTCAATGGAACTGGACACGGGCGCAAGCCAGTCCATCATGGCAAAAAGACTTTCGAAAGATTGTGGTGCAACAAGGCCTCAAGGCCAATCTTAATTCCAGTTCGCACGAAACTAAGAACTTACATGAAAGAACTGATTCCTGTAATCGGCAGTGCTACCGTAAAGGTCTCCCACGATGGAGCGGTGCACAAGCTAGTACTCTGGGTGGTACCGGGCGATGGTCCAACGCTGCTCGGCAGGAGCTAGCTGGGAAAGATACGCTGGAACTGGGACGACGTCCGAGCGCTATCGCCTGCTGACAACACTTCGGGTGCCCAGGTCTTAAACAAATTTCCTTCGCTGTTCAAACCAGGCATCGGGAAATTCCAAGGAGCAAAAGTGCAGATCCACCTAATTCCGGGGGCGCGACCCATCCATCACAAGGCGAGAGCAGTACCATACATGATGAGAGAAAGGGTAGAGATCGAGCTAGACCGGCTGCAAAGAGAGGGCATCATTTCAATGATCGAGGTCGTCGGCCTTTGGTAGTGGGTTTTGGTCCTGCAGGGAGAAACGATTGATAGTTACTTTGTTATCGCCATAGATTCTGTTGCTGCCTTCTCCCTTGAGGACTGGGACAATAGGACTGGCCAAAGAGGGGAGCAGGGTGTTTTGGGTCAAACTTTCAAATGGACTCATTCACCGGAAACACTTGGACCAAATCAAACTCAGATTCACGGACTATCCTGAGCAACCCACCTTGGACCCTACCTTTTTTGATCCCTCAACATACACACCAGTGGCAACCGGCACCACGGTTGACCACGAAGCGGAACCCATCATCCACATCAGCCCTGTAGCGCCCAACACACCAGGCAGCCCAGCAAGGCCAGCTGCACAGCAGCCCAGCGAGGGCCCAACAATTGATTCAACAACACCAGCTTTCACACCGAGAAGATCAACCAGGGCAAGAAGGGCCCCAGATCGACGCACATTGGAAATAGTTACCCCATTGACTTTGCGGGGGAATGTTGTTATATATGTAAACTTGTATTTACTCTGCTCATCCCCTGGAGTCTCAAGGGATCCCATAATCCCTTGGAAGCACAGGTATTTAAGGAGGCTTCACAGGTTGGAGAGGCACTCTGGATACCTGCAATAAAAGAGTAAGGTTACACTTTACTTTGAGCTCACAGTGTCCAGTCTGACTCTTTCTCCATACACAACAGGAACGACTTCCAGGACATCGGTGGCATCCTGAATGGTCATAACCGTAGATGGGGGAACAGAAGTATCCGCAAATGTAAGCGTGGACCCTCTATCAATCAAAAATATTTCCCGCTGCCCTTCCACACATGCCTCGATCTGGGGACTGCCACCCCTATCCTGAAGTAAGGGTCCAAAAGACACAACATGTGTGGTTGACGTGCGGCATCCCTATAGCAATCCTCCCTCAGCTGCAGAATCTACCTCCGACCTCACCAACTGAACCGAGGTATCATTCCTGTCTGTGACACTTGCTTCCTTTTCTTGATTCTTCAACTTTTCTTTTAACTTTTCTAACTCTTTAGCCAGTCTATCCCTGTCCTCCATCAATTGACGGGTCGGGATCCAGACACCACCTGTTCCTGCTCCTTTCATGCGACTCCTCTTCCATATTTACGAAAGGATATACTTGCTTTGGAGGCAGTTCAGAGAAGGTTCACTCGGTTGATTCCGGGGATGAGGGGGTTGACTTATGAGGAAAGGTTGTTTAGGTTGGGCCTCTACTCATTGGAGCTCAGAAGATTGAGAGGTGATCTTATCGAAACATATAAGATTATGAGGGGGCTTGATAAGGTGGATGCAGAGAGGATGTTTCCACAGATGAGGGAGACACAGTCTATGTGGATCCTTGACCACGGTTTGGATGGCCATGACCACAGACTCAGAGGAGCCGCCACAGGTGCATGATTCAGTTGCCTGCAAGTGCTGCACTGATGCACGCATGACTCCAAGTCTGAGTCAATGCCGGACCACCAAACGTGAGACCTGGCAATGGCCTTAATCATGACATGCCTGGGTGGGTACTGTGTAAGTTTCCCTGCCTTTTTTTGGCATAACAACACAATTACCCCATAACAGACAACCAGACTGAATAGACAATTCATTTTTGCGGCTATAAGGCTTAATTTCATCCTGTATTTTTCTGGGAATGGCAGACCAATTTCCATTTAGGACACACCTTTTTACGCTTGACAGTACAGGACCCTGGCTGGTCCAGGTCCTAATTTGGCGAGCTGTGATGGGTAACCCCTCGTTCTCGAAGGTGTCCATGACCAGCAGCAAGTCTCTAAACACTCTATTCTCCTCCTTGGCCAAGACAGTGCCAGCGACCCATTTAGGAACATGACCGTAATTAAGGACAAACACAGGGTCGTTAACATCAATGTCACACGATAGAGCCGCACGATCGTGGTACATGTTTTGCCGGTGACGCCGGGTTTCCACATGATCATTTAGATCCGGGTGGACTAGGGAGAGCCTGGTTTTGAGTGCTCTCTTCATTAACAATTCTGCAGGGGGAGCCCCTGTGAGCGCGTGGGATCGCGTCCGTTAGCTGAGCAGAACCCGAGATAAGCGAGTCTGAAAGGAGACTTCTGTCACGCGTTTCAAGCTCTGCTTGATAGTTTGGACTGCCCATTCTGCTTGACCGTTGGATGCAGGCTTAAATGGGGCAGACCTGACATGCTTGATGCCATTGCGGGTCATAAACTCATTGAATTCGAGCTGGTGAAACATGGTCCATTGTCACTGACAAGGACGTCGGGCAAGCCATGGGTGGCGAACATAGCCCGGAGGCTTTCAATGGTGGCAATGGATGTGCTGGATGACATGATTACGCATTCAATCCATTTAGAGTAAGCATCCACTACAACTAAAAACATCTTTCCGAGAAAAGGGCCAGCAAAATCCACGTGGATCCTGGACCATGCTTTGGAGGGCCATGACCACAGACTCAATGGAGCCTCCCTTGGTGCATTGCTCAATTGTGAGCATGTGTTGCACTGGTGTACGCATGACTCTAAGTCCGAGTCAATGCCGGGCCACCAAACATGCGACCTGGCTATAGCCTTCATCATGACTATGCCTGGGTGGGTATTGTGTAGGTCGCGTATAAACGTTTCCCTGCCTTTTTTTGGCAAAACCACGCCATTACCCCATAAGAGACAATCCAACTGGATGGACATTGCATCTTTGCGTTGGTGAAACGGCTTAATTTCATTTTGCATTTTGCCGGGAATGGACGACCAGTTCCCATTGAGGATGCAACTTTGTACAAGTGATAGCACAGGATCCTGGCTGGTCTAGGTCCTGATCTGGCAAGCAGTGACGGGTGACCACTCGCTCTCAAAAGCATCCATGACCAGAAGCAAGTCTGCGGGCTGTACCATTTCTACCCCGGTAGTGGGCAATGGTAGCCGACTGAAGGCAACAGCACAGTTCGCCGTGCCTGGTCTGTGGCAGATAACATCGTCATAGGCAGATAATGTTAGTGCCCATCTGTGGATGCGGGATGAAGCATTGGTGTTTATACCTTTGCTTTCTGAAAACCGAAGTCCAAATAGGTATTGGTGCATGTTCATAGCCCCATATACACATGCTAATGCCTCTTTCTCAGCCATTTTCCAATAGTCTATCGACTCTGGATCAGTTCCTATGGACTGGAGGGTAGCTAATGTCACACCACTTTATAAAAAAGAAGGGAGAGAGAAAGCGGGTAATTATAGATCGGTTAGCCTGACATCAGTAGTGGGGAAAATGTTGGAATCAATTATTAAAGATGAAATAGCAGCGCGTTTGGAAAGCAGTGACAGGATCGGTCCAAGTCAGCATGGACTTATGAAGGGGAAATCATGCTTGACAAATCTTCTAGAATTTTTTGAGAATGTAACTAGTAGAGTGGACAAGGGAGAACCAGTGGGTGTGGTGTATTTGGACTTTCAAAAGGCTTTTGACAAGGTCCCACACAAGAGATTGGTGTGCAAAATTAAAGCATGTGGTATTGGGGGTAATGTATTGATGTGCATAGCGAACTGGTTGGCAGACAGGAAGCAGAGAGTCAGGATAAACGGGTCCTTTTCAGACCAGTGGGGTGCCGCAGGGCTCAGTGCTGGGACCCCAGCTATTTACAATATACATCAATGATTTAGATGAAGGAATTGAGTGTAATATCTCCAAGTTTGCAGATGACACTAAGCTGGGTGGCGGTATGAGCTGTGAGGAGGATGCTAAGAGGTTGCAGGGTGACTTGGACAGGTTAGGTGAGTGGGCAAATGCATGGCAGATGCAGTATAATGTGAATAAATGTGAGGTTATCAACTTTGGTGGCAAAAACAGGAAGGCGGAATATTATCTGTGTTGTGTATGGAGAAAGAGTCAGACTGAACACTGTGAGCTCAAAGTAAAGTGTGACCGTAGTCTTTTTTTGCAGGTCTCCAGAGTGCCTCTCCAACCTGTGAAGCCTCCTTAAACACATGTGCTCCCAAGGGATTATGCGATCCCTTGGGACTCCAGGGGATGAGCCCTCTGGTGGCTGTATAGAGTAAATATAAGTATACATATATAACAACACTCCCCCCGCAAAGTCAATAGTGTAACGATTTACAATGTGAGTTGATCTGGGGCCCTTCTTGCCCTGGTTGATCGTCTCGGTATGAAAGCTGGTATTGTTGAATCATTTGTTGGGCTCTCACTGGGCTGCTGTGCAGCTGGGCTTGCTGGGCTGCCTGGTGTGTTGGGCCCTGCAGGGCTGCTGTGGATGATGGGTTCTGCTTCGTGGTCAACTGTGGTGCCGGTTGCCACTGGTGTGTGTGTTGGGGGTTCAAAAAAGGTAGGGTCCAAGGTGGGTGGCTTAGGATTGTCCATGAATCTGAGTTTGATTTGGTCCAAGTGTTTCCGGTGAATGAGTCCATTTGAAAGTTTGATCCAAAACACCCTGCTCCCTTCTTTGGCCATGACAATGCCAGGAAGCCACTTGGGACCTTGTCCATAATTTAATACAAATACAGAATCATTGATTTCAATCTTGCGTGACACATTTGCGCTATCATGGTATGCACTTTGTTGAAGCTCTCTACCTGTTTATGTAGATCAGGGTGAACTAATGAGAACATTGTCTTAAGTGCTCTTTTCATGAGCAGTTCAGCAGTTCAGTGAATGGGGTCTCGTGTGGTAGCGAAGCAGGACTCAGGATAGGCGAGTCTGCAGTGAGCCTTCAGTTACCCTCTTCAAGCCTTGCTTGATGGTTTGTACTGCTCTCTCTGCCTGACCATTCGACGCTGATTTAAATGGGGCAGATGTGACACGTTTGATGCCGTTACAGTCATGAATTCTTTGAACTCAGCACTGTTAAAAATGGCACATTGTCACTCACCAGGACATCGGGAAGGCCGTGTGTGGCAAACATGGCCCGCAGGCTTTCAGTAGTGCATTCAATGCACTTGGAGTACGCGTCTACAACCACAAGGAACATTTTACCCAAGAACGGGCCTGCATAGTCGACGTGTACCCTAGACCACGGTTTGGAGGGCCAAGACCATAAACTTAGCGGCGCCTCCCTGGGTACATTGCTTAACTGCGAGCATGTATTATATCTGTGAACGCAGGACTCTAAGTCCGCATCGATACCGGGCCACCACACGTGGGATCTGGCTATCGCTTTCATCATTACGATGCCTGGGTGGATACTGTGGAGGTCATTGATGAAGGTGTCTCTGCCCTTCTTGGGGACCACTACTCGATTGCCCCACAGAAGGAAGTCTGCCTGTAGAGACATTTTATCTTTGCGCCGCTGAAACGGCTTTATCTCTTCCTGCATTTCAACTGGGACCAGCTCCCCTGAAGCCACACAGCTTTTGACTAGAGATAATAAGGGGTCCTGGCTTGTCCAGGTTTTGATCTGCTGGGCAGTGACGGGTGATTGTTCACTCTCAAATGCTTCCATGACCATGGCTAGATCTGCGGGCTGCGCCATTTCCACACCCGTGGTGGGCAATGGCAGCCTACTGAGAGCATCGGAGCTGTTTTCTGTTCCTGGCCTGTGGCGGATGGCATAGTAGTATGTGAACAACGTGAGCACCCATCTCTGGATGCGGGCCGATGCGTTGGTATTTATCCCTTTGCTCTCGGAGAACAGGGATATATGTAGCTTATGGTCAGTTTCTAATTCGAATTTTAGTCCAAACAGGTATTGATGCATTTTCTTTACCCCTTAGACACAAGCTAACGCTTCCTTCTCAATCATGCTGTAGGCTCTCTCAGCCTTAGACAGACTCCTGAATTCATAAACAACCGGTTGCAGTTTCCTGAAATCATTAGTTTGTTGCAATACACACCCGACGCCATATGACGATGCATCACATGCTAGTACCAAACACTTACATGGATCATACAACGCAAGCAATTTGTTTGAGCATAACAATTTTCTCGCTGTTACAAAGGCATTTTCTTGGCTTTTGCCCCAAACCCATCCATCCCCTTTTCATAGTAAGACATGCAGTGGTTCTAGCAGTGTGCTGATATCCGGTAAGAAGTTATCAAAGTAGTTCAGGAGTCCCAGAAACGACTGCAGCTCTGTCACGTTCTGTGGCCTCAGTGCGTTCTCGATTGCCTCCGTCTTCGCGTTGGTGGGCCTGATGCCGTCCGCCGCAATCCTCATTCCCAGGAACCACACTTCAGGCACCAGGAAAACGCACTGCGAGTGATTTAACCTGAGCCCCACGCGGTTGAATGGACTAAGAACCTCCTCCAGGTTCTGCAGGTGCTCGACTGTGTTCTGACCTGTGACCAAGATGTCGTCCTGGAAGACCACAGTGTGCGGGACTGACTTCTGTAAGCTTTCCATGTTTCTCTGGAATATCGTTACCACCGATCAGATTCCAAATGGGCATCTGTTATAAACAAAAAGACCTTTATGCAAGTTGATGCAGGTGAGGGCCTTCGATGATTCCTCCACTTCCCGCGTCATGTTGGCTATAGTCAGATCCAGCTTTGTGAATGTCTTTCCTCCTGCCAGCGTTGCAAAGAGGTCGTCTGCCTTTGGTAGTGGGTATTGGTCCTGCAGGGAGAAACGATTAATAGTTACTGTGTAATCGACACAGATTCTGATGCTGCCGTCTCCCTTGAGGACTGGGATGATAGGACTGGCCCACTCGTTGAAATCGATCAGGGAAATGATGCCCTCTCTTTGCAGCCAGTCTAGCTCAATCTCTACCCTTTCTCTCATCATGTACGGTACTGCTCTCGCCTTGTGATGGATGGGTCGTGCCCCCGGATCTGCACTTTTGCTACTTGGAATTTCCTGATGCCTGGTTCGAACATCGAAGGAAATTTGGTTAAGACCCGGGCACCCGAAGTGTCATCAGCGGGCGATAGCGCTCGGACATCATCCCAGTTTCAGCGTATCTTTCCCAGCCGGCTCCTGCCGAGCAGCGTGGGACCATCACCCGGTACCACCTAGAGTGGTAGCTTGTGCACCGCTCCATCATAGGAGACCTTTACGGTAGCACTGCTGATTACAGGAATCAGTTCTTTTGTGTAAATTCTTAGTTTCATGTGAACTGGAGTTAAGTCTGGCCTTGAGGCCTTGTTGCACCACAACCTTTTGAAAGCCTTTTTGCCCATGATGGACTCTCTCGTGCCTGTGTCCAGCTCCATTGACACTGGGAGTCCATTTAGTTCAACATTCAGCATTATCGGGGGACAATTCGTGGTGAATGTGAGCACTCCATGTACCTCTGACTCCTCGATCTGTGTCTCTTCTTCGTCGTGATCCTCCATGGATCTGTCCTCCTCTGCAACCTGGTGGTTTGCTGGTTTAAGAGGCTTTGCAGCTCGCCTGCACACTCGTTGGAGGTGTCCCATTGTTCTACAGCCCTTGCAAACGTACTCTTTGAATCGGCATGAATGGAAACGATGATCACCCCGCAGCGCCAACAAGGTGTTAATGGCCTTGCATTCATCATCCTTGATGGTGGACTCTGTGACATCAGCAGAAGTGTAGCTGCAGGTATGTGTGACCTGCCCAGTACGTTACGATTCGAAAACAACATCACTTTGTTCACAGTACTTGTAGCAGCACTTGTGTGCTGAGAGATTTGCCTGGGCTATCGCTATGGCCTTACTCAAGGTTGGGGTCTCTACAGCCAAAAGTTTGCGAAGTATGGTTTCGTGGCCAATGCCAAGTACGAAAAAGTCTCTGAGCATGTGCTCCAAATGTTCTTCAAATTCACAATGTCCTGAAGGCGACATAACTCGCCACTTCCTGGCCTTCAGACCATTTGTAGATGTAGAACCGGTACCTCGCCATCATAACGCTTTCCTTCGGGTTCAAATGCTCTCGGACCAGTGTGCACAATATGTCGTATGATTTCTCCATGGGTTTCGCTGGAGAGAGCAGATTCTTCATGAGGCCATACATTGGTGCCCCACAGATGGTGAGGAGGATCGCCCTTCGTTTGGCAGCGCTCTCGTCCCCATTTAGCTTGTTGGCCATGAAGTATTGGTCGAGTTGCTCCACAAAAGTTTCCCAATCATCTCCCTCCGAGAATTTCTCCAGGATGCCCACTGTTCTCTGCATCTTTGGGTTCACTATCTGTATCTCGTCGCCAGTTGTTGTGTATGGAGAAAGAGTCAGACTGAACACTGTGAGCTGAAAGTAAAGTGTGACCGTAGTATTTTATTGCAGGTCTCCAGAGTGCCTCTCCAACCTGTGAAGCCTCCTTAAATACCTGTGCTCCCAAGGGATTATGGGATCCCTTGGGACTCCAGGGAATGAGCCCTCTGGTGGCTGTACAGAGTAAAAACAAGTATACATATATAACAACCTGAATGGCGACAGATTAGGAAAAGGGGAGGTGCAACGAGACCTGGGTGTCATAATACACCTGTCATTGAAAGTTAGCATGCAGGTACAACAGCTGGTGAAGAAGGCAAATGGCATGTTGGTCTTCATAGCTAGGGAATTTGAGTATAGGAGCAGGGAGGTCTTACCGCAGTTGTACAGGGCCTTGATGAGGCCTCACCTGGAATATTGTGTTCAGTTTTGGTCTCATAATCTGAGGAAGGACCTTCTTGCTATTGAGGGAGTGCAGCAAATGTTCACCAGACTGATTCCCGGGATGGCAGGACTGACATATGAGAAGAGACTGGATCGACTGGGCCTGTATTCACTGGAGTTTAGAAGAATGAGAGGGGATCTCATAGAAACCTATAAAATTCTGACGGGACTGGACAGGTTAGATTTAGATGCAGGAAGAATGTTCCCGATGTTGGGGTAGTCCAGAACCAGGGATCACAGTCTAAGGATAAGGGGTAAGCCATTTAGGACTGAGATAAGGAGAAACTTCTTCAGTCAGAGAGTGGTTAACCAGTGGAATTCTCTACCGCAGAGAGTTGTTGATGCCAGTTCGTTAGATATATTCAAGAGGGAGTTAGATATGGCCCTTACTGCTAAAGGGATCCGGTGGTATGGAGAGAAAGCAGGAAAAGGGTACAGAGGTGAATGATCAGCCATGATCTTATTGAATGGTGGTGCAGGCTCGAAGGGCCGAATGGCCTACTCCTGCACCTATTTTCTATGTTTCTATGTTTCTATACAGTAGGCACTTTCAGCCTTAGACAGACTTCTAGACGCCTATGCAACCGGTTGAATTTTTCCCGATACATTGGTTTGCTGTAACACACAGCTGACCCTGCATGAAGATGCATCACAAGCTAGCACTAATCGTTTACATGGGTCATACAGTCCAAGTAACTCATTAGAACAAAGTAGGTTTCTGGCCTTCTCAAAGGCTGTCTCTTGAGATTTACCCCAAACCCAGTCATCACTCTTATGTAGCAACATTTGCAACGGTTCCAGCAAAGTGCTTAACCCGGGTGGAAAGTTACCAAAATAGCTGAGGAGTCCCAGGAACGAACGCAGCTTGTAAGATTCCAAAATTCGTGGAATCCCCCCATTGTTTGGACTCACTGAAAATGAAATTCGATTTGGGCCTATTTAACAGAAATTTTGGGATCCTAAAATGCATATGGAAGAAATCTACGAGTATTAACCAAGTTTGGGATTTTAAAAGGCAAGTTTGGGCCTGTGGGGAAAGCTGCAAAAACAGTGGGGTGGAATCAACCTTTACCTTTAGAATTTGGATATTGTAGCTAATCAGTTTGTCTGGGGGAGCTGTTTAACCATAGTCAGGCTCCCAGAAAACATTAGCATTTAAACAATCGACACAGAAGAAACATTATCCACCCCACCCACAGGACCCAAATATCACATACATATTCCAACACCTTTTCAACATGCATAGAAATATCTGGCTCATCCCAGACTTCCCGAAGCCAAAGCAGTGCTATTACAATGGACAAGAGTTCATCGACTCACAAATAAGGAGTATCGCAATCCCAAAGTCTATCAACGCCAGATTAAAACATTTAAACAAGTTTCAGTTAGCTAGCCCGCCAAAACTTATACAAAGAAGACCAATTAAAATCAATGGGCAGCAAAACTCAAACAAAAGAAACGTTAGATTTGGCGCGAAGATTAAGCAGCTTCTCAGAGTATAATTGAGGGCCTATCGTACCAAGAGAATTATTCTGACCATCACAGGAAAAAACTTTTCTGACCATCACTTCGGAACAACAAGATCAAGATCAAGAGCACACGGTGAGAAAACACAGGAAGAAACATCGCGACATTGTAGAAAAGAACTTCAAAAACCAATGAGTGGAACATCAATACCAACTGACTGGGTAACAGCCATCAACCAGACTACCGCAACCGACAAAACCACCCAGGAAAATCAACCACCAAGAAAACCGGGGTCCACGCAAGTTCTCCACTCTACAACTTGTGCCTAGATTATCCACAGGTAAAAATTACCTAAAGAACTTAAAACCCTATTGCTAACAAAGGAAATTGGGTACGCACCAGAGATAAATCCAAAATGTATCTAACCGCATTAGCGGACTCGCCCCAACTGGCTTCAATACGAAGCAGAGGTCTTCTACCATGTCTGGGGTTTCGGCAAGGCAAACTGGCTATAACCAAAGAACCCCGAAACTGCGAAACAGCCCTAACTGTCAAAGGAAAGGATCTGGTGAGCATGAATCCCTGGAGCCCTAGAGTTTGACCTAGTTGGAGAGTAAGTGGGAGGTGGGAGGTATTTCTGTTGTGTTTATTACCTGTAATAAAGTATTCCCCATTGTTTAGAACCTTTTTAGTAAGATTTTACAGTTTTATTGGAGTGTATTTGTGTTATTTGCTTTCTTGACTAAAATCCAAACCTTCTTTGTACAAAACAGTTGTCTGCTGCACTTTATCACACCCTGATTAATAAATCCAAGCTCGAGAACCAGGGATTGGGAGTGACTCGCAACCACTCTGGTCAGGAAGGCAAGCTGACAGACCCACCACCCCCTACAAGCTCCATCACATTCTATGGTTTGGGTACATTCTTGATGGCCTCTGTCTTTGGATCCGTGGGTCCGATGCCATCTGTCACAATCTTTCTCCCAAAATTCGACCTCTGGCGGCAGGAAAACACATTTGGAGCATTTCAGCCTGAGTCCCACTCTGTCTAGTCGACTTAGAACCTCTTCCAGATTGTGTAGGTGTTCGGTGGTGTCACGACTAGTGATCAGGATGTCGTCCTGAAACACAATAGTGCGCGGAACCGATTTCAGCATACTCTCCATGTTCCTCTGGAAGATGGCAGCAGCCGAGCGAATCCCAAAGGGGTACCTGTGGTAGATAAACAGTCCTTTGTGCGTGTTGATGCACATCAATCTTTTCGAAGATACAGCCAGCTCCTGATTCATGTAGGCGGAGGTTAGGTCCAACTAGGTGAATGACTTCCCCCCCGCAAACGTTGCGAACAGGTCATCCGCCTTGGGTAGCGGGTACTGGTCTTGTAACGAAACTCAGTTGATCGTTACCTTGTAGTCTCCACAGATTCTGACCGTGCCATCGCTTTTCAACACAGGAACAATTGGACTGGCCCACTCGTTGAACTCGACTGGTGATATGATTCACTCTCGTTGAAGTCTGTCCAGTTCAATTTCGACTTTCTCCCTCATCATATATGGAACTGCTTGAGCCTTGTGATGGGCTTTGCATCGGGGACTAGATGGATCTGCACCTTGTCGCCTGTGAAGTTGCCAATGCCTGGTTCAAATCGCGACGGAAACTTGCTCAACACTTGGGCGCATGAGGCACCATCCACTGAAGATAGCGCTTTGATGTCGTCCCAGTTCCATTGAATCTTTCCCAGACAGCTTCTGCCGAATAGCGTTGGGTCATAGCCTGGTACAATCCACAGTGATAAATCATGCACAGCTCCATTGTACAATACCTTAACTGCTGCACTGCCAATGATTGGTATGAGCTCTTTGGTGTAGGTGCGCAGCTTTGTCTGAATTGGGCTCAGTTTGGGCCTTTGTGCCTTGTTGCCCCACAGTTTCTCAAAAGCCTCCTGGCTCATAATTGACTGACTCGCCTCCGTGTCCAACTTCATTGATACCGGAATACCGTTCAATTTGACTTTCAGCATGCTAGGAGGGCTCTTGGTGGTGAAGGTGTGTACCATACACTTCTTCCTCGGTTGACTTGCCTGTCTTGTTTGTTCTGCGTGATCCGCGCCGGATCGATCATCCTCTGCCGACTCTGCCACGTGGTGAGTCGTAGCACTCTTGCACATTCGCTGGAGGTGCCCCATTGTTTCGCAGCCTTTGCACATGTAGTGCTTGAATCGACATTGATGGGCTTGATGATTACCCCCGCAGTGCCAACATGGTGCTAATGGATTTGCAATTCACGCCCGATGATGGACTCTGAGTCATCCTAGGTCTTGCAGCTGCAGACATGTAGGCCCCTGCCATATGCAGTTCTGCCTGCTAGTGACATTATTTTATGCACAGTACTTGCCGGTGAGCTTCGATGCTGGGAAGATATCTGTCTGGTATTATCGCTCGTGGATATGAATGCCTGGGCTATCGTGATGGCCTTTCTCAGGTCTAGGGATTTGGCGGACAGCAGCTTGCGAAGAATGACCTCGTAGCTGATGCCAAGCACAAAAAAGTCCCGCAGCATTTCCCCCAAAAATCCAGCAAATTCGCAAGATCCCGCAAAGCGTCTCAGGTCGGTGACATATCTCGCCACGTCCTGGCACTCGGAGTAGTGGTGCATGTAGAAGCGATACCTGACCATTAAGACGCTCTTCTTCGACTTGATGTGGTTCCGAACCAGTGTACACAACTCTGTATATGTCTTCTCCGCTGGTTTCTCCGGTTAGCAGAGTCTTGATGAGGCCGTATATTGTGGACCCACACACGGTGAGGCGAATCGCCCTGCGCTTGATCGCTTTATCGTCCCCATCCAGCTCGTTGGTCACGAAGTACTGGTCGAGGCGCTCAACGAAGGCTTCCCAATCATCACCCTCTACCAATCTCTCTAAAATGCCAATGGCAGTCATGACCGCATGAAAGTTCGTAATCTGTTACTTGTCACCAATTGTTAAGTATGGAAGAACTCCATAAAACTGAGTACTGTGAGCTAAAACTGATGTGACCTTAGTCTCTTTAATACAACTCCAGAGTGCCTAAACAGCATGGCAGACTCCCTTACACGAGGTGTGCAGGTGACCCTTGGGCCTCCAGCAGTTGCGTCTTCTGGTGGCAAGTCTTACACAGTTACAATGTTCACATACGTAACAATTACACCACCATTGGGCAAGCTTATTAAGATCCTGAAGCGGTGCAGATCCCACTTCACAAGGATAGCTCTCAGGTCCTGTAACTTTACCCCTCCTCGCTCATACCAGGAATCCCCAAAACCACTAATGATAGTGTTCGTTTCACAAGCTCCCAAGGGAGTAGATGATTCATAGGAGCTCGAGGCGGATACACTTCCCACACACGTAGTCGTCAGGGACACCGGAAGTGTCCCTGAGTTCCCACATGGTACAGGAGAAGCATAACACCCGACCGAGCTCTCCTGCCATGACTTAACCCTTAGATACACTTAAATTGGCAACAACAATGCTAAAAGTTACTGACTGATATAAAAAAGAAAAAGAAAAACTACTCACCAATCACCAGCCAATCACTTACCCCCTAGGCTGTGACGTCACCTTTCTGTTTCTTTCTACTTCTTTTTTGCCTTCTCCTTGTAGCTGCACAAGTACGCCTTTTATAGGCCTCTGCTGATCCCCGGACTCACGCCTCACCAACGAACTCCCGACCCCTCTCGCAGCCTTTTATAGGCCTCTGCTGATCCCCGGACTCACGCCTCAGCGACCAGGAACTCCTGACCCCTCTCGCGGCCTTTTATAGGCCTCTGCTGATCCCCGGACTCACGCCTCGCCAACGAACTCCCGACGCCTCTCGCGGCCTTTTATAGGCCTCTGCTGATCCCCGGACTCACGCCTAACCAACGAATTCCCGACGCCTCTCACGGCCTTTTATAGGCCTCTGCTGATCCCCGGACTCACGCCTAACCAACGAACTCCCGACGCCTCTCGCGGCATTTTATAGGCCTCTGCTGATCCCCGGACTCACGCCTCACCAACGAACTCCCGACGCCTCTCGCGGCCTTTTATAGGCCTCTGCTGATCCCCGGACTCACGCCTCACCAACGAACTCCCGACGCCTCTCGCGGCCTTTTATAGGCCTCTGCTGATCCCCGGACTCACGCCTCACCAACGAACACCCGACGCCTCTCGCGGCCTTTTATAGGCCTCTGCTGATCCCCGGACTCACGCCTCACCAACGAACTCCCGACGCCTCTCGCGGCCTTTTATAGGCCTCTGCTGATCCCCGGACTCACGCCTCACCAACGAACTCCCGACGCCTCTCGCGGCCTTTTATAGGCCTCTGCTGATCCCCGGACTCACGTCTCACCAACTTGGCTTGAGCAATGGTGCAGCAGGGAGGGATTCAAATTCCTGGGGCATTGGAACCGGTTCTGGGGGAGGTGGGACCAGTACAAACCGGACGGTCTGCACCTGGGCAGGACCGGAACCAATGTCCTAGGGGGAGTGTTTGCTAGTGCTGTTGGGGAGGAGTTAAACTAATATGGCAGGGGGATGGGAACCAATGTAGGGAGACAGAGGGAGACAAAAAGGAGGCAAAAGCAAAAGACAGAAAGGAGATGAGGAAAAGTGGAGGGCAGAGAAACCCAAGGCAAAGAACAAAAAGGGCCACTGTACAGCAAAATTCTAAAAGGACAAAGGGTGTTAAAAAAACAAGCCTGAAGGCTTTGTGTCTTAATGCAAGGAGTATCCGCAATAAGGTGGATGAATTAACTGTGCAAATAGATGTTAACAAATATGATGTGATTGGGATTACGGAGATGTGGCTCCAGGATGAGCAGGGCTGGGAATTCAACATCCAGGGGTATTCAACATTCAGGAAGGATAGAATAAAAGGAAAAGGAGGTGGGGTAGCATTGCTGGTTAAAGAGGAGATTAATGCAATAGTTAGGAAAGACATTAGCTTGGATGATGTGGAATCTATATGGGTAGAGCTGCAGAACACCAAAGGGCAAAAAACGTTAGTGGGAGTTGTGTACAGACCTCCAAACAGTAGTAGTGATGTTGGGGAGGGCATCAAACAGGAAATTAGGGGTGCATGCAATAAAGGTGCAGCAGTTATAATGGGTGACTTTAATATGCACATAGATTGGGCAAGCCAAACTGGAAGCAATACGGTGGAGGAGGATTTCCTGGAGTGCATAAGGGATGGTTTTCTAGACCAATATGTCGAGGAACTAGGGGGGAGGCCATCTTAGACTGGGTGCTGTGTAATGAGAGAGGATTAATTAGCAATCTCATTGTGCGAGGCCCCTTGGGGAAGAGTGACCATAATATGGTGGAATTCTGCATTAGGATGGAGAATGAAACAGTTAATTCAGAGACCATGGTCCAGAACTTAAAGAAGGGTAACTTTGAAGGTATGAGGCGTGAATTGGCTAGGATAGATTGGCGAATGATACTTAAGGGGTTGACTGTGGATGGGCAATGGCAGACATTTAGAGACCGCATGGATGAATTACAACAATTTTACATTCCTGTCTGGCGTAAAAATAAAAAAGGGAAGGTGGCTCAACCGTGGCTATCGAGGGAAATCAGGGATAGTATTAAAGCCAAGGAAGTGGCATACAAATTGGCCAGAAATAGCAGCGAACCCGGGGACTGGGAGAAATTTAGAACTCAGCAGAGGTGGACAAAGGGTTTGATTAGGGCAAGGAAAATGGAGTACGAGAAGAAGCTTTCAGGGAACATTAAGGCGGATTGCAAAAGTTTCTATAGGTATGTAAAGAGAAAAAGGTTAGTAAAGACAAACGTAGGTCCCCTGCAGTCAGAATCAGGGGAAGTCATAACGGGGAACAAAGAAATGGCAGACCAATTGAACAAGTACTTTGGTTCGGTATTCATTAAGGAATACATAAACAACCTTCCAGATATAAAAGGGGTCAGAGGGTCTAGTAAGGAGGAGGAACTGAGGGAAATCTTTATTAGTCGGGAAATTGTGTTGGGGAAATTGATGGGATTGAAGGTCGATAAATCCCCAGGGCTTGATGGACTGCATCCCAGAGTACTTAAGGAGGTGGCCTTGGAAATAGCGGATGCATTGACAGTCATTTTCCAACATTCCATTGACTCTGGATCAGTTCCTATCGAGTGGAGGGTAGCCAATGTAACCCCACTTTTTAAAAAAGGAGGGAGAGAGAAAACAGGGAATTATAGACCGGTCAGCCTGACCTCAGTAGTGGGTAAAATAATGGAATAAATTTTTAAGGATGTCATAGCAGCGCATTTGGAAAATGGTGACATGATAGGTCCAAGTCAGCATGGATTTGTGAAAGGGAAATCATGCTTGACAAATCTTCTGGAATTTTTTGAGGATGTTTCCAGTAAAGTGGACAAAGGAGAACCAGTTGATGTGGTATATTTGGACTTTCAGAAGGCTTTCGACAAGGTCCCACACAAGAGATTAATGTGCAAAGTTAAAGCACATGGGATTGGGGGTAGTGTGCTGACGTGGATTGAGAACTGGTTGTCAGACAGGAAGCAAAGAGTAGGAGTAAATGGGTACTTTTCAGAATGGCAGGCAGTGACTAGTGGGGTACCGCAAGGTTCTGTGCTGGGGCCCCAGCTGTTTACATTGTACATTAATGATTTAGACGAGGGGATTAAATGTAGTATCTCCAAATTTGCGGATGACACTAAGTTGGGTGGCAGTGTGAGCTGCGAGGAGGATGCTATGAGGCTGCAGAGTGACTTGGATAGGTTAGGTGAGTGGGCAAATGAATGGCAGATGAAGTATAATGTGGATAAATGTGAGGTTATCCACTTTGGTGGTAAAAACAGAGAGACAGACTATTATCTGAATGGTGACAGATTAGGAAAAGGGGAGGTGCAACGAGACCTGGGTGTCATGGTACATCAGTCATTGAAGGTTGGCATGCAGGTACAGCAGGCGGTTAAGAAAGCAAATGGCATGTTGGCCTTCATAGCGAGGGGATTTGAGTACAGGGGCAGGGAGGTGTTGCTACAGTTGTACAGGGCCTTGGTGAGGCCACACCTGGAGTATTGTGTACAGTTTTGGTCTCCTAACTTGAGGAAGGACATTCTTGCTATTGAGGGAGTGCAGCGAAGATTCACCAGACTGATTCCCGGGATGGTGGGACTGACTTATCAAGAAAGACTGGATCAACTGGGCTTGTATTCACTGGAGTTCAGAAGAATGAGAGGGGACCTCATAGAAACGTTTAAAATTCTGACGGGTTTAGACAGGTTAGATGCAGGAAGAATGTTCCCAATGTTGGGGAAGTCCAGAACTAGGGGTCACGGTCTAAGGATAAGGGGTGGGCCATTTGGGACCGAGATGAGGAGAAACTTCTTCACCCAGAGAGTGCTGAACCTGTGGAATTCTCTACCACAGAAAGTAGTTGAGGCCAATTCACTAAATATATTCAAAAGGGAGTTAGATGAAGTCCTTACTACTAGGGGGATCAAGGGGTATGGCGAGAATGCAGGAAGGGGGTACTGAAGTTTCATGTTCAGCCATGAACTCATTGAATGGCGGTGCAGGCTAGAAGGGCTGAATGGCCTACTCCTGCACCTATTTTCTATGTTTCTATGTTTCTATAATCATGCTCTCGCTTTGTCCACTTGAACATGCTTCCCCCACTCTCCGCATTACCGGAAAGTTGTGTGTAATGTTGTGGAGTGTGAAGCGTCCGAGAAACCGAAGAGGCATCCAACTGTTCTGCCTCTGTACCTAACGTTGCCACGCCAACCACACAGGTTTGAGGCTCCGAAGTCGGAGAAGAGAAAGGAGGTGCGGAAGCGAACATTAGGCATTCTCCCTGTCCCTTAGTCCCCTTTTCAACTCTCACATGTGGGGAATCCTCCGAATACCACCAGGTTTCACCAATTTCTGTCTCCGCTGGGCCAGCTACTACCATCAGCTGCTGCCCTCCCATCTTCTTCACAGGAGATGGGGCCCCTCTAACTATTATGCTCACTCGGGTCACTGCCATTTTCGCATTCTGCAGTTTAAATAATCCTTTCTCTAGATCTTGATTACGGTTCTATTCATCAGCGAGATGCTGATCCAGCGTTAGAACAGTCCTGGCTGCTTCGAGCACCTGAAATCGCCAATTTTCTATTGCTTTCCTAGTTGCTGTTAGCTGCCCTGTGAGTTCTGAGACTTCACTATCTCTAACCTCAGCCTCTCTCCTAACTTTTGAATCATTCAGCATTAGACACTGCGAGGCCGAAATTGATCAACTTACCGCCCACTGCCGCCGACTGCCACCTACTGCTGCCGACATTCCTTTGCAAGATCCGCCCAGTGCCACTTTTGACGTGGCCTGGAGCGGGCGGGAGGTGAGATCGCTGGGAAGTCGGCACCAGAACGGGGGTGGACCGCTGGCTGGAGGCTGATCTGTCCCCGACGATGAAGGTCCTGAAAAAAAGGTTAGTGAACATTTTATATATTTTTTTCCACAGCGACTTACCTGGATGGGGTCCCCTGAAGGTCTTCCGATAGTTTTTTTATTTTTTCCTGATGATTTTCTTTTCAGCTGTTCGACCCTCCATGCACCCGACTCCGTCCTCAGCGGCACTTGGGCAGCAAGCGCCTCTGCCGCCGAGAATGAGAGCTGCTGCCCGCTGCCGCCCAGATTGGCGGCGTACATCATTTGGCGCCCGCCGACCTTCGAGGGACCTTGACCATGAATATCCCGCCGAAAGTACCGTCCGGTATCTCGCCGGCCCTCGGCGGCACTTTGGGTGGTACTTGGGTGAGCGGAGGCCTTGACCAAATTCGGCCCCTGTAACACTAATGCTTTTGTCTTTCTATTGGACACTCTCCACTAAGGACTGCCGTGTCTCACTCCATCCTCCTGTCATTGTTTCCAGCCCTATCCCGTAGGGTCCCCCTTTAGACCCAATCCATTTATTAACAAATGGCCGGACCTTCCTGATGGGAGCATTGCTAACTGGAGATCCCTTTAAGTCACAATAACTAAGAGAAGACTCACCCCTCGAACTGATGTGTGGGAAACACTTCTTCAAATTGACTTCGACTTTAGCCAACTCAGCCAACTAAATTTGGAAAATCATGTCGAGGTCACCAAGGTGTTGGACTGCTTTCTTGCTCTTTTTCGTTTTGTTGTTTTAAACATCAGATTACACACACACTCAGTTGTAGTAATGGCAGGATCAGGTTTTTATTTAAATCTTTAAACTGCACAAAAACCAGTATGAAGGTTACTGAGACATACACTTCACAAAACCAGTGTACGCTCTCTGAGAAACACACTCCAAATCTAGTGTCTCTACTTAAATAGTCTTCTCTCACAACTCTGATACAACACCAGGGGCTAGAACCTCCACTTTTGTGGTTATCACCCAAAAAATGGGCGATATTTCCAGTATGGGTGTTAAAAAAGGGTTTTTAGATCGTCGGCTTCTCACCCATTCTCAAACACCTAGTCTCCACTTTTGAAAATGGGCGTTACCGCGAGCGATATAAAATGGGCAGTAGCGTTAAATTTTTTTGACCTTCTGTCGTAAAGTGTGGCCATCCTTAGCAATGGCATGGCAACGCTCGATTCCCGTGATGTGGCTCTAGAGCTTCACAGCAAGTAGGCAAACAAAAAGTAGCTGTTACCAGCCACATATTTGCCCGAATTTGGCCTATAATGGAAAGAGAGGAGGAAGAGCACGCCATGGAGACTGACACTGGAGAGAGCAGTGAAGTGGGAGAGGAGCACATTAGAGGGCGCAAAAGAGCCAGGAGGTTCTCAGACGAGGCAAATGCCTTCCTCCTGCAGGAGGTCGAGTCACACTGAGGTGATTTGACATAGCGAGGGCGTGGGAAGCCCACCCCAAAGGCCTACCAGAAGATATGGACCGAGATAGCGGTTGGCGACCAACGAGGTGCGTGAGGGCAACCAATGCCACAAACGATGCAACAACCTTGTGGGATCAGCAAGAGTAAATATTACATTGATTTACATGTACTTATATATTTATATAATTTGATTTATAACAGTCATGAGTGACTATCATCAAATGTGAGGTCTTTCACTTTTACCGGGAATGTTTTACTCAAAGCCTGCAGTCATGGTATATGTCTTTAGGTAACGAATGATCATTTTCATAATAATCATGATTACATCTGTTGGTTTTGTGTTGTATCAGTGTCTGTGACAGTACCTAGCAATGATATCACGCAATGATCTCATGCCATGTCGTCCTGTCACCTATTGAAAATGTATACAGACATTGAAGTTGAGAATGTGGGAAAATGTATAGGGACAGTGGAATTGAACAAAGGATTCATGGAGGAATAGCCTTAAGAATCTCAGACTGCAAATGTTACAACATTGATACAACTAACAGGCTGGCTTCAAGGTCTTGCTAAGTCACACCAGTAAACTTGAAACAAGAAAGACTCTGAAAGGCTCCTTTGTGTAAAAACAGCCCATACAGATGTCGGCTCATGAGTGGACAAAGGAAAGGAGGGATCAAAGGGGATAGGCTGAACTGAATGTCACTCTAATTGTATCTTGTAATGAAAATGTATAACCGTTGTGCCTTTACAATGTAACTTCACTTGTCCGTAGGGAGTGGGTGCACTCTATAGGGAGAGCATTCCTTCTGTCTGATAAGTCCCGGCCGGTGAAACAAAAGAATAAAGTCTGCTTGGTTATAAGCGGCAACGGTGTTCGACTCAGTGAATTCACTGAACCAGATTGAGGGAAAAGAATCCACATTTACATCTGTTGGTTTTGTGTTGTATCAGTGTCTGTGACAGTACCTAGCAATGATATCACGCAATGATCTCATGCCATGTCGTCCTGTCACCTATTACAGAAGAAGCTATCGACGATGACGTCATAGAAACATAGAAAATAAGTGCAGGAGTAGGCGATTCGGCCCTTCGAGCCTGCACCGCCATTCAATGAGTTCATGGCTGAACATGCAACTTCAGTACCCCATTCCTGCTTTCTCACCATACCCCTTGATTCCCCCTAGTAGTAAGGACTATATCTAACTCCTTTTTGAATATATTTAGTGAATTGGCCTCAACAACTTTCTGTGGTAGAGAATTCCACAGATTCACCACTCTCTGGGTGAAGAAGTTTCTCCTCATCTCGGTCCTAAATGGCTTACCCCTTATCCTTAGGTCCATGCAGAGGTGAACAGGTGGGGGGGGGGGGAACTGTCCCCAGCGACATCAGAGAGATGGAGGAGCTGGTGCTCACACTCATGGGGAAGCACCCCTGGACAGCCAAGGATGCATCTGCAGACCCTGAAGTGATGCCACGTGAGTAACGCTTACACCATTGCATGATGTAAAGTCAATAGATGCCACACCCACTCATAGCCAAACAATCATATATATTATGTCTGTAGTATACTTGTGAATGACTCCACGAGGCCATGTGTTGTACTCAAACTGTAGTGACCTTGGTCCTTTATTCGTAACTCCAAAGTGAGGCAGCCGCTTGGTGACTCCCCTTTTATACAGCCCCTGCCACCAGGGTAGGAAACCCCGGTCTCCACCAGTTGCACCCTCTAGTGGTGCCAGCATGTATATACACAATGTAAACCTTATTGATAGTACATCAGGTAACAAGTCTCCATCTTATGCAACTATACAGTGACTACACAGAGTCTGCATATCTATATTTGCAGACTGCAGACTATCTATAGTCTGCATATATAACATCATGCTCCCCCAAGTCCTTTGTGCCAATTACCTTTGCACTATGTGCTCTGGCTTAGCTCTCCCCAGACTTACGTCCCAATAGCCCTTGCACCTTGGCTGTGCTTTGGCTTGGCTCTCTCCCTGTTAATTCCCAAGTCCTTTTGCCACAACGTTAGGTAGTGGTTACCAGTTTGGATGGTTCGATGATGCAGTGGCGGTTCCAGTGGGTTCTGGGTGTGATCCATGTGTGTGTCCATGGCTACATACATCCATTCCCCCCCACCCCAGCGAGATCATGCAGCTGGCCCATTACATTTACAGGATCAGACACAGTGCAAGTACAAAGAAAGGAAGAAAAAAACATCAGTTGTATCGTGACACCTTGGTTCAGTGACTTACATTCATTTCGTTTTACGATCATGTGCCAGGATTGGGTAGATTGAATTCATGGTTCAGTCATGGTGAGTACGGAGGTAGCAGTCCAGGTATGCGAGGACGCTAGTTCCAGAGCAACCGGACAGTGTCCCAGTCGTCTGATGGCGGCGTTGCGCCCCATGCTAGCGGTGTGGGCTTGGTTCACTCACCTTGCCAGGATTAAGGGCTTTTGCCGTTGCCTAGTGATGGGCAGGGCCACAGATGTGTGTGGCCTCCCTGTCCTCCTTTGAGGGCTTCAGAATCTTCTGCCTGCTCTCTAACGGTGTTCCAGGTCCTGTTTGGGGAACTCGTTGGTTCTGACCTTTCACTCCCGGACATGGCCGAGGTAGCGACTGGGTCTGGGGGCTGTGCCGTCTCCAACCGGGTGGTGGGCAATGGCGGCCGACTGCGGGTGTTGGCGCTATTTTCGTTTCCAGGTCCGTGACGAATAGTGTCATCGGGTGCCTGCAGCGTGAGACAGACCTGGGGCAGGGTATCAGGATCAGTGCCTTCATCCTCCTGAGGTCACTGGCCTATAACTTGTGGGGACATCTGTGGCAGGGCATCTTTACCCCCCCGAATTCGCTCGCTTGCTATTTTTGGGGACACTCTATTTCCGACATCTTGCAACATTTTGTTCTTTACATTCTTAATTGGTTCATTATATTGATTGCCATGCATACAATGTCTCTTCAAGTTCAGTTGGTTGCAGGTCTCCTTTAAGAGAACCCTGCCACGCAATTCTGCACCTCGCTGCATCAGGGATGTCATCTTGCCCCTGTCCACGAGGTCGACTGCCGTGATTCTTCTCTCCCGCGATTCTGCCATAAAAGCTGGAAGAGTGTCTGTGAATTCATAGAAACATAGAAAATAGGTGCAGGAGTAGGCCATTCGGCCCCTCGAGCCTGCACCACCATTCAATAAGATCATGGCTGACCATTCACCTCAGTACCCCATTCCTGCTTTCTCTCCATGCCCCTTGATCCCTTTAGCCGTAAGGGCCATATCTAACTCCCTCTTGAATATATCCAACGAACTGACATCAACAACTCTCTGAGTGAAGAAGTTTCTCCTCATCTCAGTCCTAAATGGCTTACCCCTTATCCTTAGACTGTGACCCCTGGTTCTGGACTACCCCAACATCGGGAACATTCTTCCTGCATCTAACCTGTCCAGTCCCGTCAGAATTTTACAGGTTTCTATGAGATCCCCTCTCATTCTTCTAAACTCCAGTAAAACAGGCCCAGTCGAACCAGTCTCTCCTCATATGTCAGTCCTGCCATCCCGGGAATCAGTCTGATGAACTTTCACTGCACTCCCTCAATAGCAAGAATGTCCTTCCTCAGATTAGGGGACCAAAACTGAACACAATATTCCAGTTGAGGCCTCACCAAGGCCCTGTACAACTGCAGTAAGACCTCCCTGCTCCTTTACTCAAATCCCCTAGCTATGAAGGCCAACATGCCATTTGCCTTCTTCACCGCCTGCTGTACCTGCATGCCAACGTTCAATGACTGATGAACCATGACACCCAGGTCTCGTTGCACCTCCCCTTTTCCTAATCTGCCGACATTCAGATAATATTCTGCCTTCACGTTTTTGCCACAAAAGTGGATAACCTCACATTTATCCACATTATACTGCATCTGCCAAGCATTTGTCCACTCACTTAACCTGTCCAAATCACCCTGCAGCCTCTTAGCATCCTCCTCACATCTCACACCGCCACCCAGCTTAGTGTCATCTGCAAACTTAGAGATATTACACTCGATTCCTTCATCTAAATCATTGATGTATATTGTAAATAGCTGGGGTCCCAGTTCTGAGCCCTGCGGCACCCCACTAGTCACTGCCTGCCATTTGAAAAGGACCCGTTTATCCCGATTCTCTGCTTCTTGTCTGCCAACCAGTTCTCTATCTACGTCAGTACATTACCCTCAATACCATGTGCTTTAATTTTGCACACCAATCTCTTGTGTGGGACCTTGTCAAAAGCTTTTTGAAAGTCCAAATACACCACATCCACTGGTCCTCCCTTGTCCACTCTACTAGTTACATCCTCAAAAAATTCTAGAAGATTTGCCAAGCATGATTTCCCTTTCATAAATCCATGCTGATTTGGACTGATCCTGTCACTGCTTTCCAAATGCCCTGCTATTTCATCTTTAATATTGATTCCAACATTTTCCCCACTACCGATGTCAGACTAACCGGTCTATAATTCCCCGTTTTCTCTCTCCCTCCTTTTTTAAAAAGTGGTGTTACATTAGCTACCCTCCAGTCCATAGCAATGGATCTAGAGTCGATAGACTGTTGGGAAATGATCACCAATGCATCCACTATTTCTAGGGCCACTTCCTTAAGTACTCTGGGATGCAGACTATCAGGCCCTGGGGATTTATCGGCCTTCAATCCCATCAATTTCCCTAACACAATTTCCTGACTAATAAGGATTTCCTTCAGTTCTTCCTTCTCGTTATATCCTCTGTCCCCTAGTATTTCTGGACGGTTATTTGTGTCTTCCTTCGTGAAGCCAGAACTAAAGTATTTGTTCAATTGGTCTGCCATTTCTTTGTTCCCCATTATAAATTCACCTGATTCTGACTGCAAGGGACCTATGTTTGTCTTCACTAATCTCTTTCTCTTCACATAGCTATAGAAGCTTTTGCAGTCAGTTTTTATGTTCCCAGCAAGCTTACTCTCATACTCTCTTTTCCCCCTTCTAATTAAACACTTTGTCCTCCTCTGCTGGATTCTAAATTTCTCCCAGTCCTCAGGTTTGCTGCTTTTTCTGGCTAATTTATATGCCTCTTCCTTGGATTTAATACTATCCCTAATTTCCATTGTTAGCCACAGTTGAGTCACCTTCCCCGTTTTATTTTTACTCCAGACAGGGATGTACAATTGTTGAAGTTCATCCATGTGATATATAAATATCTGCCATTGCCTATCCACTGTCAACCCTTTAAGTATCATTCGCCAGTCTAGTCTAGCCAATTCACATCTCATACCATCAAAGTTACCTTTCCTTAAGTTCAGGCCCTAGTCTCTGAATTAACTGTGTCACGCTCCATCTTAATAAAGAATTCTACCATATTATGGTCACTCTTCCTCAAGGGGCCTCGCACAACAAGATTGCTAATTAGTCCTTTCTTATTACCCAGTCTAAGATGGCCAGCCCTCTAGTTGGTTCCTCGACATATTGGTCCAGAAAACCATCCCGAATACACTCCAGGAAATCCTCCTCCACCGTATTGCTACCAGTTTGGTTAGCCCAATCTATATGTAGATTAAAGTCGCCCATGATAACTACTGTACCTTTATTGCACGCATCCCTAATTTCTTGTTTGATGCTGTCCCCAACCTCACTACTATTGTTTGGTGGTCTGTCCATAACTCCCACTATCGTTTTCTGCCCAGGAGTCCTGCCACTGGAGCCGGGAAGGTACTTTTAGGTCGTTCCGGCTAGATCATTGCCACGCAGTCATGATGGACGGTCTGTGCCTCAGGAGCTGTGCTGGCCTGTTCTCTGGTGCCTGGCCTAAGCGAAGATGAGGTTTTGCTCTGCCTCTGAGCACGGGGGACATCGATTGCTGGAGAGAAGAGGTCTTCCCATTTCCACTGGATCTTCCCCACCCACCTTCTTCCGAGTAGCATTGGAAAAGCACCTGCAACAATCCACCGAGGTAACTTGTGCCCCACGCCATTATGGATTACACTTACATCCGCACTACGAAGGACTGGGTCAGCTCCTTGGTTTAGGTGCGCAACTTTTCCTGTACTGGAACCAGCTCGGGTCGTTTTTTCGTTCCATATCCTCTCAAAGGCATCCTAGCTCATCACTGACTGGCTCACTCCCTTGTCCACTTCTATGAAGACTGGAACGCCATTTATTTCAACTTCTACCTTCGCTGGAGGATAATCGGAGGTGCAGGTATACACTCCATACACTTCTTCTTGGGGCTGAACTGCCTCTCTGGCCAAATCATCATACTCCCCGCTGGATTCAAAGTCATCTACCGACTCCTCTGCTAGACAGCAAGTAGTATTTCTTTTACACGTATGCTGGAGGTGGCCCTTCGTGTTACAGTCTTTGCATACGTATTCAGCAAACCGACACTGGTGAGCCTGATGGTTTCCTTCGCAATGCCAGCATGGTGCTACTCGATTAGCACCCCACGGCGGACTCTGAGTTCTGGAACCCTGAGGTTTATGCTCTCTGCCCTGGGCAGAGCCATGTTCTACAGTCTTGCCTGTGAAAGACACCATTCTGTGTACAGTACTTGCCGGATTTTAGTCCACAGAATGAATAATTTGCTTGGTGTTGCAGGTCGAGGTCATGAACACCTGACTGCTGCTGATGGCCTTCTGCAGGTTGACTGTGGTGTTGGCAGATAATAGCTTGTGAAGGACGCCCTCATGGCCAATTCCTATAACGAAGATGTCTCGCAATGCTTCGTTGAGGTGCACACCAAAATCACACGGTGCCGCAAGTCTCCTGAGGTCGTCAGCATATTTTGCAATCTCCTAGCCTTCAGGTCTGCGGTGAGTGTAGAATCTGTGCCTGGCCGTGAAGATGTTCTCTTTTGGTTTTAGTTGGTCGCGAATTAGTTCAGTCAGCTCATTGTATGTCTTTTCCTTGGCCTTCATGGGTGCCAGCAAGTCCCTGACGAGGCGGTAGACCTCGGGCCCACAACTGGTCAGCAGTAAAGCCTTGCGCTTCTCCGCCAATGTTTCCGTCTCCCCGCCAAGTCGTTTGCCACGAAATATTGCTCAAGCCTTTCCGTGAAGGCATCCCAATTATCACCCTCTGCGAAGTCTTTTAGTGTGCCAAAGATAGCCATAATCGCATGAAAGTCCGTATTCTCGTCACCAGTTATTATGTCTGTAGTGTACTTGTGAATGAATCCACGAGGCAATGTGTTGTACTCAAACTGTAGTGACCTTGGTCCTTTATTCGTAACTCCAGAGTGAGGCAGCCGCTTTATGGCTCCCCTTTTATACAGCCCCTGCCACCAGGGCAGGAAACCTCGGTCTCCACCAGTTGCACCCTCTAGTGGTGCTAGCTTGTATACACAAAGTGTAAACCTTATTGATAGTACATCGGGTAAACAAGTCTCCATCTTACGCAACTATACAGTGACTACACAGAGAGTATATCTATAGTCTGCATATATAACAATATATGATAGATGATTTCTAAAATTGTCATAGAAATAATGATAGCCTAATGAAAATCATTGGAATGCAAAAGTGTTGATGGTCATGAAATATGATGTCTGCGATGATTTTGAGAGCGGTGGTGCTTTTGTCGTGCATATGCTGTGTGTAGCGCTGGACTCGCCTTGTGACCCTAGCATCCCCTTCTCCTCTAATAACCATATTTGTGTTTTTCAGCTCAGCCAGCAGCACGTCCCCAGGCAAGACCACAGAGGCCAGAAGGTGGGGGCGCGGGGCAGGAGTCAGCGGATGATCATACTACATCAGGTGCTGAGGAGCTCCGATTCTCGCCCATCAATCCACTGGGCCTGTTCTCCACGGATGAGAGTGCCGACTTCGAGAAACCTGCATCGCCACGCTCAAGAAGCCATTCGAACCGAAGGCCATCTAGTGATCCTCCGGTCATTCCCGCCTCCACTCTGGAGGTACCGGCCGCAAGCACCTTGCCACAAAGCACCCCATTTGTCCCCAGGACGGCGCCGACCCTGCGGAGGCCTCATGGACGCGGCAGGTCTGTTCAACGAGTGTCACATGACAGCGGAGAGATGGTGCAGTTGTCCAAGAGGACTGCAGACATTGGTGACCAGCTCATCGAAGCATTGGGGGGCATATCCCAACAGCTGGCCACCATGACCGAGTACATTCCGCAGATGGCAGAGGCCCTGGATGCAATAGCCTCCAGGCCTCCCAGTGGTCCCCTGTAGGGGATGCTGGGTCTGTCAGCTTGCCTTCCTGACTCAGAGCAGTTGCGAGTCGCTCCCACTCCCTGGTTCTCGAGCTTGGATTTATTAATCAGGGTGTGATAAAGTACAGCAGACAACTATTTTGTACAAAGAAGGTATGGGTTTTATTCAAGAAAGCAAATAACACAAATACACTCCAATAAAACTGTAAAATCTTACAAAAAGGTTCTAAACAATGGGGAATACTTTATTAAGGTAATAAACACAACAGAAATACCTCCCACCTCCCACTCACTCTCTAACTAGGTCAAACTCTAGGGCTCCAGGGATTCATGCTCACCAGATCCTTTCCTTTGACAGCTAGGGCTGTTTCGCGGTTTTGGGTTCTTTGTTTATAGCCGGTTTGCCTTGCCGTACCCCGGATGTGGTAGAAGACCTCTGCTTCATATTGAAAGCCAGTCGGGGCGAGTTCTTTTCTCTGATGTCGCGCTGTTTCTTCCTGCGTTTTCTCGCCGTGTGCTTTCGATCTTGTTGTTCCGAAGTGATTGGTCAGAAAAGTTATTTCCGTGATGGTCAGAACAGAGATAGTCTGTTGGGACGATAGGCCCTCAATTATACTCTGAGAGGTTCCTTACTCTTTGCGCCAAATCTAACGTTTCTTTTGTTTAAATTTTGCTGCCCAGCTAACTGAAACTTGATTAAGTGTTTTTAATCTGGCATTGATAGACTTTTCTGAGCTGACCAGCTCTTGTCAATTGTTAAAATTATCCTTCGGTTTTGAGTCGCAATTGTTACAAGTTAGTTTCTGGTGTCGAGTTGTCTGCCTGGGTCCGAGCTTTCTATGCATGCCGGAAAGGTGATTAGCATTATGTAAGTGTTGGATGGGTTCTGTGCCTGGACTAAAACTGTACTTCCGTGAGTCGATTGTTGAAATGTAAATGTCTTGTGGAGGCAGGTTTGAGGGTAAACAGTTCCCTAGACAATTTGATTAGCTCCAATATCCAAACTGGCTTTTCAGAGGTTGAACTCACCCTGGTCTTGTAGCCCTTTTCTCACAGACCCAACATGCACCTTTTTAGAATCCCAAACTTGGTCAAAATTCATAGATTTCTTCCATGGTCATTTTAAGATCCCAAACTTTCTGTTTAATAGTCCCAAATCGAATTTCCTTTTCAGTGAGTCCAAACACTGGTGGGGGAGGAGCGGGGGGGTTTGCACGAATTTTCAAATCTTGCAGTCCCCCATTTGACACTCTTCACCACAGAGTGTCATCCTAAATGAATAAAATTCCTGATTCCCGAGAGCCAACCTTCCCCTGTAATTTACCTAGCTAAATCCAAACGTACATTCCCCTTTGAAATGTATTGCTGTTAACAGGTAAATTCAGTCATAAGTTACATTACAGCATAGAGGGGGTCCAACACCCCTCCATTACACAATAAAAACACACATAGTACTTGACCTCTGCGTTTTTACAGCAGGTGGAATCTAAACCGGACCTCACTGGGTGACTGCGATTTTTCTGCAATGTCCGATCATATTTTGTGTTTCCCTCCCTGATACAATCCTTAAGTTCAGCTAGGGCTCGTCCAGCACCCTCTGGTGCCGGAACCGACAACCTCTGCCTCTCACCCTGCCGGTAGTACATCATAGATAAAGAATAATCGTGAGCTGGCAGACAACTAAAACGTGGGAAGCTATTCTGATCTCGGCAGGGTCCTCTGTATTCCTGAAAATATCCCACCAGGGTGGAACTGTGATCTCCGAAACCTGGCCCCCTATCTCTACTGTTTTTTGTGCTAGAGTATAGAAATGTTTCTGTGATATTTCTACAGCTATCAGTAGGGTGGTAAGATGTTCAGGTAGAGGGGAGATTTCGTAACCAAAATTGCGACATAGGTTTGTGATGTTTGTGATGTTGTCACTTACAGTGAGGTGAACAGTGGACGGTTCAGGAATGGGGACAATCGATCCTGGGCCACTTGAACTTTCACCTTGGGTTTAAAACAGAAACTGCTGTCACTTACCGGACACCAGAAGTGCTGTACATGCTGGTAGTGGGGCACACTGGTGGTGACACAATATGTCCCACCCCTATGTATGCTACCTGTGGAGGAACATGGTCTTGTGCCACTACCTCCATGGTACAGTTGATAGGCTGTGCGCCAGCAGCTTTAAACCTGCACTGCGGTTTAGAATAGGCATTCATGTGCTGGGGACACAGTATTATGTGTGCACCCCGGCTCTGGCACCCGGAGAGGTTAGTATCTGTCATAGCGTGCTCCCACTTTATGACATACGGTGGGACCACTGTGAAATGAACATGTGCACCCCCTTGAATGACCCCAATGTTCTCCCCCTGTATACCGGTGTGGGTCGGGCTGTCCCACCCATGACCGGCATCCTTAGTACTATCCCCATAATGGTGTGATTGGAACGCCCACAGTCCACGGGGACAGGGTAGACTTCAGAAGCTAGACGGAGCTGACACGGGCTTAGCGAATTACTAAACGGGTGGAGGGCTGCGAGATGCTTGTTGCTGATCCAGGAGGGGACTAAACCTTGTTTTAAATCCTCCAGGTTGTTACAGCCCTCGCCCAACAACCGTGCCCCATACAGCACCTACACCTCATTCCTTGCAGCCTGGTCCGAAGCATTCCTGTCCTCCCGTATAAGTGCATTTACTGTTTGTGCGTGTCTTTCCAGCTCAGCAATAATTTCTTTTAAATGAATCATCATAGCCTGGTCCTCGTGTAGCTCTGAGCCTATCACTGTGTTCTCTTCCCTTAGGATCTTCCGTAGTTGGGTTTTTAGACCATTTATTTGCATTTGCAGTTCCATATCATCCATGCTATTTATCACAGAGGATCCTGTATTATATGCAGTAAAAATGCCATTCCAGGTTCCCCTCCTTTATCTCCCCGTGCCCGTAGTGTTCCTAGCGTATAGTGTGTATAAATCTGCTTTGTCTACGTTGCCAAAATCGAATTCGTAACATTTCCTGAACATTTCTCTGAGTAGGGCCTGGTAGAGCTGCTCTGTCTCCTTCGGGCACCATGCAGGTAAGTGTACTTCTGCAAGGTTTAAGATGACTGAAACTACTGCACAGTGTACCCCCTGGTATTCCTCGATGTCACCTCTGTGACCCATACTCGCCCCCATTAGGGCGAGCAGGAGCAAGGCCCCTCTCATCATTCAGTTCCTTCCCTGTAAGGACACAAAATCGATAGCCTTGCCCTTGAGAAAAATAGTTCTCTGGCTTGACAAAGGTGATCCAGTTCTGCAATCTTAAACTTACTTTTATAATAATTAAATTCTAAAACTGAAACTACCAAAAATCTTAAAACACACTTAAATCATCAGAAACGCTATGTACATCCGCCGCCCATCTCCAGGTGGCCAGGCTAATTCCTGTTCGGCCTCTCCCTTGTGCGGCCTCTGGCAGCTTGTACGCCTGGGTGTAAGGTGGTCGGTACCGCAGGTCCTGGAGAGTTTTTCTGAATGTAACTGGGGGTTTCCCTGAGTCCCAGATGATCGAGGGAATGGCCCATCCTGTACTACAGCACACTACCACTTCTGTGTAGCTGCTGAGTCTATGTCTTGCCCCGTGGGTTCCACACAGCCGGAGGCTGCCGGCTGGGGACCCCCATTTGGTGGCTGGCCCACCACTATCTCTCCTGTGAGTCCCTCACCGTTGAAGGCTGCAGGCTGGGGATCCCTATCCCGAGAATGATCCTTGACCTTGGGCTTCTTTTACGGGCTGCAACCCTCCCGGGACTGAACCACTGAAACTGGGGTGTTGGTGACAATGGTGTCTTTGGCCGTGGTGTACGGGGAGTCCTTCTTAGGGCTCCGGCTACTGGGGGTGCGTCCGAGTCCCAAACAATTGGTGGGACAGCCCCTCCAGTAATACAATTCATCGCCCCCATCTGCACGGTCTGTGAGTCTGCAACAACCCCTGTGGGCCATACACAGTCGGAGGCTGCTGGCTGAGGATCCCAGTCCTGAAAACGGTTCACTGCCCCCAATGGTAGCAGGATGGAGAATGATCCAGCCTGTTCATTCCCTGTGAAACCAACTAGACTGTACGGGACCGTGTTAGATAGAGGTGAGGCGGCTGGGTTATCTGCGTATACAAAGGTGTTTGAAGCTCCAGTATCTGGCAGATAGGTCCCTGTCACCTTCTCCACCTCCATCTTAACGCACGGTCTCTTGTGTGCATCGTATTCTAGGGGACACAGGTACACAGGCGGTGCCGGTTCTAGTCATGGGTCAGGATTTGGCGAGGTGGATGGGGTTTCCCTCCTGATTGCCGTAGCTACCTTCCCTGGGCCACCCAATACGGACCGGAGCACGGTCTCGAAGGAAGAGGGAGAGTTCTGCGCTCCGGGTCCAGGTCCGGCCTTTTGGCCAGCTGCTGGGGGTTCCTTAGCTACGTTATCCTTCCAAGGGTTCATAAGAACAAAAGAACATAAGAACATAAGAATTAGGAACAGGAGTAGGCCATCTAGCCCCTCGCGCCTGCTCCGCCATTCAACAAGATCATGGCTGATCTGGCCGTAGACTCAGTTCCACTTATCCGCCCGCTCCCCGTAACCCTTAATTCCCTTATTGGTTAAAAATCTATCTATCTGTGATTTGAATACATTCAATGAGCTAGCCTCAACTGCTTCCTTGGGCAGAGAATTCCACAGATTCACAACCCTCTGGGAGAAGAAATTCCTTCTCAACTCGGTTTTAAATTGGCTCCCCTGTATTTTGAGGCTGTGCCCCCTAGTTCTAGTCTCCCCAACAAGTGGAAACAACCTCTCTGCCTCTATCTTGTCTATCCCTTTCATTATTTTAAATGTTTCTATAAGATCACCCCTCATTCTTCTGAACTCCAGCGAGTAAAGACCCAGTCTACTCAATCTATCATTATAAGGTAACCCCCTCATCTCCGGAATCAGCCTAGTGAATTGTCTCTGTACCCCCTCCAAAGCTAGTATATCCTTCCTTAAGTAAGGTGACCAAAACTGCACGCAGTACTCCAGGTGCGGCCTCACCAATACCCTGTACAGTTGCAGCAGGACCTCCCTGCTTTTGTACTCCATCCCTCTCGCAATGAAGGCCAACTTTCCATTTGCCTTTCTGATTACCTGCTGCACCTGCAAACTAATTTTTTGGGATTCATGCACAAGGACCCCCAGGTCCCTATGCACCGCAGAATGTTGTAATTTCTCCCCATTCAAATAATATTCTCTTTTACTGTTTTTTTTCCAAGGTGGATGACCTCACATTTTCCGACATTGTATTCCATCTGCCAAACCTTAGCCCATTTGCTTAACCGATCTAAATCTCTTTGCAGCCTCTCTGTGTTCTCTACACAACCCGCTTTCCCACTAATCTTTGTGTCATCTGCAAATTTTGTTACACTACACTCTGTTCCCTCTTCCAGGTCATCTATGTATATTGTAAACAGTTGTGGTCTCAGCATCGATCCCTGTGGCACACCACTAACCACCGATTTCCAACCCGAAAAGGACCCATTTATCCCGACACTCTGCTTTCTGTTAGCCAGCCAATTCTTGATCCATGCTAATACATTTCCTCTGACTCCGCGTACCTTTATCTTCTGCAGTAACCTTTTGTGTGGCACCTTATCGAATGCCTTTTGGAAATCTAAATACACCACATCCATCGGTACATCTCTATCCACCATGCTCGTTATATCCTCAAAGAATTCCGGTAAATTAGTTAAACATGATTTCTCCTTCATGAATCCATATTGCGTCTGCTTGATTGCACTATTCCTATCTAGATGTCCCGCTATTTCTTCCTTAATGATAGCTTCAAGCATTTTCCCCACTACAGATGTTAAACTAACTGGCCTATAGTTACCTGCCTTTTGTCTGCCCCCTTTTATAAACTGCTTTTCAATCTGCTGGTACCTCCCCAGAGTCCAGAGAATTTTGGTAGATTATAACGAATGCATCTGCTATAACTTCCGCCATCTCTTTTAATACCCTGGGATGCATTTCATCAGGACCAGGGGACTTGTCTACCTTGAGTCCCATTAGCCTGTCCAGCACTACCTCCCTAGTGATAGTGATTGTCTCAAGGTCCTCCCTTCCCACATTCCCGTGACCAGCAATTTTTGGCAAGGTTTTTGTGTCTTCCACTGTGAAGACCAAAGCAAAATAATTGTTTAAGGTCTCAGCCATTTCCACATTTCCCATTATTAAATCCCCCTTCTCATCTTCTAAGGGATCAACATTTACTTTAGTTACTCTCTTCCGTTTTATATATCGGTAAAAGCTTTTACTATCTGTTTTTATGTTTTGCGCAAGTTTACTTTCGTAATCTATCTTTCCTTTCTTTATTGCTTTCTTAGTCATTCTTTGCTGTCGCTTAAAATTTTCCCAATCTTCTAGTTTCCCACTAACCTTGGCCACCTTATACGCATTGGTTTTTAATTTGATACTCTCCTTTATTTCCTTGGTTATCCACGGCTGGTTATCCCTTCTCTGACCGCCCTTCTTTTTCACTGGAATATATTTTTGTTGAGCACTATGAAAGAGCTCCTTAAAAGTTCTCCACTGTTCCTCAATTGTGCCACCATTTAGTTTGTGTTCCCAGTCTACTTTAGCTAACTCTGCCCTCATCCCACTGTAGTCCCCTTTGTTTAAGAATAGTACGCTCGTTTGAGACACTACTTCCTCACCCTCAATCTGTATTACAAATTCAACCATACTGTGATCACTCATTCCGAGAGGACCTTTCACTAGGAGATCGTTTATTATTCCTGTCTCATTACACAGGACCAGATCTAAGATAGCTTGCTCCCTTGTAGGTTCTGTAACATACTGTTCTAAGAAACAATCCCGTATGCATTCTATGAATTCCTCCTCAAGGCTACCCCGTGCGCTTTGATTTGACCAATCGATATGTAGGTTAAAATCCCCCATGATTACTGCCATTCCTTTTTCACATGCCTCTATTATTCCCTTGATTATTGTCCATCACTGTGAAGTTATTATTTGGGGGCCCATAAACTACGCTCACCAGTGACTTTTTCTCCTTACTATCTCTAATCTCCACCCACAATGATTCAACATTTTGTTCATTCGAGCCAATATCATCTCTCACAACTGCCCTGATATCATCCTTTATTAACAGAGCTACCCCACCTCCTTTCCCTTCTTGTCTATCCTTACGAATTGTCAGATACCCCTGTATGTTTAATTCCCAGTCTTGGCCACCCTGCAACCACCTTTCTGTAATGGTACCAAATCATACCCATTTGTAATGATTTGTGCCGTCAACTCATTTACTTCATTTCGAATGCTGCATGCATTTAGGTAGAGTATTTTAATACTAACTTTTAAACCATGATTTTTAGTTTTGACCCCTCCTACAGCCCCTTTAATATTCATACATATTGTCCCTTCCTATCACCTTGTGGTTTACCCTTACCCCAGTGCTACTCTGCTCTGTGGCCTCCTGCCTTTTGCATTCTTTCTTGGGGTCCTGTTCATCTGTGCTCTCACCCATTCTAACTAGCTCAGAGCCCTCTCCTGGATTGCGAACACTCCTCGCATTGAGGCACCGAGCTTTCAGGCTTTCCTTTTTATTACACTTTGACCCTTTAGAATTTTGCTGTACATTGGCCCTTTTTGTTTTTTGTCTTGGGTTTCTCTGCCCTCCACTTTTACTCATCTCCTTTCTGTCTTTTGCTTCTGTCTCTATTTTGTTTCCCTCTGTCTCCCTGCATTGGTTCCCATCCCCCTGCCATATTAGCTTAACTCCTCCCCAACAGCACTAGCAAACACTCCCCCTAGGACATTGGTTCCGGTCCTGCCCAGGTGCAGACCGTCCGGTTTGTACTGGTCCCACCTCCCCCAGAACCGGTTCCAATGTCCTAGGAATTTGAATCCCTCCCTGCTGCACCACTGCTCAAGCCACGTATTCATCTGCACTATCCTGCGATTCCTACTCTGACGATCACGTGACAATGGTAGCAATCCCGAGATTACTACTTTTGAGGTCCTACTTTTTAATTTAGCTCCTAGCTCCTTAAATTCGTCTCGTAGGACCTCATCCCGTTTTTTACCTATGTCGTTGGTACCAATGTGCACCACGACAACTGGCTGTTCTCCCTCCCTTTTCAGAATGTCCTGCACCCGCTCCAAGACATCCTTGACCCTTGCACCAGGGAGGCACCATACCATCCTGGAGTCTCGATTGCTGCCGCAGAAACGCCTATCTATTCCCCTTACAATTGAATCCCCTATCACTATCGCTCTCCCACTCTTTTTCCTGCCCTCCTGTGCAACAGAGCCAACCACGGTGCCATGAACTTGGCTGCTGCTGCCCTCCCCTGATGAGTCATCCCCCTCAACAGTACTCAAAGCGGTGTATCTGTTTTGCAGGGGGATGACCGCAGGGGACCCCTGCACGACATTCCTTGCACTGCTCTTCCTGCTGGTCTTCCATTCCCTATCTGGCTGTGGACCCTTCACCTGCAGTAAGACCAACTCACTAAACGTGCTACTCACGTCATTCTCAGCATCGTGGATGCTCCAGAGTTGATCCACCCTCAGCTCCAGGGCCGCAACGCGGTCCGTCAGGAGCTGGAGGCGGATACACTTCCCGTACACGTAGTCGTCAGGGACACCGGAAGTATCCCTGAGTTCCCACATGGTACAGGAGGCGCATATCACGTGGCCGAGCTCTCCTGCCATGACTTAACCCTTAGATACACTTAATTTGGCGACAACAATGTTAACAGGTTACTTACTGATATAAAAAGAAAAAGAAAAGCTACTCACCTATCACCAGCCAATCACTTACCCCTTTAGCTGTGACGTCACCTTTTGATTTCTTTCTACTTCTTTTTTGCTCTTTCTCCCGGCTGGAGCTGCACAAGTTGGGCCTTTATAGGCCTCACCCCGCACCTCGAGCTCCCGCCTCCAATCTGCCGCCGCCTCTCGCAGCCGCTGGGCCTTTATAGGCCTCACCCCGCACCTCGAGCTCCCGCCTCCGATCTGCCGCCGCCTCTCGCAGTCGCTGGGTCTTTATAGGCCTCACCACGCACCTCGAGCTCCCGTTTCCTACAATCCTTTCTCCAATGCCCACTTTTCCCACACCCAAAGCAGTTACGCTTGGTATCGGACGAGATACCCCCTTCCTGGTGCCATACCCTCTTTGCTTAGTGAGGCCTTAACTCATGTACCCTCCCCTTGGGTGGGTTCTCCTCCGTCCCTCGGCCGCTCCTAAAAGCCAGGGTTAGTTGCCTAATCACTGACTCCTCGGTGGCATTGGGATCCCTTGGATCGAACCATAGCTTGGCTTTGGCCTTCACCTGTGGCAAACTGTTTGCCACCAGGCTCCGGAACCAGTGGGCCCTCTCATCCCGGGTCAAGTGATCCCGGTTGAGGGTCCCACTGCAGGCACTCTCGTTGATGGGCCACAGCCTGTCTGCGAAAACTTGTGGGGTTTTCCCTGCCTGTTGCATCGTCTTCTCCACTCGGGAGAAGGGACTCCCATCATTTAGGCCCATAACTTCCAAGACTTCTTCCTTGACAGTCACGTATGTGCTCTGCCCCCTCTTGCTGTCCGCAGAGAGAGACTGGTATACTCTACTGTCTAGGGAGAATAGGAGCATTTTTGCCATTTCGGAGTCGTCGCTCCCATTTATCCCCCCTGCCTGTTTCACCTCCATGAAGTGGACCGAGGGGTCCCCTTTGTGAGTGAGCATCTCCAAGTGTCTTACCATAGCCCTAAGCTGTTGGGTGCCGTGGGGAACCACAAAGTGACTTTCAAGGGGCCCCTGGCCCCCACCACTGTTGGACGGGCCAAACTTTTGCTGTCGGATTGGGCATATCGGCCCCGCTCCCGGCCCTTCTCACATTGGCTCGCCCACCTCTCCCTGCTGCCAAACCGAGCTGAAACCCAGCGCCACAGGTGGTGATGGTCCACAATCCCTGCCCACCTCACAAATCATTCGCCCCTCCTGCTGCCTATCCGGATCCAACCCCGGTGCCACAGGTAGTGGTTGAAAGTCTCTCCCCAGTCATCCCTCCTGCTACCCAACCAGGTCGTTCCCCGGCGCCACAGGTGGTGACCGAACAGTTTCCCTTTACCTTGCCTTTAACCCTGGACAGAGCAAGGTTCAGACTATTTATTTGTTGCTGGTAGGGGCCGTGGTCTCCCAACTCAAACCCCCTAGTGCTTGCTACTTTGCAAGCTGCCTGGACGTCTCTCAACCTCCCCTCCTGCTCTTTAATTATCCTGGTGAGGTGGGCGTTTTCTTCCCACAACACCAGTTCTTGACTCTTCCCTTCGGTGACCTGGCACTGAAGGTAATCCTGGCGGTTTCTATGTGTTTCCACTAACCATAGTTTCCCTTGCTTTTGCTTACCTAACTCTTCAAATAACCTCTCCCCCATGGTAGCTCTGACACTCGAGTGTTCCGCGGACTCCCTGAGGTCTGCCTCCAGCGACTCGACTTTCTTGTCCAATTGCTGGACCTGTCGCTGTAGGCAGACTAACCATATTGCTTTCCCCACAGAGCGCTTATGGTCCTTACTCTCAGTCCATTTGGCTGCAGCGTCCACAGGACGCTCAGAGCGCAATAGGTTCAGTACCCATTTCTTTGTTATATTGACTTTCTTGAGTATGTAAGAGGAAATCCTCTCTTCCATTTTGCTTCTTTCCTCAAAATCACTGTCTACTGTATCACACCCTTTTGACCAAGCTCCTACCTGGCTCGCCATTCTGCAGGGGGTGCTGGGTCTGTCAGCTTGCCTTCCCTAACCCAGACCCGGTTGCAAGTCGATCTCACTCCCTGGTTCTCAAGTCTGGATTTATTAATCAGGGTGTTATAAAGTGCAGCAAACAACTGTTTTGTACAAGGAAGGTATGGGTTTTATTCAAGAAAGCAAATAACACAAATACACTCCAATAAAACTGTAAAATCTTACAAAAAGGTTCTAAACAATGGGGAATACTTCAGGTAATAAATACAACAGAAATACCTCCCACCTCCCACTCACTCTCTAACTAGGTCAAACTCTAGGGCTCCAAGGATTCATGCTCATCAGATTCTTTCCTTTGACAGCTAGGGCTGTTTCGCGGTTTCAGGGTTCTTTGGTTATAGCCGGTTTGTCTTGCCATACCCTGGACGTGGTAGAAGACCTCTGCTGCATATTGCAAGCCAGTCGGGGCGAGTTCTTTTCTCTGATGTCGCGATGTTTCTTCCTGCGTTTTCTCGCCGTGTGCTTTCGATCTTGTTGTTCCGAAGTGATTGGTCAGAAAAGTTCTTTCTGTGATGGTCAGAACAGAGATAGTCTCTTGGAATGATAGGCCCTCAATTATACTCTGAGAGGCTCCTTAATCTTTGCGCCAAATCTAACGTTTCTTTTGTTTAAATTTTGCTGCCCAGCTAACTGAAACTTGATTAAGTGTTTTTAATCTGGCGTTGATAGACTTTTCTGAGCTGATGAGCTCTTGTCAATTGTTGAAATTATCCTTTGGTTTCGAGTCGCAATTGTTAAAATTAGTTTCTGGTGTCGAGTTGTCTGCCTGGGTCCGAGCTTTCTATGCAGGCCGGAAAGGTGATTAGCATTATGTACGTGTTGGATGGGTTCTGTGCTTGGACTAAAACTGTACTTCCGTGAGTCGATTGTTAAAATGTAAATGTAGGGGGAAGGTTTGAGAGTAAACAGTTCCCTAGACAATTTGATTAGCTCCAATATCCAAACTGGCTTTTCAGAGGTTGAATCCACCCTGGTCTTGTAGCCCTTTTCTCACAGACCCAACATGCATCTTTTTAAAATCCCAAACTTGGTTAAAACTCATAGATTTCTTCAATGGGCATTTTAGGATCTCAAACTTTCTGCTTAATAGTCCCAAATTGAATTTCCTTTTCAGTGAGTCCAAACAGTGGGGGGTTTCCATGAATTTTGGAATCTTACACCCCGAGTACGGCACTCCACCCCTAGGTTTCGCACCACCACTGCGAACGACAGATGAGAGCAAGGACCAAAATCCTGCTTCTGCATCAGAGAATGTTGCCCCATCAGCAGCCCCCCACTCCCATACTCGTGCAACCACCGTATCTGCCTTCATCCCCCTCAATGAGGCACCACCTGAGGAGCTCCTTTGCCAGATGCCGTGGAGCGAGGAGGGGAAGGGGTAGAGGTGGGGAGAAGAAGGGGAGGGGGGAAGGAAAGTGAGGTGCATGTCCGTAGGTGATGGCTGTGTTATATCGCCATCTGGGTGTATGTAATTTGTTGCAATGTATGGGGGCTGGGGACCACGCTCTTGCTTTGTTTTTGTATTCTGTGTTGCTGGACATGTTGAACATGTGATTTATGTCAATGGCAGAAAAAGTAGGGTGTGGGCAGGGGTTGTGTGTTATTGCCTGTGATACTTATGATTTCAGACCAATGTTGGTATAACATTTTTGTTATTGAACATAACCTTGTTGCACATTGTCTCAGATAGCTGCACTGTTACACACTGGTGATTGCTTAACATGAAAGGGTTAACATGAAACTTAACATCAATCAACGTAAACTTTAACTGGCACCAAGGTGATGGGCACCATTGATGTCTGAGCTACACACACACAGCAGTGTGCCGGCGTTGTCACTCACATCAACACTCTTTCAGGCAAATCGTTCAGATATCAGCTTCTGACGTTAGAGTGGGATTTAACAAATGCCAGCCACACCGTTGGCATTTGTTCAGAACAGTTCCACTTTTTGTGGGTGGTTTTTTGGGCAAGCGATATTGTGGCCGATTTTTGTTTGAGAGGTGGTCAAATTGATGCTGGCCGATCTCATGGCTGCTAGTTTTGGTAACTATGCTCTTTACGACAAAAAGAAGTGGGCGGGCGGTATTATTGAATCTCTGCGTTAAATCAGTGCGGAAATTAATGCTGGGCAATATTATGGGTGTTGATTTTGCCCATTTTGATGATTCTGCCCAAAAAATCTGGGCAGGCGGTAATATTTTTTCCCAGCGTTAACAACATGGGGAAAGTAATGCTCGGCGATAAGTTTCCTAAAAATGGGCATCAGTTTCCATTTTGTGGCTAAATGGGCGATATCTTGGCGTTATACGATATTTCAGTGGTAAAATGGGCGTTAAGTGGGTGTTAAACATACAAAAAAAGTGCAGGTTCTAGCCCCTTTTCTTGAATGACTCTACATTCCATACATACTATCAATGATACATCAACAGTACATACAAATAATTAACAAACTGACAATGTAGACTAAATAACCAGCTACCCATTGTCCTGAAATCAGGTCTCTTACCATGAATTACTGTAAACACACTGTGATCAGATTGACACATTTGAATGGCAGAATGATTCTCACATCATCTAGCATCTTGTTTTTGAGGAGACATCCTCTGCTTTGGTCCAAACTTCAACACACTCAATGTACGTCAGAAAGCTGCTTCAACTTTTAGCCCAGCACGTGTTATCTCAGACGGCGCCGAAAACGATGTATTCCAGAAATACAGGCTTTCGCTCCCACAATATTCATGGAGCCTCCTCCTCCCATTAGTTGCTTAATGCTCCACCACCATTCACGACTAGATGTGGCAGGACTTCAAAGCTTTGATCTGAACCGTTGATTGTGAGATCACTTAGTCTGTAGCATACTGTTTCCGCTTTTTAGCATGCATGCAGCCCTGTGTTACAGCTTCCCCAGGTTGGTGCCTCATTTTTAGGTACACCTGGTGCTGCTCCTGGCATGTTCTTCTACACTTCTCATTGAGCCAGGGTTGGCCCCCTGGCTTGATGGTATTGGTAGAGTGAGGGATATGCAGATCCATGAGGTTACAGATTCTGGTGGAATACAATTTTGCTGCTTCTAATGGCCCACAGCACCTCATGGATGCCCAGTTTTGAGCTGCTGGATCTGTTCTGAATATATCCCATTTATCACAGTGGTAGTGCCACATATCACGATGGAGAGTGGTCACTGCTACCAATGCTATCATGGACAGATGCATCTGCAACAGGTAGATTTGTGAAGACGAGGACAAGTAAGTATTTCCCTCATTTTGGTTCTCTCACCACCTGTCACAGGCCCCGTCTGGCAACTATAACATCGCACCATTCACAGCGGGGAGAAACTGTAAACGTGTTGTGTGCGTGGGCGAGGCTTCAACTGATCGTCCAACCATGGAGAGTCACAAGGACACTGCACCATGGAGAATCCATGGAAATGTGGTGACTGTGGGAAGGGATTCAGATCACCATCTGAGCTGGAAATTCATTGATGCAGTCACACTGGGGAGAGGCCGTTTACCTGCTCAGAGTGTGGGAAGGGATTCATGCGGTCATCCCACCTTGTAGTTCACCAGTGAGTTCACACTGGGGAGAAGCCGTTCACCTGCTCAGAGTGTGGGAAGCGATTCACTCGGTCATTCAACCTGCTGACACACCAACAATATCACACTGGGGAGAGACCGTTCAGCTGCTCAGAGTGTAGGAAGGGATTCACTTGTTCATCCCACCTTGTAACTCACCAGCGAGTTCACACTGGGGAGAGACCGTTCACCTGCTCTGAGTGTGGGAAGGGATTCACTGGGTCATACAGCCTGCTGACACACCAGCGAGTTCACACTGGGGAGAGACCGTTCACCTGCTCTGAGTGTGGGAAGGGATTCACTGGGTCATACAGCCTGCTGACACACCAGCGAGTTCACACTGGGGAGAGACCGTTCACCTGCTCTGAGTGTGGGAAGGGATTCACTGGGTCATACAACCTGCTGACACACCAGCAAGTTCACACTGGGGAGAGGCCATTCACCTGCTTTGAGTGTGGGAAGGGATTCACTGGGTCATACAGCCTGCTGACACACCAGCGAGTTCACACTGGGGAGAGACCGTTCACCTGCTCTGAGTGTGGGAAGGGATTCACTGGGTCATACAGCCTGCTGACACACAAGCGAGTTCACACTGGGGAGAGACCGTTCACCTGCTCTGAGTGTGGGAAGGGATTCACTGGGTCATACAACCTGCTGACACACCAGCGAGTTCACACTGGGGAGAGGCCATTCACCTGCTCTGAGTGTGGGAAGGGATTCACTGGGTCATACAACCTGCTGACACACCAGCGAGTTCACACTGGGGAGAGGCTGTTCACCTGCTCAGAGTGTGGGAAGGGATTCACTACGTCATCTGAACTGCTGACACACCACGAGTTCACAATTGTCTACCGGGGTTGGAATCTGCTGTTAATCACATTCCGACTTAACCATGTTCATTATGACAGTTGGGATTTGTTTCTGCTGTGGTTAATAACCCTATAACTGGCCTGAACTTTAATATTCTGGATCTATTGCTGATGGTGTTGTCGGGGCTGCAGTGTCCATTTAAGAAATGCTGTGTGTTATAGAAAACATAGAAAATAGGTGCAGGAGTAGGCCATTCGGTCCTTCGAGCCTTTATTCAGCAACTCTCAACAGAAATTCAGTTTGCAATAAAATTATGAACTTTTACTGCAAAAAAAAACTATGTCCTTCAGGACTCAGCCAACTCAGTAAGCAGTGGTGCTACCGAGCCAATCTTGATGATGCACATTGAAGTCCCCCAGTTGGCCTTTATTGCAAGAGGATTTGAGTACAGAAGCAAGGATGTCTTACTACAGTTATACAGGGCCTTGGTGAGATCGCACTTGGAGTATTGTGTGCAGTTTTGGTCTCCTTACCTAAGAAACGGTATACTTGCCATAGAGGAAGTGCAGCGAAGGTTCACCAGACTGATTCCTGGGAAGGCAGGACTGTCGTATGAGGAGAGATTGGGTCGATTAGGCCTGTATTCACTCGAGTTTAGAAGAATGAGAGGGGATCTCTTTGAAACGTACAAAATTCTGACTGGGTTGGATAGACTGGATGTGGGGAGGATGTTTCTCCTGACTGGGAAGTCTAGAACAAGAGGTCACAGTCTCAGGATACGGGGTAGGAAATTTAGGACCGAGATGAGGAGAGACTTTTTCACTCAGAGGGTGGTGAACCTGTGGAATTCTCTACCACAGAAGGCTATGGAGGCCAATTCACTGAATATATTTAAAAAGGAGATAGATAGATTTCTAGAAATAAAAGGCATCAAGGGATATGGGGAAAAAGCGGGAATATGGTGTTGATATAGAGGATCAACCATGATCATATTGAATGGCGGCGCAGACTCGAAGGGCCGAATAGCCGACTACTGCTCCTATTTTCTATGTTTCTATGTTTCTATCCAGAGTACATTCTGTGCCCTTGCTATCCTCAGTGCTTCTTCCAAGTGGTGTTCAACATGGAGGAGTACTGATTCATCAGCTGAGGGAGGGCGGTAGATGGTAATCAGCAGGAGGTGACCTTGACTATTCTTGACCTGAAACCATGAGACTTCATGGGGTCCGGAGTCAATGTTGAGGACTTCCAGGGCCACTCCTTCCTGACTGTATATAACGTGGCCCAAATGGCCTTCCTTATCCAACAGTATCTCGTTATCTTGTAAGGGACTGTCCTCAGAGTGTCTGTTCTAGGTATTACTGACATGTGCTGCTTTCCACAGATCATATCGTGTTGTTGTTGGACCCACCTGGGGATCTAGTGCAGTCCACTCATCGTTTTGACTTCAAAAGCAGAATTACAGTAGGCTTTAAAATGCTTGAAAAACAAAGTGTAAAAAAAAATTAAAGTTTCCTGGGGGGACACGCCCACAGAATCCTCTAGGGGAAAAAATGACATAATTGCAGCACACCTTCCCCTTCAAATTTGTTTAGATCCACCACTGCAAAGATTGCATTTATGTGTATTTCAGTCCCCGCCCCCCTGCCCAGCACCCCACTCCCCCATAATACACTGAGTATAGCTACAGCTTATGTCATGATAAACTCATGTCCCAGTGCACTTCCATTGTAACTGTGTCAATCTGTTTAACATAAGTGAGACTGTTAGGATTTCATTTTTACAGAAAAAAATTCTGAATTGTGGAATGTGATCCCAAAAAACTAAATCCTTCAATCCAATGTAATTAAAAAACAATTTAGCTTATTCAGTCACCTTCAAATAGTGGCCTTGGCCAAAGGCCTTTGTCCAGGAAGGGAAACCATTAAACAGATGAGAACACTTCACGGATAAGTTTATTTTGGATGCCGTTTGCAGCCATCACTGAGAAGTCCTCCCAAGTGACAGTTGTCATAGAATCATAGACATTCACAGCATGGAAGGAGGCCATTTCGGCCCATCATGTCCGCGTCGGCCGACCAAGAGCTATCCAACTTAATCCAACTTTCCAGCTCTTGGCCAATCCATTCTGCTCTACCTCCAGAGCACCTGGAGACACCTCCCCAGGAATCTCCAAGCCAGGCCTTTTTTAGATGGCACAACAATGTATAACTCTGCAGATAAACCCTTGGGAACTGTTGTAGAGAGTCGAAAGATATATATAGACATAGGCATTAGGCACCTGCTGGATATTTAAAACTCACATAAGCTTAAATGGACACACACATAAAATGGCTGCCCAGGCATGATGGGAAACCAGGTAGTCAAGCTGTGAACTGTTGAACGTTCACTGACCGAGCAATAACCCTGTGAGGCCCACTGTAGGAATGCCTGGGAAGACAGAGATAAGAAGGAAGCTATCTCCTGTGAGCAAGGTCATAAACCAATTAATTCCCCAGGAAGAAAGATAAGAGGGAAACCATTTGCTGTAAACAAGGCTACAAACCAATTATTTCTCCCAGATGAAAGAACTAGGGAGAGAACCTATAAAGTCATCGATCAGCCCAAGCTGACAATAACCGAACATATGGTTCCCTGGATACTAGGAGAATTCTATTGGGTTAAAAGAACCCATATGTAATCTATAATCGTTGTGATTGGCTTGTGTCCAGCCGTGATGGGCTGTGTAACTGTAGTAAACTGTTTTGTAACTGTTGTGAAACATATAAAGGTACATGTAACTCTTTGTTCTGTGAAGAGAAACCTGGATACGGTCCTGAGTTTTTCCTTCCCGCTGAGCGTAATAAAAGCTGCTTCAGCATTGGAACCGACCCTGAGTGTTGAGTGATTCTTCTAAGAAAACACTAACGCTAACAATGGCGTAGTCGACGGGATTTCCCGGAGTCGCTGGACGGCCTTGGAAAAAACCCGGGTGAGTATAAAAAACAATTTTTAAGAATAAAGGGTGCGGAAGGTGGAAGCTGGTTGATCGACATGAGGAGACGGTCTAATATCTCAAACGCCTAGCCTGAGCCTGAATTAAGAGGACTTTTGTCCCACGTGACGGCCAGGAACCAAGTAGGCGTAGGGAACACACTTAGACCGTGGGATCGTGATACCGAGAGACATTTTCCGGACCCAGTAGTGTAATTTGAAATACCCCGGGGTAGAACCAAGTGGTGTACAGCGGCTAACGGAATCCAAACCTGTGAACAGGGTCGGACCAACGGGCTGAGCGGTGGTAGGTAGTCGTTAAGGATACGTAGAGCACTGCGGGAATTGCTTAAACGCGTTTTTAAGAATTGTATAAGTTTGTGTAACAGCAGAACTTGTGACCTGACAGTAGCCAAGAGACAGTTTACTACAAGTCGCGCTAGAAAGAAAGCGGACCTCTGAGAGTAGATTCCTAACGGTACTAGTCCTACCCAGGAATGGCCATGAAAACAAGTAAACTCGAGTGGGGACCAGAAGGGTCGCTTACCCGCCACCTGGCGGAAAAACAAAAGAAGCTAATTGAAAAAATGATTAAAGCAGGGTGGAATCCTCAGGAATTAGTTATGTGAGGAATTATTTAGATAAAACTACGAATTCCCTGAAAGGTCATGGATCCAAAAATAGAGCCGGCCAAAACAAGAAGAGAGACTGTTGTAAATGTCTGATCGTTGAGTGAGAAGTGTCTGTGTGATTTTTGACTGCAGAATGAATTTTTTTTATGTTTTCATGTTCCGAAAGCCTGGTTGGAAGAGGAATGCAAGTGTCTGTTTATTTTAGAAACAGAGTGAAAGTCTTTTTTTAAACCCTTTGTAATGTTGTCCTGTATGTGGGAAGTTTTAAGACATTTAAGTTAGAAACGCAGGTGTGGATTTATTCGGATGATAAGTTACGGAGCTAGGAGAATAAACAAATAAAGAACAGGTTTGTTGAGCAAAATATTTATTTGACATGCTCACTTACTTGCCGAAAGAAAACATGCAATGATTGATTGGGTTGAAAGACATAAATTTAGTCTCGGAATGAGATAAAGAATGCTTTAAAAAAAAAAGAGCTTCTAAAAAAAAAGTTTTAAATAAAGATTGAAATTACAAAGTTTGAATTGGGATTTTGAGATATTCAGAGAAGGCACAGGAAATACTGAGGTGGATTTAAAAAAAAAAAATTAAATTAAATCTGATCAGGTCAAACTCCTGGGCAAGTGGCGAGCTATCTGCAAAGGTGTAAAAGGAACTTTTGGAAAATGTTAAAAAACAGCAAGCTTTAGTAACGACTTTGAAACTGGAGCATTTTGAGATAACGAAAGGCAGCACTCAAACTCTCAAAGCTGGTCTCCATTCCAGTTATGGAGAAAAAGAAAAAGATAAAGACGCCACTTTGAAAGTAAACAAATTAACAACTTTATGGAGTTACGAACCCTCCGTGTAAAATACAAAACCTAATTTGAAGAAAGGAAAAAAAAAAGATGTAACGGACTAAATGGAAAAAGACATAACTTACTAAATACTAGTTGATGTTTGCTGTGAAAAAGATATTGGTTTAATTAGAAGAGAAAAAAAAATAAGTAAAAAACACTCTACATGGATTCGAATTTTCAAAAGTTTCAATGCAGTTTGAAAAGATTTCTAAAATGGACAGTGTTTATCAAAAATGTCCCGAACAGTCTAAACAAGCAGGAGGGTTTTGAAGATAACGAGGAGAAAGAGAGAAATAAAAAAAAAACAGAATTGAATTTCAGTAAACAAAATCGCTATTGTATGTGTGGTCTTGTTTTAAAACAATTTAAAAAAAAATTCTTTGGCAAGTACTTGAATTAGAAGTTAAGAAAACATTGGAGTTTACTCTAATGATTTATGCTGTTTTTAACGGATTCCTAATTTCGAAGCCAGTTTTGAAGGCACAAAGACTTTTTTTTCAGATGATTACGTGAAGTCACGTAATGACATCAGGTCTTCTTACAAACCTGGAAAGGAGTTAACCCTTTCCATTGACAGCCGTTTTATACTGAACATTATTAATTTGGATTTCTTAATAGGAAAAAAAAACTCACCTAACAGAGGAAACAAAAATAAAAACAGAACTAGCTTATGTAATAATACTTGCCTGATACAATAAAGAAATAGATATTCAATAAAACAAATTGAAGAGTTAAAAGCTAAGATAAACAGGCTGGAAGAGATAACGGGACTAGACGGATAGTGCGGTGCGCAGCCATAGCACCATCACCTCTGGCAATAGAGCCAATGTACCCCACGGTGGGTAGGTGTAGTCCACAAACCCAACCTAACGGTAAAGCAGACAGCGATGTTTGGAGGAATAGCTTTGGCCTTGGTCATAGGAGTTTGGGTAATATTTAAGTGGGTAAAGACACGGGCGCACGCCCTACAGATTCAGCTCGAAATGGTTCGATTATAACCTTGTGCTTCTGATTTTGCAGGGTGACAGGGACACTCGTAGAGCAAAAAAACTTAACCCCTGGTGACGACCAGGCCGTCTGTTTAAAATTACAGATAATACTTACCGGAATGGGAATACGAACGGCGCTACTCGTAATATGGATAGCCCTGCGACATGCACGTACCCTGGGCAACACCGACGGACAGCAGAGCACGCTGGAAATAAACAACTATATGAACTATGGAGTCTTGTTTAATTTAACGGACGGAATGTGCATTCCAGCAGCCAAGGACTGGAGCAAGGACAGGACTTATTTTAATGCATGGTTATAAGTGAATCCTAATAAGAATCCTAATAAGAATAAGAGTATGTGTACAGTGCTCCACGGGTATAAGGAGCAGATGCATTAAACGGAGGGATGTCAAAGGGCCTGATGAATGTACTTTCGGCATAATTTGTGCGCCTCCGGGACAATCCCAGCAATCAGTCATCCGCAAGAAGGGAATGGGGCTGTGTGGGTATTACGAGGAGGCGGGGGCAGCTGCAATATCATTGTATGTATGTTTCTCACCCCCTCCGACACCGCGCCCCATAAGAATCACTACATTGCCCGAGGAACTGCCTTGCCCCATAACTACGAAGGGACCAGAGAATGGGACTGTAATGTACAGCGAGGGGGAACTGTTGTATGATAATGTTAGACATGAAATTGTGCCTGTTCTGATCAATATTTCAGGCATCCAGATGCCGGAATACTGTACAGAACAGTCAAGGAAGATGTACAATGTATTAAGTAAAGTTGTAATGCAGCAGGCTGCCGATGCAATGGGTGCCAGTAGGTTCCGGGGACAGGGGTTAGCCCCCAGGATGAAGAGGGAAATAGTTAATGATGTTGCTACCGTTTTCAATACAGAGACCTCCGTAGTGAACTCGATAGACATACAAGAATTAAATGAGAGGGTGGAACAGCTTAGAGGGGTGATGAAGGGGTTATTGGAGAGGGTGGAGCAAAACCAGGAAGACCAAGCCAACCTAGGAAAGGAGGGTGCCAAAATCCAGCTGGATGGCATCTCAGTCCTGGAAGCTCACGCCAGAACCATCAATCGCCTCATTGATAGAGAACAGGAAGATTTAGCTCAGTTGGCTAACCAAAGGGGGACACTGGATAATTGTACTCTGAAGGGACTGACCAGAGTATACCCAGCAATTCCAGATTGCCAGATGGGTAGGACTACCGGGATAGGGACAGTCCTGATGATCCCTATAGTCACGCCGGACTCAGGGCCGTTCCCCCTATACCAACGAGAGAATATCGGAGTAATACGGGAAAATGTCTCCATACGCTACTACCTAACCACCACCTCTGCCGTTCGTCGAAACAACATACTTACTGGGATTTCCCTAGCAGATTGCAAGCAAAGGGGGGGAAATCACAGTATGCCCTCACCCGGTGGGCCGAGGTGAACTAGACGAGTGCGGGTTTAACCGAACCAACGGGTGTGTACTAGAAATAGTGCCCGCACACATGCACTTCGCGAGGGCAGGCTAAGGAGGGAGGGGAAGATACTGCGTCTCTACCACAGAGCGTTCATACCAGTATAATGACCTGCAGTGCCCTATACCGCAGCCAAACTTTTGCTTTACACCACTACGACCTGCCGCGATCGGGCAAGCGCATATCACCCAGGTTAGGCGCCGGAAGTCCGAAGTTATCGAGGTAACCGATCAGCTCCATGATCATTTACAGGATTATGACGAGCCAGAGCAGGTCCCTATCCCACATCTAACCGAGGTATTACGGGAGTTAAGGCTCAGAGTGGGGCAATCCGTAAAAATCTATCACCAGCTACAAACTAAAATCAAAGAACTGGAAGAAGATACCGAGGTAGACTTACAAAGTCAGAGTTGGTGGAGAAAGGTCTGGGACTGGGGAATAAATGTGAACATCCATCCTTGGATCCGAATTATTTCACACACACTGGTCGGTATACAATTAATCTTAGCAATAACATGGGGCGTGATGGCCTGCCAGGTATGCAGGCGCCACAAATGGCGGAAACGGACTAATCACCGTTCCCTGGATATTAAACAAGCCTGTTTGATAAGAGAACGGGAGGAGCTAGCCTTTGTTAATTTGATTTAAGCAACCGGAACTCCTGAAACCGCGTGACTGGCCAGCACGTTGAGGCAAGGAATACCGGGCCGTGCACAAATATCAGATAAAGGCAGTATTTCGGTTAAAAGGGGACTAGGACTAGTCCCTTTACCGAAAGGGGGAATTGTTGTAGAGAGTCGAAAGATATATATAGACTTAGGCATTAGGCACCTGCTGGATATTTAAAACTCACATAAGCTTAAATGGACACACACATAAAATGGCTGCCCAGGCATGATGGGAAACCAGGTAGTCAAGCTGTGAACTGTTGAACGTTCACTGACCGAGCAATAACCCTGTGAGGCCCACTGTAGGAATGCCTGGGAAGACAGAGATAAGAAGGAAGCCATCTCCTGTGAGCAAGGTCATAAACCAATTAATTCCCCAGGAAGAAAGATAAGAGGGAAACCATTTGCTGTAAACAAGGCTACAAACCAATTATTTCTCCCAGATGAAAGAACTAGGGAGAGAACCTATAAAGTCATCGATCAGCCCAAGCTGACAATAACCGAACATATGGTTCCCTGGATACTAGGAGAATTCTATTGGGTTAAAAGAACCTATATGTAATCTATAATCGTTGTGATTGGCTTGTGTCCAGCCGTGATGGGCTGTGTAACTGTAGTAAACTGTTTTGTAACTGTTGTGAAACATATAAAGGTACATGTAACTCTTTGTTCTGTGAAGAGAAACCTGGATACGGTCCTGAGTTTTTCCTTCCCGCTGAGCGTAATAAAAGCTGCTTCAGCATTGGAACCGACCCTGAGTGTTGAGTGATTCTTCTAAGAAAACACTAACGCTAACAGGAACATATTGCAGAGGCTTTGCTAATCTTTCAAGGCAGCAAAAGCTTAAGGCTTCTATGGTTTTCTCTATCACAGCTTTAGTGGAGACACATGCCTCAGTGTAGCACTCCTCAGCTTCTGTTCTTGCTAATCATAGGGGAGTCAATAGCCATGGTAGCAAAGGGTATGATTTGTCACCCACCAAGCCATCTGGTTACTTGACTGTCTTTCCTGAAGAGCTGAGGGAGGACAGAATTCATGTGAATGAAAACATCATGACAACTTCCAACAAACCTTGCACTGACACAGAGAACGCTTTGCATCTGATCTCACAAGCTGGGCATTAAGGGAATGGTTCCCATTTCTATTCACAAAGTTCACAGGGATTGCTGTAGGAGCTCACAAAATAATGGGAGTGCCATCTAATGCATTTTGTACTTGGGGAACCCTGACAATACGATAAAACTGTGGCCCTTCCATGCTGCTGCTTT